>NC_041393.1:264354010-264374019 GCF_002162155.2 Triticum dicoccoides
CGAGCATGTCCTCCCAGGCAGCAACATCTGGGGGGCTGAAGGGGCAACGGAATGCGAGGCGCCCTAGATCCGCAAGGGCGACCCTCGATGGAAACTCTAGGCTCCACCGCGATGAAGAAGAGGTCTGGGAAGCGGGCAGCAAAGGGTGCGTCACCCGCCCATCTATCGTACCAGAATAGCGTAGCGGAGCCGGACCCAATCGAGATGGAGGAGCCAATGCGCAGGACCGGGAGCAACTGGATGATGGACTGCCAGAACTGGGATCCTCCGGAGCGCTCGCAAAAGGTCAGCGGTTGTCCCCGAAGGTATTTGTTCCTAATGATGTCAAGCCAAAGACCACCGTCGCCATTGGCGATCCTCCACAGCCATCTGGTCTGCAACGCGATGTTCATGCGTTTGGACGACATGATCCCCAGACCCCCCCCTAGTCGCGAGGCTTGCAGATATCGGGCCAGCTGACCATATGGTATTTCTGCTTATCGCCCTCGTCAGCCCAGTAAAATCTGGACTGGTACCTGGCAATCTCGTGGTGCATGGTCTCGTGGAGACTATAGAAGCTCATCAGAATCAGGAGGAGGCTGGCCAACGAGGAATTGATGAGAAAGGTCCTGGCTGCTCAAGTGGGGTCCATCTACGTTCGCGCTGCTCAAGTGGCGCTACGACTTCATCCCACGCATCGGCGATGCCATGAGTCTCCACGTTCAAGCTTAAATCGTCATTGCACGGCGGTCTCTCGTCAACTCGCCCAACCCTCATGACGAGATCATTCTTTTAGCTCAAGCTCTACCTACACCCATTGCGATGGAAATCCTAATCATGGATTGTTGGAACATTTAGATTCGGAGAAATGGGGAAATCTTCAGATCGCAGCCACACTCAGTTTCAGTCATGGAGAAGATTGTTGAAGAATGACTTACTTCTTCTCCAACACAGAATCAAGAATAAGTTTACAGCTCAACTTTTCAGCTGGATTGATCAGTTCTTGAGTTAATTTTACTGGACTATGATAGGTTTCGCTAGAACAGGGATTCCATAGACCTCCGCGATCCTCCTTTTTCTTTTCTTGTAGATGCTTGTACATATATTAGACTTATTTATTTATTTAATATATATATATATATATATATATATATATATATATATATATATATATATATATAGGAAAAATAGATACTACCACCTAGTGGTAGTTACCACCACCCTTACTGCCGTCGGATGCCATCCATGTGTGGAAGCTGATTAACGGGTCACGGTTTTGGAAGTAGCTAGATTTTCTCAACCCGATTAAATATCCAGCCGCACCCTCCCGATTTATATGGCTAGTTTTATCATAGTATATAACTACCTCGAGTCAAAGCAAATGAGGCTAGCCTTTAAAATATATCCGTCGGCTTCGCGGCCGCCGCTGGCGTCATGTTTCACGGGAGGTAAGCATGTGGAGTTATTACGGTGATCCATCCCAAAACACATATGTTAATCTTTGCTTCATCTTTTTTTTGTGGGGTAATCTTTGCTCCATCTTGCTCTATTTCTCTAGATTTAGCATATGTACGTGTGACCTATGGATGCCAAGACCGGTGCTCATGCTTCAGATCAGGACTACACAATCAGAAAAAAGAGAGGCCCATCTGCAACGGATTTTTTGTCTTTCGTGATCCATATGCTTGGAAAATGTGAATAATTCATCTTTTATCTGTTAATTCCAGGTTGGGGACAAGATATATACACATGCACGGCCTTCATGCGAGTTTTATCCCTGAAGTGAGACAGACGGCATCATGCGTACATACACCGGCCCTATCATCGACGACAACATGGCGTTGATATCCGTTGCCGGGCGCATTCTTGCTTTCCGGGACATCACTCGTCTGCTGTTGTTGTCGGGCTACCAAATGCTAATACTAATTCTTTTATATTTTGTTGGATACTTTTCAACATTTCAAAGTACGTCGCCATCGGATCTGTGGCCGTGGCGACGCCGACGACATCCACCAACTATGTTGGCTCCGCACTTGCACCACGTACTGTTCAGTACTGCTCCGGCACTTCTGACATACCTGATGATGGTGAGAAGTGGAGACACATGGTAGAGGGACGTGATTGCTCCAGCATGGCGGCGGCGGCTGCACCAACGTATACGTCCGATCACAGATTAAGAGTTGCTAAACAAAGTTCAGGGATGATAAGATGGGCACATGACCGGAGGGAAACAACAGAATAAATTGTATATGATCATTCGATGTCACGTAGAGGTCGATGGAATTATGGATGAACTACTTACATTATCTGTGTAATACATCAATGTGTATATGTTGGCTCCGTATCTTTAATTTGTTGTAGCAAGAGATAATACTACATACTATATTTCTTGTAGCAAGAGATAATACTACATACTTTTTTTCGCGAGATAATACTACATACTACCTTTTAATTATTATACTCCATACTACTTTTCTTACATATAGTCTCTTTTTGTAATCTACATACTCCCTTTCTCTAATAATACATACTATATGCGTGCATGTGAGAGTGCCTCGGAAATTCCACGGAATGCACGCTAACATACTACTATTACGTATACATACGCTCTCTTTTTAATTCCATTGATATACTCAATCCTTGTCTTAATACTGTAAACCTCAATTAAACATCATACTCTATACTCCAATTTAAGAGCGTACATACTCTATACACCATGCCTCCAACAACTATAAGGCATACATCATACTTTTCATAATCTATATGACTATGGAGTATATATATTCTACTTTTTCTGAAGTATATAGTATGTATAACATAGCTCGACGAATATACTGTATATAGAGTATATATGGAGTATATATATTCTACTTTTTCTGAAGTATATAGTATGTACCTATAATATAGCTGGACAAGTATACTATATATAGTGTATGGAGTATGTATATTGAGACTATCCAGCGGGGGTAGAATATGTATGGAACAGATATACCATAGAGGAACAAGAGGATGTTTTTAATATTAGTTGGTGCAGTACGTAAGTCACGCTAACTAACCCTTATCCGGTGTTTAGAAAAGCAGCTAGCACTTATCCACGCAGTGATATGCGGTGCATGCGGTCGGGCTACTAGCGTGTTGTTCAACTAACTACTGAGAGTGAAATGTTAATGGATCACTATTCATCCACTAACCCGTTTGCACATCGGTGTAGAAGGACACGTGGCACACAGATAATTAGGAGGTAACTACCACTGCTTGTAGATAAAATTTGTCATATATATATGTATATATATATATATATATATATATATATATATATATATATATATATATATATACCGTAGAACTATGTTCTACGGTTTTCGGTTAAAAAGAAAAACTTGCCCAACCCAGCTGAGTCTCATGCTCTCATAATTTCTTTTGCCTTCGCCAAATTCTTCCTAAACACACGCTCGTTGCCACCATCCTTCAATTGGCTATTGGTGAGCTGGCAGAGCAGTTTTTTTGTCCACCAGATTGACGAACTCAACTTCTCGTTCCGGGTTGCCTCGCAAGAGATAGTCAATATTCTGCTTGATCAGGAGCCGATCTTTTCTTTTTTAACTGTAACATACAGAACTGTCTAATCCCAGCTCTATGCAACATGAAGAGAACAAAGAAGATTATGCCACTATGGTCAGCATAAAAAATGAAGAAGTGAACTATAAAATTTCAGCTCTAGTGGCGGAAATTGCCCGCCACTGGTGCAACGATCACCATTGGCGGGCGGCATGCCCGACACAGATGACATATTACAGATGATAAAAGCATCGCCTGCCACAGCTGAGCTTTTAGCGCCCGCTACCGTAGGGCATTCCTGCAGTAGTACGTCTTTGGAGCCATACATCGACAGGAGGGACGAGTGTCTGGCTTTGGTGGCTGGACGCATGTCTCCGCATGCTTCTCATGCGGTGACTAAGATGGAGCGGCGTGGCATCTACGGTATTGATGATGGCGAGTCTGGGCGGCATGGTGCAGTGCGGACTCAGCTCTGGACACCGTTTCATGGGCGCCCGCAGGAGGGAGGCATTGTCTAGTGACGGCAAAAGGGTATGCAAGATCAATGCTCGGATCACACCTGAACATGGCGGCGACGGATTCTAGAGCGTGCGCATGCCATGCGCCGAGGGTCTGCTACACCGGTTGGTGCTCCAGGCTAGCCGGCGGGCAGTCTGGTGAGGTCACCGGTTTTCATGGTGTATGTCGGCAAGAGGTCATAACACATCATCAAGCTTGTAGGCAGGGTGATAGTTTTAACCAAGAAGATGACTTTAGGTCGATTCATGTATTTATTTTGTAATGCTTTATCTATTGAATAATATAATGAAGACGGATGTGTGCATCACTCATGTAGTGGCCGGAGATTATCCTCCTTTAATTTTTTTTTGCTGTGCTACAAAGCACGACCCTAATCTATTCACGTCCGTAGCAATTGATGATAATTATTCATTGATTTGCGCAAGATTTATTTGGTTTATGCACCCTAGTGCTTCAAATCGTAGCAATTGATAAGGTCGCAAGATATGCGTCTTTTGCTAAGATGATGAATACATTAAACATCTTTTTTTAGTTTAAGTTTGCTCATGTATTGTAGGCCATAATTCAAGTGTAGCTTCAAACCTTTACCCACCATATAGGCACACAATATATTTGGCAATTGATTTCGTGGTATTTTTCTGCACATACTTTTATGGTGACAGTAGCTTTATGTTGGGTTTTATGGCTTACCAGAAATGACGTGGTTTAAATAAAATTGTGTTTCATCTTCCTACAAAAAGTTCCACCATTCAAAACTACAAACGAGTGCATGGCTGAATCGATCCGAAAAAGTATATATAATACTCCTTCCGTCTCAAAATAAATGTTTTAAGCTTAGTATAAATTTGTATTAAAGTTAGTACAAAATTAAGACACTTATTTTAAGACAGAGGGAGTATAAAGCAAGCGGTCGATCAGCCTCCGCCAAAAAGATATCCTCCAAGATGCTACTCAATATCAGTGATCACTCTGCTAGTGATTGCACCTACTACCGTAAGTCTGAACTGTATCTACACTTTCGGTGTCTCTAGGATAATATACTTAGTGGAGAGATGCACATATCGACATATAAAAATGAATGGCTGGCATGATCATGGACATGCATAGTTATTTTCAAATTGGACTATTACCCAAGCCACAAGATGTTTATGTATATTTTATGCTTGTGCACATATATTGCTCAGATGGAGACTGTCGATGCATGTCCCTAACGGAGGATCAGAGCAAGTACACCATGGATGACTTGGGCTAGTCTAGCCTCTAGCTAGTGCATATGCATTCAGAGATCAGATGCCATCACCCATTCCTAACTGTCCCCAGCAATACAACAATGGTGTTTCTAGGCTTCTACTCCCTTCGTTTTAAAATAGATGACTTAACTTTATACTAACTTTAGTACGAAGTTGAGTCATCTATTTTGGAACGGAGGGAGTAGCTGTTTGGTTTGGAGCTCTACAACAATCTAGCTGCACGATGAAGGCAGCTGCATGTCCTTTCTTGACAAGACCACAGCTGCTTAGCTAGTTTACTTGGCTACAGTGAATGGGTCTGTGGGCTTTGAAAATCTTCAGGAAAGTATGTGGGCCTGTAACGATAATGATAGGAGCAGGACCTGGATCTGCACCGTATACAGGCTACACTACAGTAGATGTTGCCCATCTGTCCTTGCAATTATTCGTAATGTTCTAAGTACTCCGTCTGTTCTAAAATATTTAAAGTTCTAGGTTACGTTTGACCGTGTATAGGAAAATATATTAACGTACGTCTAACATCACTCGTAAATGGTATGAAGATATACGTTCTGATGAATCTAGTGAAGTTAATTTAGTACTGTAAATGTTGGTATATTTTTCAATAGACTTAGTCAAACATAAAGTTACTTGACTAGGACCAATCTAAACTTTAAGTACTTTGGAACTGAGGGAGTATCTTATCTAGCAATAGCTGTTTTCGCTAAGCTACGGGCCAATGTTATGCTAGTATAGTACTAGCGGCACGTTCCTTTATAGCTAGCTTCAACTAGGTCTGCTGTTTCCTTCAGCCTATAGCAAGCGATAGCTCCGCTACTATGTATAGCTACCCTTTGCCAAAACAGCATGCTAATTCAAGAGCCTAATTGCTGTTTCTGAATGTGGTAGGTGGTGGTAGGATACGTCAGCACTAAGCTCAGCTAATCAAACCACTCGAGAGAGAACTTAATTAGTAAACACGGAAATGTTTTACTTCATCTTATTTGTAGCAACAAGCAAACGGCCAGGGGAGCGCTCCAGTCCCTCTATTCAGATTGTGCCATGCCACGATCAGAGGAGTGCGGGGCGTGATCACCGTGGCAAGGGACACGGTCTAGGCGTGATAAGATCGCCCAGTGTGCCTCGACTATAACTATGCGCAGCTCATGCACAAGATGTGGAATTGCTGTTATTTCATGTGATAGAAAACAATGGGAAAAACTACCTAGACAAAGTGCACAAGATTTATTCAACATTCACTCCCTAAAGGTTGTGCTCCTTGTCAATTTCTGCCATGTCGGTCTTCACTTGCAGTTCCTGGAACTTGACACGCCCAAGTTTCTTGGTGAGAACACCAGAGCAAGTCATCATCGGGTGCATTGATACGAACACTCCTGGCGTCTTCGTCCATTTCACGGGTGGCTCACCTTTCACTGTCATGGCAGTGGATCGTGATGGAGGCGAGGTAAATTTCTTTGACAAGGTAGCGTTCGTGAATGAGGGGGACTCCACGGGAAAATCTGCATGACAATCAATTTGGCTGTTGTGGCAGCTGATGTCCTGTAAGGCACACATGGTTAGTTGTAGCACCTTCATGTAAGTATCCTAGTATCGTTCCCAACGAAGAGCGACGGAGTGTTAACACAAGTGTTTTTGTCGCACGCAAGTTGTCACAGATTTTGTGTGAATGAACCGTTTTGGCAGCCGTAGTGATTAGCATGGCATCGGAAAACACGCGAATGAGAGGTGAAACAAAGTAGCAAGCGTAGTACATAAATAACATAAAAGTAAAGTACTGGAATAAATTTTGGTTGTTTGCAATGGAGAGGTTAGGCGCTATGAAGGATCCAGAATCTGTGAGTATTTATTGATAAGAATTTTATATATGGCTTGAAGATGAGATCATATGTAGTCGTGGCTGATCAAGCGTGAAGTAAGTAATTCAAGTGAAGAGTTCATTGTGCCTCCCAAGAGATTGTGATCGAGCATGAAGAAGAGAAAGTGATGACCAATATGATGTTCATGTAGAAACTTGATATGGTCATGACAAAATTGAGATATTGGTGATCTTGTCTTCAAGCAATGAAGTGAAATGAAAGGGTCATTGTGGCTTTCAAGACATCAAGATATAGCATGGAGTAAAGATAAATGTTGAACAAGATAAAGCTGGAAGATCAAATTTTATATGGGCAACAGACAAGCGCAAATGACATAGAGCACGGGATCTAGTGTATGGTAAGCTCTTGTGAATTGTGTTTTTGAACCAATCCATACTATGTGTTTTCTACGTCTATGTGGGTTAGGAGATTCTCATGGGCATGCTCGAAAGAAAGATTTCAAGTAGCATGTGTGAAGATGACATCAAGTGAAAACAGTCTTCAAGGTTGATAAGAGAAAGTTCAAGATAGGCCGCCAGAGGGATTACATGCTATTTGGTGAAGAGATTCGACGACTTCACCAAGCTTTTGAGAGACATTTATGAATGGACATATGCCTTAATTCTGAAGCTTCATCCATGTATGATTGGTACATGTGAATATGGTATACAATGCAATGCTTCCCACTTGGCTTATGGAGTTACCTAAAGTCTTCAGCAAGTGACGTGATCAAGATTGTGTTTTTAACTTGATCCAAGCGTGAACATCAGCATCAAGCTCAAGTGGAATGATCGAAGGCAAGGTATAACCTACCGAGGCTTCCCTAGTTTTACCGGTCTAGGGTGCTTGGTGGGAGGCCGGATTATAAGTTTGATGTACTATCAAGAGGGGCTACTGGGTGAGTAGTTCAATCACGTCGTACATATATTTCTCAAACCTTTGCATAGTATTAATCCTATTCTCTAGCTGTTCTTGGGTGGTTCTCTATCAGAGGACTTTGGGCATGTTGTTAGCTTCAAAATGAGCCGAGATAATAAAAAATGGAGTTCATATGAGAAAGTTACAACCTTTTCTTTGTATGCCTACATGCTAATTTTATAGAGTCGGATTGTCTGGGTAAATGTGCTCTGGTAACAAAAGCAAAAAATCATAACCAGACAGTTTGGCGGACTGTCCGGGCAAATTGTGGCCGGATAGTCCCGGTGCCACAAAATGCCCAATGGGCGAGTTTGGGTTGACCATAAACATAGGGATCTTCTTCCCCAACATGAGGCGGGGAGAGAGCTTTTTGATATGAGAATTTCCCATTCTTTTGAGCTCTCTCCACCCCCCACTAGTCTCAACGCTCCAATCCATTTGTGGGGAAACTATCTGATGGATCTAGGAGTTATTTGTTGACCTCCTCCCTTGTTCCTTTTCTCTTCCATCCCTCCATAGCATGAGTTATTTGGTGAGATTACGGAGAGAGATGAATTTGAGCATTTTTGTGTTCATGCTTAGCATTTGTTGCATCGGCTTGAGCTCTTCACGTCGATTTGTTCGAGTGGAGCACGTGAGTTTGTTACTCGTGTAGGCCACCACTTCCTAGATGGTTTGGTGGATTGATCTCGGTGACCCCTTTGTGGGGATTATAAAGAGGTCCACTTACTCATTCATGGGGATTGTGAAGTTGTCGTTGAGCTTGACATCTCCGGAGTGGAGGAAGAAGCTAGCCATAGTGGTCGGGAATCAGGGTGATATCTCAAGGAGAATAAGGTGAGCCTTCGTGCTATTGGTGTGCCTTCATGGTAGCACCTGCCACTCCATCTGAGACTAGGGTATTGGTGGATACTTGAACTTCGGGAACATATTGGTTCTCTCTTGTCCCCTCTATTTTTTGCAATTAATAATTGCTACTATTGTTATATCTTGTGCTTAGTGTGACTTGCTAACTTATGCCATTCATTTACATATCTTGTGATATAAAAAACCCTGTGTATTGCACATCACGTTACTCTACCGTATTGGTTTTGAGACGAGATGGAGACAGAGGGTGACCCCTCGGGTGACTTCGGAGGCGATTCCGCCGATGCCCTTGCCGGCGAATCCCTCCCCGCCCCCCTTCCCGCGCCTCTACCTGAGGTCGCCGCCCCCTCTGTCCCCACCGGCTCCCTCGCGTCCGGCCACCCCTTTCGAGTCCCCGCTCCGGTGATCAATGGCGGCGCGCGGTGGGCTGATTTGGCGGCAGAGGAGGATCGCGCCGATGTAGTGGCGGCGGCGGCTAGACTCCTGCATCATGCTCGACGCTTCGGCGACCGCCTCGCGGAGCCCGACGCTGGCTCTCTGCCCGGCGTGCCTCCCCGACATCCTCGACGACCTCCCCCCTCCCGCCTCCCCTTTCTCTGCAGGTGTGGCCACGTGCCCACGCTGCATGACCTTCTCCACCGTGCGCTGGCTCCGGCCAAGGGGCCGGACGCCGAGGTCGTGGGGCCCGAGTTCCTGCTTGGGGGGGGGGGTGGCCGGAAGGGCTGATCTGGGGCGGGCTGCGGTCTCCTGGCGGCGAGGTTCGTCGGCGCCTCTCGGGCCATTGGCCGCCATGGTGGTTCCACCGCCCTCGCCGGTACTGGGATCCCAAGGTGTTATGGGTCTAATCTCCAAGTTTCGGTCTTTTCGTCCTTCGGTGGCTTCGCCGACCGGGATCAGAGCGGCGGCGCCGCCGCGCCGCAATGCTCTTGCCGTACTCGGGGAAACCCTTCCCTCCCTTCTCGGGACACTGAGCGATGGGCTGGGCCAATGCAGTCCTTCTGGGCCGCCTGCGCCGGGGGTTTCTCCTCCACCTTCTTGGGCCCTTTCTGCTGGGGCGGCCCAGTCTGGGCCTAGTAGCTTGTTGGGCCTCGCCTCCCATTCTCTACCTGGCCTAGCTGGGAATCCGCATTTAGGGTTTCCACCCATCATGTCGCCGTTTATCGCGTCGTCGTCCTCCGCCTCCCACCTCTCCCCGTGCCGCAATGGCCTTACCTCCCCCTTCCTCCACCGCCTCCGCCCCCTACTGCCTCCGGTATGCCGATTCCGATGGCTCGCCAAGCCGGTGACGGTGGCTCGTGCTACCTCTTGAGCATGCGTTGGTTTTCCCTTGAAGAGGAAAGGTGATGCAGAGCATCCTATGGTCATCTCCTTGTACACCTTCATAGCATCTCAAGCCCCAAGTGGACCTACCGGACTTAAGGTGAACCCACCCCTCTTCGAGATTTACATGAATATCCATTGGACTTGGTTGCTACCTCACCATGGAACATTGTGCATCATTAGGTACGAGGGAAACCGCCACCAAGTAGCTAGGAAGCTTCCCGGAGGACAAGGAGAAGGACCCCAAGACCCAAGAGCTCACCGGAAGCGTCAAGATGAAGAAAAGGAAGCGTGCATAAATTGCACTACCGGACAGTCCGGTCCCCACAGCGGACAGTCCGGTCGCACTGAAATTGCACTATCGGACAGTCTGGTCCCCATAACGGACAGTCCGGTAGCACACGAAAATGCATCTGTCCTCACCGGACTGTCCGGTCCTTACCACCGGACTGTCCGGTAGGCCCAGTTTCATTACGAATTGGGCTAAAAAGCCCGTGTTACCACTAAGGCCCATACCCTTTCGCCCCTAGACTATATATTCCGTGCTCTTCTTAGTTTTTAGGGTTAGCTAAGATTAGAACTAGACATTAGAGCTTAGCTCATGTACCTCCCCTTATTAGTTTCCTCTTGAGGGAGAAGACTCCGTTGGAGTTCAAGGCCTCCATTGGAGAATATCCTTTGGGATTCAAGACCCCCTTGTGGGAAGGATCTATCTAGATCATCAAGACCTCATCTCCTTCATAGGATTTGGGATGAACTTTACCATGTATCTTGTTTTCCTTTGTTGTTCTTGTACCTTTGTGGATCTTGTGTGATTGTGAGTCTAGTGGATGTGTGATTGGACTTGTTCTTGAGTGTTTTCTTCTTGTGATTTCCCCTCTTGTTCTTCGTGTTCTTCGCGTTCTTCGTGGATTCCCCTCCAATTCGTGAAAGATCTACGCTTAGGGTCTCCGCCCTACAACATCTTGGTATCATGAGCCACCTTGATCACGAATTTGGAGTCTCCCCCACCGTTTTCTAGCCTCCTAAAATCCAAAAATCCCCACCAAAAATAGCCCCAATGTTTTTTGTGATTTGTTGGTTTGATGATGTTTTGTTGATTTTGATCCATAGATTCGTTGTGTTTTGAGTGGATCTAGCTTCCCCACAAGTTTCCCCACCTTCCATCCATAAAATCTCCTCAATTTTGACCCCAAAATCATCCATTTCTGCCTAAAGTTTCGAGTTCGTCATTTCCCAGCCCGCACCGGACTGTCTGCACCCCCGTAGCGGACTGTTCGCTCGCATCGGGACCAAAGTCGCTTTTGGACCGGACTGTCCGCTCAAATCAGAAGGTTTCCGGATGAAGACCGGACTGTCCGCTACCCTGGACTGGACTGTCCGCTAGTTCAAAAACTGCTTCAGTCTATTTCTTGTTTCGGCCATATCTTCCACATCCGGAGTCCGATTTTTACGTTCTTTAACTCGTTGAGTAGCTATTGACATTCACCATCCATCTAGATATGTTCCAACATCATTTGACTCCATAAATGTTTTGACATTTTGATAACTTTGCCTAGGCCATCCACCATATCATCCGCAAAACCACCATAGCTTTTTGCAACCTAACCCATTTTGATCCATATAGCATTTGTGGTTGCTTGAGTGGTGACCTGAGTCTCCTAAGGTGTTTCGGCTACTTAGGGACAGTTGCTTCTTCATCAACCACCACCACCACTTCCGCATTGTCAACTCCGGAACCACCATCGCATTCCGCTACCACCATTTGACATTTGACATTTGAGATTTTGAGTTTGCGGTTTTTCCATTTCCTAAGGTGTTTCGGCTAATTAGGAATGGTTCTACATCGAGAACACCGCCACTCGGCATCGCCATGAGGTCGTTATCGACATTGACCACTTCATCATTTTGACACTCCTACCATAAGCAAGGGCGGTAACCTTGACAACATCATTTTACATTCTCCTTGCCATTGCATTGTTTAACCCCTAGCCCATTTTGTGTCACTTGCCTATCAAGACTAGCCATTTCAGTATTGCCGGCAATGTTACTTGTGCACATTAGTGATCCATACCTTCCATTGCATAAATACCATATCATCTTGGTATCCTTATCTTGGTATCAACATATCATCTCTTGTGTCACAAGATTGTTCCCGCATATACACAATTACTATCTTGGTTTGTGCAGTTCGCAAAGTGGCCAAAGAAAAAAAAAGAGAAGAAGAATTTAAGCAAAAGAGAAGGAGCAAAGAAGCTTGTAAGCAAGAGCCAAAGCATCATACCACATTGCACATAAGATTGTCATATCCGATCATCTTGGATCATCTTGAGAAACAACGGGAACCATACATATATAACATACTTGGGATAGAAAGTTGATACATTTTGCATCTTATAGGTTGTGCACAAGTGTCGTATCCGCCTATTGAGCAATCGTTCTAGCATCTCTCTAGAGTTGTGCAACACGAGCATTTTCCGTGGATTCCACATTTTGTGCTCATTCCTTGGTTGCACGACCCCATTTATCTATCCATGTGTGCGTTTCCATGTGCCATTCTTTGCTATTGGTCTACTTGTTGCACTTGCGAATTTGTGAATCTCTTTCAACATTATTGATTCTTGCTAACATTTTGCATCAAATTTTTGTGCCACTATCTTCATGGAGCTCCACCATAAGCTTTACTTGATAGGTGTGAGTGAACAAGTCCGGTACCAATTCCACTATTCTTTCATTTCACATTGAGTAAAACGGGATACATCCTCAACTTTGGGAAACGGTAACTTGGTATTGTTTATCTCATTTCTTACTCACCTCTACTCGAGTCTTGTGATGGATAGGCAAGGGTTTCACCTTAGATCTACAACAATGACGAGTTCGATGCCACGAACAACAACTTGAACGCCAAGATGCAAGCTCAAATGGAGGAAATCAAAGCCCTCATCAAGTCCTATAAGCGATATTACTCATCTTCGAGAAGACGCTCAAGAGCACATCCTTCCGAGCTACCATCTCCGGCAAGATCACATCGGCATAGACACCATCACCACCAAGAACGTGAAGGTCAAGAGCTCAACACCCACTACCACTCAACGACTTCACCATCTCCCTTGGCATCTTCGCTAAGCAACTTCAAGGCATCTTCGCCTACGGACGTACGACATCTTCACCAACAAGCACCCCAAGACTATGCTCAAGAGAAGCTCCCCAAGCTCAAGTCCACGACTTCCACGAGCTACTACGACCTCGACACCGACCACATGATTCCTTTCTATGAAACTCAAGAACCCGAGGAGTATCTTGAATGGGAGCGCCTAATGGACGACTACCTCAAGCTACATCAAGTTCCTCCCGAAGATCAAGTGAAGTTCGCAACAAGAAACTTCCACGACTACGCATCAACATGGTGGCTTCACACACCTTCGGAGAGCTACGACATGAGTTGGCCCAAGACAAAGAGAACTTTGTGGCGACAGTTCATGCCTCCAACCTACATGGGATAACTTCTACGGCAATTGGACAACACCACCCAAGGATCCAAGTCTATTGACGCGTACTTCAAGGAGATGAAGATTGCCTTGCGACGAGCCGGCGTGGATGACCCCATTTCGATGAAGTTCCACTTCATGATGGGATTGCACAACGACATCTCGAAGACTAACTTCCTCGAGAACTACAAGTCCCTCGACGACAACTACATTGGTGCTCTCAAGGCGGAACAAGAACTCATGAAGGTCAAGGCTTCTCCAACCCAAGCACACTTCACGACGACCAAGCTCCATGAGAACGAGCATGAGGATAGTACCACCAAGATGTCCAAGCCCGATGAGCTCCAAGACGATGCTCCCAAGTTCGACTCCACTGCCATTCCTTTTTGTGGCATTGATGATGCCGAGTCTACTTTGACTCTTTTTCAAGACGGTGCGGCGACAAGTACGACTAAGGAGACCCTCAAGGACCAAGCTTTGGAGGCGAGCGACAAGGTGGCGAGCAAGGATGCTATTTCCATCTTTAGAGGCAAGAGTGATGATGTGCCATCTTTGGCCTTCATCCACGGCAACGGCAACGAGATGATCGAGCATGGGATTTTCCCTTCTATCATGGAGAAGAGTGATGATGATCCATCTTCGGCCTTCATCCACGAAGACAGCGACGAGATGATCGAGCATGGGATTTTCCCTTCGGTCATGGAGAAGAGTGATGATGTGCCATCTTCAGCCTTCATCCACGGCGATGGCGACGAGATGGTTGAGCATGGGATTTTCCCTTCGACCACGGCGACGTATGATGACTTGAGTGACTTGTGCCACCATATTGAGAGTGAGAGTAACTTCACCACTAGCCCCATATATGACGAGTTGCCCCACTTTCCATGTGAGGAGAGCCACAACCCCCACCACTTGAGTGAGATGAGTGACTCCACCATATGTCAGATTGAGTGCAACTACTTTGAGCGAGTGAGTGAACCACCACATAGAGAGAGTGAGATAGTTGATAGGCCCCGTGAGGCTATTTGCATCTCTAACGACTTGACCTCTACCTCTATTGTGTCTTCTCATTTGGTGCTAGGTCCCATCTATGATGACACGCCGATTCACGATGA
The DNA here is from genome assembly GCF_002162155.2 of Triticum dicoccoides. Lineage (NCBI taxonomy): Eukaryota > Viridiplantae > Streptophyta > Magnoliopsida > Poales > Poaceae > Triticum > Triticum dicoccoides. The sequence goes on from NC_041393.1 coordinate 264,368,881, forward strand.
CTTCGTCCTTCCTTTGGACAAGACGATGGCCATGGTGGAATATGATGCACCCCCACATGGTTCCATCAAGAGTGAAGATGACCACCATTTGGTCTTTCCCACCTCACTTACACCACATGAGTGGAATGACAAAGGTAACAAAGGTGACGGTGATGCGCTAGTCCCACTAGTGGACATTCTTGACATTGCTTGCTTGCATGATGTTGATCCACCTTTCCATGATTCATGCTAGTGCGACTTCCTCATGTGATGATTTCTTGCCCATTTATGATGAGTATGATGATTCTCATGTGGAGTCTATTAGTTGTGATGCCATGTTACATAGGATTTCTTGTGACAATTCCCTTGGTCACATCATGTTTGATAATCCGCTTGACTTGTCATATGCTATGCATGAGATCAACCATATGTCTTATTTGCAATCTCTTCATAGTGAATATGCATATGCCATTAAAATAAACCCAATTTGCACATATGGCATAGATGACAAGCCCATGGTTATTGGCATTTGTTTTTCTTGTGATGATATTGATATGCTCCCTTTGCATCATTTATCTCATATTCCATGCCATGCCCACCTAGCTTCAGATATGCATTGTTTTGGATGTTGTCCATTTTCTCCATATGATGTTTCCAATGTTGTTCATGAGGAGACCCCAATAGTTTCCTCATACATGTTAGGAGATTTTGATCCATCCCATCCATTGCATGATCCCAATAATTATGTGCACCATATGTTTCCCATGAATGAAAATGCTATTGATGTGCCATATAATTGTATGCTCAATTTGCATCCCCATCGTGTTATACATAACAACTATTCTTTGATGATGGATGACATGTTCTTATACCATGCATCAAATTTCTTTGAGCGATGCTTATCTTGTGCTAATTCACGTGCACATACACATCATGGATGATGTGTACATTTACCACGCACACAATTTCTTTGGTTTGTGTCTCTTTTGTGTAGGTACCCATGAATAATTGTCATCCTGGCAATCCCACGATTTGACAAAATGAGCTCTAGAGAGCAATGATGACTTGGGATCCCATGGATTGTTTTTCCCACTGCTCTCTTCGCGCCAAGACTTTGCGCATTTATTCTACATGGCTCTCACATGGTTATGGCTTATTGTCCATTGTGTCTCATTTGCCCATATTTCCATGTTTACTTTGCATGATATGATCATTCCTATTCCTTTGCCATGCACTTGTGACCCATGCTTTGCATTACACATGATGATTGATTCCAGTACTTGTATGTGCTTTTGCAAGCTTGGTGGAGATACTGCTTGTTATTGCCATGTTCCATTCGTGACCCATTCCTATGATGATACTATATTCTTGCTTTGTGTTTGTGCTTGCGATATGTCATGTGCATTGTCTATGCCTATTATTTGTTCACATGGCATGATTGCCATGCTTTCCTCTAGTGTGTTGCATCTTCGCTCCACTAGTTTGCACGACATGATTGATATGCTTGCTTGTGTTGCATCATCCAGGATTCATACTTGCTCATTTCATGCGGTTGATGACAACCATCTACATGCTTTGCACATGATTGTTATTGCTTCTTGTCATATCTCTCCATGTGTTGCCTCTCTCATGGTAGATGATTTGACATGTATTGAGTGCAACAATGCTTTTAATCTTATGTGCAAGAAATGAGAACCATCATGCTGGATGATGTGTTTATACACCATGCACATATGTTCTTTGTTTTGTTGTGTGCATGTGTAGGTTACTTGGACTTCGTATCGACTCCCACTTCACGTGAGTTAACCATTCGAGCTCTTGAGAGCGAGCCTCATACATTCTACCACGACTCGCTTATAGACCGCATTTGCTTGTGCATCAGCATTGTGAACGATGCACAAGGACATGCCTTCAATGTGACATCTTTCTTGAGCATGGATATTGTGGATCATACTTCATGTGTTGCTTGCACCTTGAGACTTATTGGTCATCTTGGACTACTTGATTGCGCACATGTCAGAGATCTTGCTTCGACTTGCCATTCTCACATTTCCATCCCTCATGACATATATACCTTGTGTGTTGCATCCAATTTTTGGATTACTTGCTACTATCATATGATTGGTTACAACAATATCATTTCTTCACATATGCCATGTCCCATTGCTTTTCACATGATTGACTTGATTGGCTCACACATGATGAATAATTGCTCTTTCTATTGTGATGAGAAAACTATATTCACTACACCATGTGCATGTTATGTTTGGATTGTCTTGCACTCGACCCATGTGTTTAGACATCTCATCTTCTTTGGTGTTGTGAATGATTCTTATGCCTACCATAGACCTTTCGTTGAACACTTTGTGAATGCTTGCTATGACCTTGAGGTAGATGCTTATTATCTTGTCACACATATTTGCATCACAACCTCACATTTACATGCTTGTCCCCATGATATCTTTGCTTGTGCTCGATTGATATGCTTACATGCCATGTCACAATCCTTTGTCAAACCATATGCTATGCTTGATAACGACACTTGTGTGGTGAATCACCTCTTGAATGCTTGGTTTTGCCCTAACGCTAACCACATTTGTTTTTCCAAGTGTTTGTTGTCTTTTCTCCTTTTGAAGGAATCACTAGATAGTGCGACATTGGAAGGTGCCCTTTCCGAGCTTGAAGATGATGGGTACTTGGTGATCATCCACTCCCACACGACGAAGCCATCTCTTTCCCATTGTGATTTGGTTTTTGATACGAGGTCAGATCTTTCCCAAGGGGGAGGGGATGATGCGGAGCATCTTACGTCATCTCCTTGTACACCTTCATAGCACCTCAAGCCCCAAGTGGACCTACGGGACTTAAGGTGAACCCACTCCTCTTCGAGATTTACATAAATATCCATTGGACTTGGTTGCTACCTCACCATGGAACATTGTGCATCATTAGGTACGAGGGCAACCGCCACCAAGCAGCTAGGAAGCTTCCCGGAGGACAAGGAGAAGGACCCTAAGACCCAAGAGCTGAGCGGAAGCGTCAAGATGAAGAAAAGGAAGAGTGCAGAAATTGCACTACCGGACAGTCCGGTCCCCACAGTGGACAGTCCGTTCGCACTGAAACTGCAATACCGGACAGTCCAGTCCCCACAACGGACAGTCCGGTGGCACACAAAAATGCATCTGTCCTCACTGGACTGTCCGGTCCTTACACTACAGGAATCAGCTACTTTGCCGTCCGCCACGGCGGACGGCAAAGGTCTTCGCCGTCCGCCACAGACGACAAAAGTGGACGGCAAAGAAAGGTCCGGTAAAGAGCTACGTTGCCGTTTGCTTTTGGTGGCTGACGACAAAGGGTCCTTTGCCATCAGCAGCGGACGACAAGGAACACAGACGGCAAAAATTTCGCTGTTAATCCGTTAGGTGGCTAACGGCAGGACTTTGCCGTCCGCCGCTGACGGCAAAATTCGTCCTGCCTTTGCCGTCCGCTACTGACGGGGCCTTTGCCTGTTTTGTGCCATGTCATCTGTCTGACCGTCTCTTCGACCATGAAAAGACGTTGAAGTCTTGGTACGAATGGCATATACCGAAGAACACTAACGGGGATTTTGGCATGTGTCTTCTCACCCATACCCTTGTCTACCACAATATACCTGGAAGACTTGCAAATGGGACAATAGTTCAAGTCCGCATAGTCAAGCCTAAATAAGGCACATCCTTTCTCACAGACATGTATCTTCTCATAGGGCATCTTCAGTGCACGGAAGATTTTGTCCGACTGGTACAGGTTTGCAGGCATTACATGGCCTTTGGGTAGAAAGCGTCCAAATACTGTCATAATTGCGTCGTAGCATTCTCTGCCCAAGTTGAACTGAGCCTTCAGAGCCATTACTTGTGAGATGGCATCCAACTGACAAAGCTCAGTGTGCTCATGGAGCGGACATTTTGAAGACTCCAACATTTCATTGAAGGCCTTTACAGATTCTTCCATCTCCTCGTCCGAATCTCGAGCATCATCATAGTCTTGCACCATGTTTTCCATCCCGGTACCATGCTCGTCGGTGCGAGGACGATCCACCTCAGCTCGGTCATGTTGGGCAGACTCACCATGAAATGTCCACACCGTATAATCGGGCGTAAAACCATTCTTATGCAGGTGTTTGCCCATTTGAGCCTCTGTCCTCTTTTCCCAATTGCCGCACCGGAAACAGGGGCACCAGTTTTTCCTCTGGCCATTTGCAAATGCGGCTTGCACAAACCCCTTGGTTTTTGTGAACCATTCAACGCTCCATTTGTTCTGACCAGCGTGACCGGTATACATCCATGCACGATCACTCATCTTGACTTTCAGAGCTACTGGACACACAACAATTATATATATAATTCACCATGTATATATTCATCAGTTGATCTACTTTGTCAATTTTATTACGTCCATGCAACCTACACTCTAATCGGTAATGATAGGTCTTAATCCCACCCGAGTATGTGTAGATTGGGTTCATTTTCCCATGCTATGCTCCGGATCCGACGCAAAATTTCGGCAGCACCTCCCCGCTATTCTCCTGATACACGTCTCTGCAATAAACAAAGAGGATGTGTACCCTGAGAACAACAAGGGAGGCACTGATGAAATTTATGCGTCGGATCCGGAGCAAAGCATATGGGAATATGAACCCAATCTACACATACTCGGGCTGTCCATGGATAGCGTTTGACAATTTGGAAGAATCAAGGTTATAAATATGCAAATGCATGCATATTTATAACTATGACACTTTTGAACGGGAGACACATATTGGTTACGCATACTGATGATTCAAGACACATATATAGCTAGCTATCAAATTTCATCGGCACGAACACCGGAACAGAGCAATGGGGGAGGAGGACATGTCATTTGTGCTCACCCACGAACGAAGGGGCAGAGCTCGTCAAACGCATGACGAGGTCATCGAACACCAAACCTCCCAGCGGTGAAACAACTGCACATTTAAATCAACCCGATCAACACAATTATATATGATGTTTTTCATAAAAAATCGAAAAATATATGACCTAACTAATAATTCACAAATATAAGAACCCGTCGGCCTCGGGGGGTCGGGTGTCGGGGTGTCTGGGTGTCGTGTCGGGGTCGGGGTCGGGGTGTCGGGGTCAG
>NC_041393.1:264374461-264375053 GCF_002162155.2 Triticum dicoccoides
TATATATGATGTTTTTCATATCAAAATCGAAAAATATATGACCTAACTAATAATTCACAAATATAAGAACCTGTCGACCTCGGGGGTTCGGGTGTCGGGTTGTCTGGGTGTCGTGTCGGGGTCGGGGTGTTAGGGTCAGGGGTCAGTGGGTCGGGGTGTCGGGGTCAGGGGGGTCAGGGGGTCGGGGTGTGGTGTCGGGGTCAGGGGGTTGGGGTGTTTCCTTCTATCCTTCTTCTTCTTTCGTTCTCTTCTTCTTCTTCTTCTTTCCTTTCTTCTTCTTGTTCTTTCATCTTTTTTCTACTTTTTTACTTCTTTTCGTTTCTTCTTTTCTTCTTCTTCTTCTACTTCTTCTTCTTTTCTTCTTCTTCTTTTTTCATCTTTCTACTACTTCTACTTCTTCTACTACTTCTAATTCTTTTCTAACACTAACACTAACACAATCTAGCACTAACAATTAAACAGCAAAAATATATATGAAAAAACAGAAAAAAAAGTAGTAGTCCCTCACCGGAGCAATGGGACGGTCGGTGGGGGGGCATCGGGCGGCGCCGCCGGGCGGCGGGGGCGTCGCCGGGCTGCGAGGGCAGCATCG
>NC_041393.1:264375113-264397440 GCF_002162155.2 Triticum dicoccoides
GGCTCTTTGCCATCCGCCGTTTTCTCTCTTTGCCGTCCGCTAGCAGACGGAAAAGAGGTGGGGCGTTAAGTTTTTTTTAAACGGGCGGGTGAGTGGGGGCCACCTCCCTCTTTGCCGTCAGCTGGCGGACGGCAAAGATTCTTTTCCGTCAGTTGGCGGACGGCAAAGAAATGGCGCATGGCAATGAGCTTCTTTGTCGTCTGCCGTTTCTTTGCCGTCGGCTTTTCGGTGGCTGATGGCAAAGAGCTTCTTTGCCGTCCGCTAGCGGACGACAAAGATCTGGCAGATGGCAAAGTAGCTGATTCCAGTAGTGTTACCACCGGACTGTCCGGTAGGCCCAGTTTCATTACGAATTGGGCTAAAAAGCCTGTGTTACCATTGAGGCCCATACCCTTTCGCCCCTAGACTATATATTCCGTGCTCCTCTCAGTTTTTAGGGTTAGCTAAGATTATAACTAGACATTAGAGCTTAGCTCATGTATCTCCCCTTGTGGGTTTCCTCTTGAGGGAGAAGACTCCATTGGAGTTCAAGGCCTCCATTGGAGAAGATCCTTTGGGATTCAAGACCCCTTGTGGGAAGGATCTATCTAGATCATCAAGACCTCATCTCCTTCATAGGATTTGGGATGAACTTTACCATGTATCCATTTTTCCTTTGTTGTTCTTGTACCTTTGTGGATCTTGTGTGATTGTGAGTCTAGTGGATGTGTGATTGGACTTGTTATTGAGTGTTTTCTTCTTGTGATTTCCCCTCTTGTTCTTCGCGTTCTTCGTGGATTCCCCTCCAATTCATGAAAGATCTACGCTTAGGGTCTCCGCCCTACAACAAAAGGGTGATGCAGCAAAGTAGCGTAAGTATTTCCCTCAGTTTTGAGAACCAAGGTATCAATCTAGTAGGAGGTTACTGATACGTCCATTTTGCATCATGCTTTTATATCAATATTTATTGCATTATGGGCTATTATTACACTTTATATCTCAATACTTATGGCTATTCTCTCTTATTTTTACAAGGTTTACCATGAAGAGGGGGAATGCCGGCAGCTGGAATTCTATCCGGAAAAGGAGCAAATATTGGAAACCTATTCTGCACAGCTCCAAAAATCCTGAAACTCTACGGAAGTCAGTTTTGGAATTAATAAGAATTATTGAGCAAAGAAATTACCAGAGGGCCCACACCCCGGCCAGGAGGGTGGGGGGCACGCCCACCCCTACTGGGCGCGCCTCTGTCTCCTGGGCCCCCTGGTGGCCCTCCGGTGCCCATCTTCTGCTATATGAAGGCTTTTACCCTGGAAAAAAAATCAGAGGCAAGCTTACGGGACGAAACTCCGCCGCCACGAGGGGAACCTTGGCGGAACCAATCTAGGGCTCCGGCAGAGCTGTTCTGCCGGGGAAACTTCCCTCCGGGAGGGGGAAATCATCACCATCCTCATCAACAACGATCCTCTCATTGGGAGGGGGTCAATCTCCATCAACATCTTCACCAACACCATCTCCTCTCAAAACCCTAGTTCATCTCTTGTATCCAATCTTGTATCAAAACCACAAATTGGTACCTGTGGGTTGGTAGTAGTGTTGATTACTCCTTGTAGTTGATGCTAATTGGTTTACTTGGTGGAAGATCATATGTTCAGATCCTTAATGCATATTATTACTCCTCTAATTATGAACATGAATATGCTTTGTGAGTAGTTACGTTTGTTCCTGAGGACATGGGTGAAGTCTTGCTATTAATAGTCATGTGAATTTGGTATTCGTTCGATATTTTGATGAGATGTATGTTGTCTTTCCTCTAGTGGTGTTATGTGAATGTCGACTACATGACACTTCACCATTATTTGGGCCTAGAGGAAGGCATTGGGAAGTAATAAGTAGATTATGGGTTGCTACAGTGACAAAAGCTTAGACCCTAGTTTATGCGTTGCTTCGTAAGGGGTTGATTTGGACCCATATGTCTAATGCTGTGGTTAGGTTTACCTTAGTACTTCTTTTGTAGTTGCGGATGCTTGCAATAGGGGTTAATATAAGTGGGATGCTTGTCCAAGTAAGGGAAGTACCCAAGCACCGGTCCACCCACATATCAAATTATCAAAGTACCGAACGCGAATCATATGAGCATGATGAAAACTAGCTTGACGATAATTCCCATGTGTCCTCGGGAGCTCTTTTCTCACTATAAGAAATTGTCCAGGCTTGTCCTTTGCTACAAAAAGGATTGGGCCACCTTGCTGCACTTTATTTACTTTCATTGCTTGTTACCCGTTACAATTTATCTTATCACAAAACTATTTGTTACCTACAATTTCAATGCTTGCAAAGAAAACCTTACTGAAAACCTCTTGTCATTTGCTTCTGCTCCTCATTGGGTTCGACACTCTTACTTATCGAAAGGACTATGATAGATCCCCTATACTTGTGGGTCATCAAGACTCTTTTCTGGCGCCGTTGCCGGGGAGTGAAGCGCCTTTGGTGAGTGGAACTTGGTAAGGAAACATTTATATAGTGTGCTGAAATTTTCTGTCACTTGTTACTATGGAAACTAATCCTTTGAGGGGCTTGTTCGGGGTATCTTCACCCCTACCAGAAGAGCAAAGAGTTGCTCCTCAACCTACTGAACCTATTGAAAATATTTACTTTGAGATTCCTTCTGGTATGATAGAGAAACTGCTAGCTAATCCCTTTGTAGGAGACGGAACATTGCATCCCGATTTACACCTTATTTTTGTGGATGAAGTTTGTGGATTATTTAAGCTTGCAGGTATTCCCGATGATGTTGTCAAAAGGAAGGTCTTCCCTTTATCTTTGAAGGGAGATGCATTGACATGGTATAGGCTATGTGATGATACGAGACGACTTTTGTCCCATTATTTTTGGTAGACCCTTCTTGAACACTGTTAATGCTAGGATTGATTGTGAAAAGGATACTGTTACAATTGGCTTAGAGGATATGTCTCATGAGTTTAATTTTGCTAAGTTTCATAGACAACCTCGTGATAGAGAATCACCTAGTAAGGATGAGATTATTGATCTTGCTTCTATTGACGTTCCTCCTACTGATCCGTTAGAACAATATTTACTAGACCATGAAAATGATATGTTTATGAATGAAAGAAGGGAAAGAGATGAAGTGTTCCTCCAACAGGAACCTATTATGAAACACAACCTGCCCGTTGAAATTCTAGGGGATCCCCCTCCACCCAAGGGTGATCCCGTGTTTGAACTCAAACCATTACCTGATAATCTTAAGTATGCTTATCTTGATGAAAAGAAAATATATCCTGTTATTATTAGTGCTAACCTTTTAGAGCAAGAAGAAGAAAGATTATTGAAAACTCTGAAGAAGCACCGTGTTGCTATTGGATATACTCTGGATGATCTCAAGGGCATTAGTCCCACGTTATGTCAACACAAAATTAATTTGGAGGACGATGCCAAACCAGTTAGAGATCCTCAACGACGATTGAATCCTAAGATGAAAGAAGTGGTAAGAAAGGAGATACTAAAGCTCCTTGAGGCAGGTATAATTTATCCCGTTGCTAATAGTGATTGGGTAAGCCCTGTCCATTGTGTTCCTAAAAAGGGAGGTATTACTGTTGTTCCTAATGATAAAGATGAATTGATCCTGCAAAGAATTATTACAGGTTATAGGATGGTAATCGATTTCCATAAATTAAATAAAGCTACTAAGAAAGATCATTACCCTTTACCTTTTATCGATCAAATGCTAGAAAGACTATCCAAACACACACATTTCTGCTTTCTAGATGGTTATCCTGGTTTCTCTCAAATACCCGTGTCAGCGCAGGATCAATCAAAAACTACTTTTACTTGCCCTTTCGGTACTTTTGCTTATAAATGTATGCCTTTCGGTTTATGTAGTGCACCTGCTACCTTTCAAAGATGTATGATGGCTATATTCTCTGACTTTTGTGAAAAGATTTGTGAGGTATTCATGGATGACTTCTCCATTTATGGATCCTCTTTTGATGATTGCTTGAGCAACCTTGATCGAGTTTTGTAGAGATGCGAAGACACTATTCTCTTCTTGAATTGGGAAAAGTGCCACTTTATGGTTAATGAAGGCATTGTCTTGGGGCATAAGATTTCCGTGAGAGGTATTGAAGTTGATAAAGCTAAAGTTGATGCTATTGAAAAGATGCCATGTCCCAAGGACATAAAAGGTATAAGAAGTTTCCTTGGTCATGCCAGTTTTTATAGGAGGTTCATTAAGAACTTTTCTAAAATCTCTATGCCTCTGACTAATTTATTGCAAAAAGATATTCCTTTTGTCTTTGATGATGACTGTGTAGAAGCATTTGAAATACTTAAGAAAGCTTTGATCACTGCACCTATTGTTCAGCCACCTGATTGGAATTTACCCTTTGAAATTATGTGTGATGCTAGTGATTATGATGTAGGTGCTGTTCTAGGGCAATGAGTTGATAAGAAATGGAATGTTATCTAGTATGCTAGTAAGACTCTTGATACTGCCCAGAGAAATTATGCTACTACTGAAAAAGAATTCTTAGCAGTTGTGTTTGCTTGTGATAAGTTTAGACCTTACATTGTTGATTCTAAAGTTACTTTTCACACTGATCATGCTGCTATTAAATATCTTATGGAAAAGAAGGATGCTAAACCTAGGCTCATTAGATGGGTTCTCTTGCTCCAAGAATTTGATTTGCATATTATTGATAGAAAGGGAGCTGAGAACCCCGTTGCAGACAACTTGTCTAGGTTAGAGAATGTTCTTGATGACCCACTGCCTATTGATGATAGCTTTCCTAACGAACAATTAGCGGTCATTAATGCTTCTCGTACTGCTCCCTGGTATGCTAATTATGCTAATTACATTGTTGCTAAATTTATACCACCTAGTTTCACATACCAGCAAAAGAAAAAGTTCTTTTGTGATTTAAGACATTACTTCTGGGATGACCCACACCTTTATAAAGAAGGAGTAGATGGTGTTATTAGACGTTGTGTACCTGAGCATGAATAGGAATAGATCCTACGCAAGTGTCACTCTGAATCCTATGGAGGTTACCACGCTGGAGATAGAACTGTACATAAGGTATTGCAATCTGGTTTTTATTGGCCTACTCTCTTCAAAGATGCTCGTAAGTTTGTCTTATCTTGTGATGAATGTCAAAGAATTGGTAATATTAGTAGACGTCAAGAAATGCCTATGAATTATTCTCTTGTTATTGAACCGTTTGATGTTTGGTGCTTTGATTATATGGGATCTTTTCCTGCCTCTAATGGTTATACACATATTTTAGTTGCTGTTGATTACGTTACTAAGTGGGTAGAAGCTATTCCAACTAGTAGTGCTGATCATAACACTTCTATTAAAATGCTTAAAGAAGTTATTTTTCCGAGGTTTGGAGTCCCTAGATATCTTATGACTGATGGTGGTTCACATTTTATTCATGGTGCCTTCCGTAAGATGCTTGCTAAGGATGATGTTAATCATAGAATTGCATCTCCTTATCACCCGCAGTCTAGTGGTCAAGTTGAGTTGAGCAACAGAGAGCTCAAATTAATTTTGCAAAAGACTGTCAATAGATCTAGAAAGAATTGGTCCAAAAAACTTGATGATGCATTATGGGCCTATAGAAATGCATATAAAAATCCTATGGGTATGTCTCCGTATAAGATGGTTTATGGAAAAGCATGTCACTTACCTCTTGAACTTGAACATAAAGCATATTGGGCTATTAAAGAGCTTAACTATGACTTCAAACTTGTCGGTGAGAAGAGGTTATTTGATATTAGCTCACGTGATGAATGGAGAACCCAAGCCTATGAGAATGCCAAGCTATTCAAAGAAAAAGTCAAACGCTGGCATGAAAAAGGATATAAAAGCGTGAGTTTAACGTATGTGATTACGTGTTATTATTCAACTCTCGTTTAAGATTTTTTGCAAGAAAACTTCTCTCTAAATGTGAAGTTCCTTACGTTATCGAGGAGTTCTATCGTTCCGGTGCCATAAAAATCAACAACTTCGAAGGCACAAGTCCGAGGGTGGTGAACGATCAAAGAATTAAACATTATATCTCAGGTAATCCTATCAATGTTGAAACTAATATTATTGAAACCGTAACCCCGGAGGAATACATAAGGGACACTTTCCAGAATGTTCCAGAGTCTGAAAAGGAATAGGTATGTGGTACGGTAAGTAAACCGATTCCAAAACAATTCTAATGGCAATTTTTATCAGTTTTGGAATATTTAAGAATTTTGGGAAGAAAGAAGTAGTCCGGGAAGGACACGAGGCCTCCACGAGGGTGGAGGGCGCGCCCACCCTTCCTGGGCGCGCCCCCTGTCTCGTGGCCACCTCGTGTGCCTCCCGGACTCCGTTTTCTTGCACGTTACGTATTTTGGTCGGTAAAAATTCATTATATAATCTCCCGAAGGTTTTGACCATCGTATCACGCAAATATCCTCTGTTTTCGTTTCGAGCTGTTTTTCTGACAGATCTAGAGCACCATGATGTCGCTTTCCTTCAAAATTGAAGACAAGGATGCTTGGCTATTGAAGATAGAGCTGAAAAGAGAAGAACTAGAAGAGATCAACAAGGAGGAAGGGATCAAGAAGGCCCCGGAGGTTCAAGCTCCGACGGTGGAAGAAGAAGACATCCCTCAACCCTTACCTAACCTCTTTACTTCCACTGAGATTGAAGCTTTCAAGATGATTGAGTTAGCTCGTATTCAGAATAAGTATCTCACACAGGAGAATATTTTGTTGAAGGATCATATTGCCGGACTCAAGGGCATTATCCGCAAGTTGGAGGAGCTTTTACGCTCAATGTGCGATTATCCACCATCATCATCACCACCTCCATCACCTCCGAGGACATAATCACATGGGTATGGGCACTCCCCTTGGCAATTGCCAAGCTTGGGGGAGGTGCCCCGGTATCGTATCACCATCACACTCCTATCTTTACCCTTTTATTTAGTTCGATCCTTTTAGTAGTATCTTGATCTAGTAGATTGAAGTTTTAGTATCAAGTAGTTTTGAGTTTTGCTTTGTGATCTCTTTATGTAATCGAGTCCATGAGCTATCTATAATAAAGATTAGTGTTGAGTCAAGGGCTTTGCTATCTTGCCATGATCTTGAGAAAGTAGAAAGAATGAAAAGAATAAAAGAGCTCATATTGATCTAATGGATAGTAATGACTTCACACATAGAAAGTATGAGGCATAAAAGTTGTTGAGAGTTGACAAACGTAGTTTTGGTCATCGTTGCAATTAATATGAAGTAATAAGGAAAGAGAGGTTTTCACATACAAATATACTATCTTGGACATCTCTTATGATTGGGAGCACTCATTAAGTATGACATGCTAAAAGAGTTGATGTTGGACAAGGAAGACAACGTAATGGTTAATGTTTTCTCACATCTTAGTTAAAGTATATTGTCATTGATCTTCCCAACATGTTGAGCTTGCCTTTCCCCCTCATGCTAGCCAAATTCCTTGCACCAAGTAGAGATACTACTTGTGCTTCTAAATATCCTTAAACCTAATTTTTGCCATGAGAGTCCACCATACCTACCTATGGGTTGAGTAAGATCCTTCAAGTAAGTTGTCATGTTACAAGCAATAAAAATTGCTCTCTAAATATGTATGACTTATTAGTGCAGAGAAAATAAACTTTATACAATCTTGTTATGGAAGCAATAAAAGCGACGGACTGCATAATAAAGGTCCATATACAAGTGGCAATATAAAGTGACGTTCTTTTGCATTAGGATTTTATGCATCCAACCCTAAAAGCACATGGCAACCTCTGCTTCCCTCTGCGAAGGGCCTATCTTTTACTTTATGTTTTTACTTTATGCTTGAGTCAAGGTGATCTTCACCTTTCCCTTTTTCATTTTATCTTTTGGCAAGCTCCTCGTGTTTGAAAGATCTTGATATATATATATCCAATTAGATGTAAGTTAGCATGCATTATTATTGTTGACATCACCCAAAGGTGAATACGTTGGGAGGCAACACAATAAGCCCCTATCTTTCTCAGTGTCCGGCTGAAACTCCATACCCACAAGTACTGCGTGAGTGTTAGCAATTGTAGAAGACTATATGATAGTTGAGTATGTGGACTTGCTGAAAGGCTCTATTTTGAGTCTTTCTGATGTTACGATAAATTGCAATTGCTTCAATGACTGAGATTATAGTTTGTTAGTTCCCAATGAAGTTTCTGAACCACACTTGACATTGTGAATTGATTGTTACTTGAGCATAAGAAATCATAGGATAAAATCTATATATGTTGCTCCTATAAGAATGATCATGATGCCCTCATGTCCATATTTTATTTTTATCGACACCTCTATCTCTAATCATGTGGACATATTTTTCGATTTGGGCTTCCGCTTGAGGACAAGCGAGGTCTAAGCTTGGGGGAGTTGATACATCCATTTTGCATCATGCTTTTATATCAATATTTATTGCATTATGGGCTGTTATTACAGTTTATATCTCAATACTTATGGCTATTCTCTCTTATTTTACAAGGTTTACCATGAAGAGGGGGAATGCTGGCTGGAAAAGGAGCAAATATTGGAGACCTATTCTGCACAGCTCCAAAAATCCTGAAACTCCACGGAAGTCAGTTTTGGAATTAATAAGAATTATTGAGCGAAGAAACTACCAGAGGGGTCCCACACCCAGGCCAGGAGGGTGGGGGGCGCGCCCACCCCTACTGGGCGCGCCCCCTGTCTCCTGGGCCCCCTGGTAGCCCTCCGGTGCCCATCTTCTGCTATATGAAGGCTTTTACCCTGGAAAAAAAAATTAGAGGCAAGCTTACGGGACGAAACTCTGTCGCCACGAGGCGGAACCTTGGCGGAACCAATCTAGGGCTCCGGCAGAGCTGTTTTGCTGGGGAAACTTCCCTCTGGGAGGGGGAAATCATCACCATCATCATTACCCATGATCCTCTCATCGGGAGGGGGTCAATCTCCATCAACATCTTCACCAGCACCATATCCTCTCAAAACCCTAGTTCATCTCTTGTATCCAATCTTGTATCAAAACCAAAAATTGGTACCTGTGGGTTGCTAGTAGTGTTGATTACTCCTTGTAGTTGATGCTAATTGGTTTACTTGGTGGAAGATCATATGTTCAGATCCTTAATGCATATTATTACTCCTCTGATTATGAACATGAATATGCTTTGTGAGTAGTTACGTTTGTTCTTGGGGAAATGGGTGAAGTCTTGCTATTAGTAGTCATGTGAATTTGGTATTCGTTCGATATTTTGATGAGATGCATGTTGTCTTTCCTCTAGTGGTGTTATGTGAACGTCGACTACATGACACTTCACCATTATTTGGTCCTAGAGGAAGGCATTGGGAAGTAATAAGTAGATGATGGGTTGCTAGAGTGACAGAAGCTTAGACCCTAGTTTATGCGTTGCTTCGTAAGGGGCTGATTTGGACCCATATATCTAATGATGTGGTTAGGTTTACCTTAATACTTCTTTTGTAGTTGCGGATGCTTGCAATAGGGGTTAATCATAAGTGGGATGCTTGTCCAAGTAAGGGCAGTACCCAAGCACCGGTCCACCCACATATCAAATTATCAAAGTACCGAACGCGAATCATATGAGCGTGATGAAAACTAGCTTGACGATAATTCCCATGTGTCCTCGGGAGCTCTTTTCTCACTATAAGAAATTGTCCAGGCTTGTCCTTTGCTACAAAAAGGATTGGGCCACCTTGCTGCACTTTAGTTACTTTCATTGCTTGTTACCAGTTACAATTTATCTTATCACAAAACTATCTTTTACCTACAATTTCAGTGCTTGTAGAGAAAACCATACTGAAAATCGCTTGTCATTTCCTTCTGCTCCTCGTTGGGTTCGACACTCTTACTTATCAAAAGGACTACGATAGATCCCCTATACTTGTGGGTCATCAGTTACCAAAACATTTCGGGAAACATCCGGAACCCCTTCCGGTGAATTCCAGAACCCTTCCAGAGACCAAACACTATTATCCCATATATCAATCTTTATCTTAGGACCATTCCGGAGTTCCTCGTCATGTCCGTGATCATATCCGGGACTCCGAACAACATTCGGTCACCAACATTCATAACTCATATAATACTATATCGTCAACGAATGTTAAGCGTGCGGACCCTACGGGTTCGAGAACTATGTAGACATGAACGAGACACCTCTCTGGTAATAACCAATAGCGGAACCTGGATGCCCATATTGGCTCCTACATATTCTACGAAGATCTTTATCGGTCGAACCGCATAACAACATACGTTGTTCCCTTTGTCATCGATATGTTACTTGCCCGAGATTCGATCGTCGGTATCTTAATACCTAGCTCAATCTCGTTACCGGCAAGTCTCTTTACTCGTTACGTAATGTATGATCCCGCAACTAACTCATTAGTCACATTGCTTGCAAGGCTTATAGTGATGTGCATTACCGAGAGGGCCCAGAGATACCTCTCCGACAATTGGAGTGACAAATCCTAATATCGATCTATGCCAACTCAACAAGTACCATCGGAGACACCTGTAGAGCACCTTTATAATCACCCAGTTACGTTGTGACGTTCGGTAGAACACAAAGTGTTCCTCCAGTAATCGGGAGTTGCATAATCTCATAGTCGTAGGAACATGTATAAGTCATGAAGAAAGCAATAGCAACATACTAAACGATCAAGTGCTAAGCTAACGGAATGAGTCAAGTCAATCACATCATTCTCTAATGATGTGATCCCATTAATCAAATCACAACTCATGTCTATGGTTAGGAAACACAACCATCTTTGATTCAACAAGCTAGTCAAGTAGAGGCATACTAGTGACATTATGTTTGTCTATGTATTCACACATGTACTAAGTTTCCGGTTAATACAATTCTAGCATGAATAATAAACATTTATCATGATATAAGGAAATATAAATAACAACTTTGTTATTGCCTTTAGGGCATATTTCCTTCAGTCTCCCACTTGCACTAGAGTCAATAATCCAGTTCACATCATAATGTGATTTAACACCAATATTCACATTTGTAGGTGATTAACACCCATAGTTCACATCGTCATGTGACCAAAACCCAAAGGGTTTACTAGAGTCAATAATCTAGTTCACATCCCTATGTGATTAACACCCAAAGAATACTAAGGTATGATCATGTTTTGCTCGTGAGAGAAGTTTAGTCAACGGGTCTGTCACATTCAGAGCCGTATGTATTTTGCAAATATTCTATGTCTACAATGCTCTACACGGAGCTACTCTAGCTAATTGCTCCCACTTTCAATATGTATCCAGATTGAGACTTAGAGTCATCTGGATCGGTGTAAAAGCTTGCACCGATGTAACTCTTTACAACGAACTTTTTTATCATGTCCATAATCAAGAAACATTTCCTTAGTCCTCACTAAGGATATTCTTGACCGCTGTCCAGTGATCTACTCCCAGATCAAAATTGTACTCCCTTGCCAAACTCAGAGCAAGGTATACAATAGGTCTAGTCCATAGCATGGCATACGTTATAGAACCTATGACTGAGGCATAGGGCATGACTTTCATTCTCTTTCTATTTTCTGTCATGGTCGGGATTTGAGTCTTACTCAATTTCACAACTTTGCAACACAAGCAAGAACCCTTTCTTTGACTGTTCCATTTTGAACTACTTCAAAATCTTGTCAAGGTATGTACTCATTGAAAATCTTATCAAGCGTCTTGATCTATCTCAATAGATCTTGACGCTCAATATGTAAGTAGCTTTACTGAGGTCTTTCTTTTGAAGAACTCCTTTCAAACACTCCTTTATGCTTTCCAGAAAATTCTACATCATTTCTGATCGACAATATGTCACTCACATATACTTATCAGAAAGTCTGTAGTGCTCCCACTCACTTTCTTGTAAATACAGGCTTCACCGCAAGTCTGTATAGAACTATATGCTTTGATCAACTCATCATTGCGTATATTCCAACTCCGAGATGCTTGCACCAGTCTATAGATGGATCACTGGAGCTTGCTCACTTTGTTAGCACCTTTAGGATTGACAAAACCTTCTGGTTGTATTATATACAACTCTTCTTTAAGAAAACCCTTAAGGAATGCAGTTTTGACATCCATTTTCCAGATTTCATAAAATGTGGCAACTGCTAACATGATTCAGATAAACTTAAGCATTGCTACGAGTGAGAAAATCTCATTGTAGTCAATACCTTGAACTTTGTCAAAAACCTTTTTCGACAAGTCTACCTTTGTAGATAGTAACACTACTATCAGCGTCCGTCTTCCTCTTGAAGATCCATTTATTTTCTATGGCTTACCAATCATCGGCAAGTCAACCAAAGTCCACACTTTGTTCTCATACATGGATCCCATCTCAGATTTCATGGCCTCAAGTCATTTCGCGGAATCTGGGCTCATCATCGCTTCCTCACAGTTCGTAGGTTCACCATGGTCAAGTAACATGACCACCAGAACAGGATTACCGTACCACTCTGGTGTGGATCTTATTCTGGTTAACCTACGAGGTTCGGTAGTAACTTGATCTGAAGTGTCATGATCATTATCGTCAGCTTCCTCACTAATTGGTGTAGGGATCACAGGAACTGATTTCTGTGATGAACTACTTTCCAATAAGGGAGCAGGTACAGTTACCTCATCAAGTTCTACTTTCCTCCCACTCACTCCTTTCGAGAGAAACTCCTTCTCTAGAAAGGATCCATTCTTAGCAACAAAGATTTTGCCTTTGGATCTTGTGATAGAAGGTGTACCCAACAGTTTCCTTTGGGTATTTTATGAAGACACACTTCTCCGATATGGGTTCGAGCTTATCAGGTTGAAGCTTTTTCATATAAGCATCGTAGCCCCAAACTTTAAGAAATGACAACTTTGGTTTGTTGCCAAACCACAGTTCATAAGGCGTCGTCTCAACGGATTTTGATGGTGCCCTATTTAAAGTGAATGCAGCTGTCTCTAATGCATAACCCCAAAACAATAGTGGTAAATCGGTAAGAGACATCATAGGTCGCACCATATCTAATAAAGTGCGGTTATGACATTCGGACACACCATTAGGCTGTGGTGTTCCAAGTGGCGTGAGCTGTGATACTATTCCACATTGTTTTAAATGAAGGCCAAACTCATAACTCAAATATTCTCCTCTATGATCAGATCATAGAAACTTTATTTTCTTGTTACGATGATTCTCCACTTCACTCTGAAATTCTTTGAACTTTTCAAATATTTTAAACTTGTGTTTCATTAAATAGATATACCCATATCTGCTCAAATCATTTGTGAAGATCAGAAAATAACGATACCCGCCACGATCATCAACACTCATTGGACCGCATACATTGGTATGTATTATTTCCAATAAGTCACTAGCTCGTTCCATTGTTTCGGAGAATGGAGTTTTAGTCATCTTGCCCATAAGGCACGGTTCGCAAGCATCAAATGATTCATAATCAAGTGATTCCAAAAGTCCATCTTTATGGAGTTTCTTCATGCACTTTTCACCGATATGACCCAAACGGCAGTGCCACAAATATGTTGCACTATCATTATTAACTTTGCATCTTTTGGCATCAATATTATCAATATGTGTATCACTACGATCAAGATTCAATAAACCATCAACATTGGGCGTATGACCATATAAGGTTTTATTCATGTAAATAGAATAACAATTTATTCTCTGTTTTAGATGAATAATCGTATTGCAATAAACATGATCTAATCATATTTATGCTGAACACAAACACCAAATAACATTTATTTAGGTTCAACACTAATCTCAAAAGTATAGGGAGTGTGCGATGATGATCATATCAATCTTGGAACCACTTCCAACACACATCATCACTTGACCCTCAATTAGTCTTTGTTTATTCTGTAACTCCTGTTTCGAGTTACTAATTTTAGCAACCGAACAAGTATCAAATACTCAAGAGCTACTGTAAACACTAGTAAGGTACACATCAATAACCTGTATATCAAATATACCCTTGTTCACTTAGCCATCCTTCTTATCCACCAAATATTCAGGGCATTTCCGCTTCCAGTGACCATTTCCTTTGCAGTAGAAGCACTCAGTTTCAGGCTTTGGTCCAGCTTTGGGCTTTTTCACGAGAGTGACAACTTGCTTGCCGTTCTACCTAAAGTTCCCTTTCTTTCCCTTTGCCCTTTTCGTGAAACTAGTGGCCTTGTCAATCATCAACACTTGATGCTCTTTCTTGATTTCTACCTTCGTCAATTTCAGCATCACGAAGAGCTTGGGAATCGTTTTGTCATCCCTTCCATACTATAGTTCATCACGGAGTTCCAGTAACTTGGTGATGGTAACTGGAGAACTCTGTCAACCACTATCTTATCTAGAAGATTAACTCCCACTTGATTCAAGCGATTGTAGTACCCAGACAATCTGAGCACATGCTCACTGCTTGAGCTATTCTCCTCCATCTTTTAGCTATAGAACTTGTTGGAGACTTCATATCTCTCAACTCGGGTATTTGCTTGAAATATTAACTTCAACTCCTGGAAGATCTCATATGGTCCATGACGTTCAAAACATCTTTGAAGTCCCGATTCTAAGCCTTTAAGCATGGTGCTCTAAACTATCAAGTAGTCATCATATTGAGCTAGCCAAACGTTCATAACATCTGCATCTGCTCCTGCAATAGGTCTGTCACCTAGCGGTGCATCAAGGACATAATTCTTCTGTGCAGCAATGAGGATAAACCTCAGATTACGAACCCCGTCTGCATCATTGCTACTATCATCTTTCAACTTAGTTTTCTCTAGGAACACATATAAAAACATAGGGAAGCAACAACGCGAGCTATTGATCTACAACATTATTTGCAAAATACTATCAGGACTAAGTTCATGATAAGTTAAAGTTCAATTAATCATATTACTTAAGAACTCCCACTTAGATAGACATCCCTCTGGTCATCTAAATGATCACGTGATCCAAATCAACTAAACCATGTCCGATCATCACGTGAGATGGAGTAGTTTTCAATGGTGAACATCACTATGTTGATCATATCTACTATATGATTCACGCTCGACCTTTCGGTCTCCAGTGTTCCGAGGCCATATCTGCATATGCTAGGCTCGTCAAGTTTAACCCGAGTATTTCTGCGTGTGCAAAACTGGCTTGCACCCATTGTATGTGAACGTAGAGCTTATCACACCCGATCATCACGTGGTGTCTCAGCATGACGAACTTTGGCTACGATGCATGCTCAGGGAGAACACTTATACCTTGAAATTTAGTGAGAGATCATCTTATAATGCTACTGTCAATCAAAGCAAAATAAGATGCATAAAAGACAAACATCACATGCAATCAATATAAGTGATATGATATGGCCATCATCATCTTGTGCCTTTGATCTCCATCTCCAAAGCACCGTCATGATCACCATCGTCACTGGCTTTACACCTTGATCTCCATCGAAGCATCATTGTCGTCTCACCAACTATTTCTACTACGACTATCGCTACCGCTTAGTGATAAAGTAAAGCAATTACAAGGCGATTGCATTGCATACAATAAAGCGACAACCATATGGCTCCTGCCAGTTGCCGATAACTCTGTTACAAAACATGATCATCTCATACAATAAAATTTAGCATCATGTCTTGACCATATCACATCACAACATGCCCTGCAAAAACAAGTTAGACGTCCTCTACTTTGTTGTTGCAAGTTTTACGTGGCTGCTACGGGCTTAGCAAGAACCGTTTTTACCTATGCATCAAAACTACAATGATATTTCATCAAGGTAGTGTTGTTTTAACCTTCAACAAGGACCGGGTGTAGCCACACTCGATTCAACTAAAGTTGGAGAAACTGACACCTGCCAGCCACCTGTGTGCGAAGCACGTCGGTAGAACCAGTCTCGTGTAAGCAGTATGACTAGTATCACCCACAACTCACTTGTGTTCTACTTGTGCATATAACATCTACACATAAACCTAGCTCTGATACCATTGTTGGGGAACGAGGTAATTTCAAAAATTTCCTACGATCATGCAAGATCTATCTATGTGATGCATAGCAACGAGAGGGGGAGTGAATCTTCATACCCTTGAAGATCGCAAAGAGGAAGCGTTTATCGAAGCGGTTGATGTAGTCGTACACCTTCACGATCTGTCCCGATCAAGTACCGAATGTATGGCACCTCCGCGTTTAGCATACGTTCAGCTCGATGACGTCCTCGCCTTCTTAATCCAGCAAGACGGGGGAAGTAGTAGATGAGTTCCGGTAGCACGATGGCATGGTGACAGTGTTGGTGAAGAACAATCTCCGCAGGGCTTCGCCTAAGCACTACGGAAACTATGACAGAGATAAACTAGAGGGAACGGGGTTGCCAGCACACGACTTGGTGTTTCTTGATGTGTCTTTGGTGCTAGCCCTGCCCCTCCATTTATATGTTGAGCCTTGGGGTCAAAACTTGGAGTAAAAGCCTCCACAAAGTCGGTTTCACCCGAAAGGCAAGAGTCCTTCTCGGACTCCAGGGCCAGACGCCAGGGTTCTCAGCGTCTGGACCGGGACGCCAGGGACGCTGGCGTCTGGCCCCTGGACTCCACAAAACTTCCTTTTGCGCTTTCCAAAAACCTTATGGGCTTTCCCCTTTGGCCCAAATAAAGTGTTCTCGTACCCAAACATTTCGAGAAACATCCCAAACCCCTTCCAGTGAATTCCGGAACCCTTCCAGAGACCAAACACTATTAACCCATATATCAATCTTTATCTCCAAACCATTCCGGAGTTCCTCGTCATGTCCGTGATCATATCCGGGACTCCGAACAACATTCGGTCACCAACATACATAACTCATATAATACTATATCATCAACGAATGTTAAGCGTGCGGACCCTACGGGTTCGAGAACTATGTAGACATGACCGAGACACCTCTCTGGTCAATAACCAATAGCGGAACCTGGATGCCCATATTGGCTCCTACATATTCTACGAAGATCTTTATCGGTCGAACCGCATAACAACATAAGTTGTTCCCTTTGTCATCGCTATGTTACTTGCCGAGATTCGATCGTCGGTATCTCAATACCTAGCTCAATCTTGTTACTGGCAAGTCTCTTTACTCGTTACGTAATGTATCATCCCGCAACTATCTCATTAGTCACATTGCTTGCAAGGCTTATAGTGATTTGCATTACCGAGAGGGCCCAGAGATACCTCTCCGACAATCGGAGTGACAAATCCTAATCTGAATCTATGCCAACTCAACAAGTACCATCGGAGACACCTGTAGAGCACCTTTATAATCACCCAGTTATGTTGTGACATTTGGTAGCACACAAAGTGTTTCTCCAGTAATCGGGAGTTGCATAATATCATAGTCGTAGGAACATGTATAAGTCATGAAGAAAGCAATAGCAACATACTAAACGATCAAGTGCTAAGCTAACGGAATGGGTCAAGTCAATCACATCATTCTCTAATGATGTGATCCCATTAATCAAATGACAACACATGTCTATGGTTAGGAAACACAACCATCTTTGATTCAACGAGCTAGTCAAGTAGAGGCATACTAGTGACATTATGTTTGTCTATGTATTCACACATGTACTAAGTTTCCGGTCATGAATAATAAACATTTATCATGATACAAGGAAATATAAATAACAACTTTATTATTGCCTCTAGGGCATATTTCCTTCAAATATATCTCAGAATGGCTATGGAAATGCCATAATAGGTAGGTATGGTGGCTGTTTTGAGGAAGATATAAGGAGGTTTATGTGTGATAGAGCGTATCGTATCACGGGTTTGGATGCACTGGCGAAGTTTGCACCAACTCTCAAGGTGAGAAAGGGCAATGCATGGTACCGTAGAGGCTAGCAAATTGCGGAAGGGTAAGAGTGCGTATAATCCATGGACTCACATTAGTCATAAAGAACTCATATACTTATTGCAAAAGTTCATTAGCCCTTGAAGCAAAGTACTACTATGCATGCTCCTAGGGGAAGGATTGGTAGGACTTAACCATCACGCGATCCCGACCTCCACTCATAAGGAAGGCAATCAAAGAACACCCCAGTCTTCAAATTTGTCACACAACGTTCACCATACGTGCATGCTACGGGATTTGACAACTTTAACACAAGTATTTCTCAATTTCATAATTACCCAACGAGCATGACTCTAACATTACCACCTTTATATCTCAAAACAATTATCAAGTATCAAATTTATCATAGTGTTTAATGCACTCCATATGAAAGTTTTTATTTTACCCAACTTGGATGCCCATCATATTAGGACTAATTTTATAACCAAAGAAAATTACTATGCTGTTCTAAAATACTCTCAAAATAATATAAGTGAAGCATGAGAGATAAATAATTATAACAAAATAAAACCACCACCGTGCTCTAAAAAGGTATAAGTGAAGCACTAGAGCAAAATTATCTAGCTCAAAAGATATAAGTGAAGCACATAGAGTATTCTAATAAATTCTGATTCATGTGTGTCTCTTCAAAAGGTGTGTAAAGCAAGGATGATTGTGATAAAATAAAAATCAAATACTCAAATCATACAAGACGCTCCAAGCAAAACACATATCATGTGGTGAATAAAAATATAGCCTCAAGTAAAGTTACCGATAGACGAAGACGAAAGAGGGGATGCCTTCCGGGGCATCCCGAAGCTTAGGCTTTTGGTTGTCATTGAATTTTACCTTGGGGTGCCTTGGGCATCCCCAAGCTTAGGCCCTTGCCACTCCTTATTCCAAAATCCATCAAATCTTTACCCAAAACTTGAAAACTTCACAACACAAAACTCAACAGAAAATCTCATGAGCTCCATTAGTGCAAGAAAACAAACCGCGACTTTAAGGTACTGTAATGAACTCATTCTTTATTTATATTGGTGTTAAAACTACTGTATTCCAACTTATCTATGGTTCGTACCCCCCCCGGATACTAGCCATAGATTCATCAAAATAAGCAAACAACACACGAAAAACAGAATCTGTCAAAAACAGAACAGTCTGTAGCAATATGTAACTCTCGAATACTTCTGGAACCTCAAAATATCTACCAAATTAGGAAGTACTAGGTAATTTGTTTATTAATCTTCTGCAAAAAGAATCAACTGAAAAGCACGTTTATGTGATTTATTAAAACTAATCTCGTGGGTTTAAAAGTTTCTGTTTTTCAGCAAGATCAAGTTAAATATCACCGTAGGTTATCCTAAAGGTTTTACTTGGCACAAACACTAATTAAAACACAAAAACACATCTAAACAGAGGCTAGATGAATTATTTATTACTAAACAGGAACAAAAAGTAAAGAACAAAAATAAAATTGGGTTTCCTCCCAATAAGCGCTATCGTTTAACGCCCCTAGCTAGGCATAAAAACAAGAATAGATCTAGGTATTACCATCTTTGGTTGGCAATTCTTCAATTGAACACTTATAACCCTTAGGAGTTTACTTCTTTTTATTAATGATCAAACTCCTAGGCAAGAAATCAAGAAATTCATTTGTAGCAAAATGTTCCTTAATGATAGCGAAAAAGTTGGGGTGAACACTTATTGATTTGAGATCCGCAGTTTCTTTACTAGAAGATCCACCCTTATTTTTAGGAACATACATTAATTTAGCAACTTTGATAGTAGGAGGGTTTGAAGTATTTCTCACGGCAGAAAAAGCAGAACCTAATTTGGTAATAATATCCTCAAGTTTATCAATTCTAGTGGAATCTTGATCTAATTTTCCATCAACTATGGGTTCTTTTTCTTTAAAACTTTTCAGAGTAACTCCTACCTTAGATCCATATTGGGTAATTTGGTTGTGGATCTTTTTATCCAAATTCTCAATCAACTCCACAGTGGCAACTTTATTTTCAATAATTTCAAGCCTTTGCATCACGTGTTCCAAAGTTAAAATAGTTCCATTAACCAAAAGAGGCGGTGAGCCAAACAAATCTATCATAGCATTATAAGAATCAAAAGTATGGCTACCCAAGAAATTCCCTCCGGTAATGGTGTCAAGAATATATCTGTTCCAAGGAGAGATGCCTACATAAAAATTGCGAAGAAGAACAGAAGTAGATTACTTCGTAGTGGATCTATTCTGAGCGTTGCAAATTCTATACCAAGCATCTTTTAAATTTTCTCCCTACCTTTGTTAAAAATTAAGAACTTCATTCTCGGGAGTACTAACAATGATAGAAGGACTGGCCATGACGATGAAACAAACGATCCGAGACACGGACACACAAGAAGCAAGCAAAAAGAGACGAACGAAAAAAGGGCGAATAAAACAACAAGGGTGAAGTGGGGGAGAGGAAAACGAGAGGCAAATGGGAAATAATGTAATGCGAGGGATAAGAGTTTGTGATGGGTACTTGGTATGTCTTGACTTGTGCGTAGATCTTTCCAGCAACGATACCAGAAATCGGCGAGTTGTCGAGAGATCAAATCTTGACTTGACTTGGCGTAAGCCTCCCCGACAACGGCACCAAAAATCCTTCTTGCTACCTCTTGGGCATGCGTTGGTTTTCCCTTGAAGAGGAAAGGGTGATGCAGCAAAGTAGCGTAAGTATTTCCCTCAGTTTTGAGAACCAAGGTATCAATCCAGTAGGAGGTTACACGCAAGTCGCCTTGTACCTGCACAAACAAATAAGAACCTTACAACCAACGCGATAATAAATGGGTTGTCAATCCCTTCACGGCCAGTTGCAAAAGTGAGATCTGATAGAGATAATAAGATAAATATTTTTGATATTTTTGTTGTATAGATTGAAAAGCAAAGATTGCAAAATAGTAAACGTGATGTAATGTAAATAAAATAGATATAATACGATGGAAAAGAGACCCTGGGGCCATAGGTTTCACTAGTGGCTTCTCTGAAGATAGCATATCTTACGGTGGGTGAACAAATTACTGTCGAGCAATTGATAGAAAAGCACATAGTTATGAGAATATCTAGGCATGATCATGTATATAGGCATCACATCCGTGACAAGTACATCGAAACGATTCTGCATCTACTACTATTACTCCACACATCGGCCGCTATCCAGCATGCATCTAGAGTATTAAGTTCATAAGAACAGAGTAACACATTAAGCAAGATGACATGATGCAGAGGGATAAACTCAAGCAATATATATAAACACCATCTTTTTATCCTCGATGGCAACAATACATAGGTGCCTTGCTGCCCCTGCTGTCACTGGGAAAGGACACCGCAAGATTGAACCCAAAGCAAAGCACTTCTCCCATTGCAAGAAAGATCAATCTAGTAGGCCAAACCAAACTGATAATTTGAAGAGACTTGCAAAGATATCAAATCATACATATAAGAATTCAGAGAAGAATCAAATATTGTTCATAGATAATCTTGATCATAAACCCACAATTCATCAGATCTCGACAAACACACCGCAAAAAGTATTACATCGAATAGATCTCCAAGAAGATCGAGGAGAACTTTGTATTGAGAATCAAAGGGAGAGAAGAAGCCATCTAGCTAATAACTATGGACCCGAAGGTCTGTGGTAAACCACTCACATATCATCGGAGAGGCTATGGTGTTGATGTAGAAGTCCTCCGTGATCGATTCCCCCTCCGGTGGAGCGCCAGAAAAGGCCCCAAGATGGGATCTCATGGGTACAGAAGGTTGCGGCGGTGGAAATAGGGTTTCGTGGTATATGAGTATACATAGGCAAAAGAAGTAGGTCGTTGGAGCCACAAGGGGCCCACGAGGGTGGGGGCACGCCTACCCCCCAGGGCGCACCCTCCTACCTCGTGGTCGCCTTGTTGCTTCCTTGACGTCCACTCCAACTCTCCTGGATTGCGTTTGTTCCAAAAACGATTCTCCTGAAGGTTTCATTCTGTTTGAACTCCGTTTGATATTTCTTTTTTGCGAAACACTGAAATAGGCAAAAAAAAAACAGCAATTTGCACTAGGCCTCCGGTTAATAGGTTAGTCAAAAAAATAATATAGAAGTGCATAATAAAGCCCATTAAACATCCAAAACAGATATAATAGTATGGAACAATCAAAAATTATAGATACGTTGGAGACGTATTAGCTCGCGCTCCAAGCAGCGGGCTAAGGGAAGGGATGCCCTGCCCCCTTAGGACTCACCGCGCCCCTCCCCGGATGGTGAGGCTCGGGAGGCCGAGCTCCGAGACTCCATGCTGCTCGGCAAGGAGTCTTCCTTCGCGGAGGCATCGGGACGCCCCATCATTCCCGGTCTCTGGCTCGCTCCGGTCGCTCGGACAACTCTGTCCTAGGCGCTACGATCCTCCTATACGTCAAGCT
>NC_041393.1:264397730-264484148 GCF_002162155.2 Triticum dicoccoides
GGTGCATTTGCCAAGAAAAAGAAGAAGTGGGGCTCTCAATTGCCGGCGGGTGGCCGGGCCTCATCCATCACTAACACCACCACAAACCTGACGGTGACGGCGGTGGTGCCGTCCACCATGGCGGTCGTGTCCTGCTTCAACTGTGGGATGGGGGGGGCATTACCAGGTGGACTGTAAACAACCCCCGGCGTGCTGCCGATGCAAGAGGACGGACCACCCAACAGTTCTCTGCTCCAACCACCAGTTCATCGGGACGCTCGGTCTGTATGGCTATGCGTTGGATGACTTGGGCTTCTTCAGATGGATCTCCCTGTGGAAAAGGCCACCCCTTCCTTAACCGCTCTCATCTCGTTCTTGAATGGCAAGATGTTGTCCTTGATACGTCTCCGTCGTATCTATAATTTTTGATTGTTCCATGCCAATATTCTACAACTTTCATATACTTTTGGCAACTTTTTATACTATTTTTGGGACTAACATATTGATCCAGTGCCCAGTGCCAGTTCCTGTTTGTTGCATGTTTTATGTTTTGCAGAAAACCCATATCAAACGGAGTCCAAACGGGATAAAAACGGATGGAGATCATTTTTGGAATATTTATGATTTTTGGGAAGAAAAACCAACGCGAGACGGTGCCTGAGGGGGCCACGAGGCAGGGGGTGCGTCCCAGGGGGGCAGGCGCGCCCCTAACCCTCATGGGCACCTAGTAAGGCGGTTGGCACTCTTCTTTTGCTGCAAGAAAGCTAATTTTCGGAGAAAAATCTGGGCAAAAGTTTCAACCCAATCGGAGTTACGGATCTGCGGACATAAAAGAAACGGTGAAAGGGCAGAATCTGAGAGCGCAAAAACAGAGAGAGAGAGAGAGACAGATCCAATCCCGGAGGGGCTCTCACCCCTCCCACGCCATGGATACCATGGACCAGAGGGGAAACCCTTCTCCCATCTAGGGAGAAGGTCAAGGAAGAAGAAGAAGAAGGGGGGCTCTCTTCCCCTTGCTTCCGATGGCGCGGGAACGCCACCGGGGGCCATCATCATCACCACGATCTACACCAACACCACCGTCATCTTCACCAACATCTCCATCACCTTCCCCCATCTATATTCAGCGGTCCACTCTCCCGCAACCCGCTGTACCCTCTACTTGAACATGGTGCTTTATGCTTCATATTATTATCCAATGTTGTGTTGCCATCCTATGATGTCTGAGTAGATTTTTGTTGTCCTACCGGTGATTGATGAATTGCTATGATTGGTTTAATTTGCTTGTGGTTATGTTGCTGTCCTATTGTGCCCTCCGTGTCGTGCAAGCGTGAGGGATTCCCGCTGTAGGGTGTTGCAATACGTTCATGATTCTCTTATAGTGGGTTGCTTGACTGACAGAAGCATAAACCCGAGTAAGGGGGTTGTGGCGTATGGGATAAAGGGGACTTGATATGTTAATGCTATGGTTGGGTTTTACCTTAATGATCTTTAGTAGTTGCGGATGCTTGCTAGAGTTCCAATCATAAGTGCATATGATTCAAGAAGAGAAAGTATGTTAGCTTATGCCTCTCCCACATAAAACTTGCTATCGGTCTAGTAAAGTAGTCAATTGCTTAGGGACAATTTCACAACTCCTACCACCACTTTTCCACACTCGCTATATTTACTTTATTGCTTCTTTATCTAAACAGGCCCTAGTTTATATTTATATGCTCTTTATTATCTTGCAAACCTATCCAACAACACCTACAAAGTACCTCTAGTTTCATACTTCTTCTAGGTAAAGCAAATGTCAAGCGTGCGTAGAGTTGTATCGGTGGTCGATAGAACTTGAGGGAATATTTGTTCTACCTTTAGCTCCTCATTGGGTTCGACACTCTTACTTATCGAAAGAGGCTACAATTGATCCCCTATACTTGTGGGTTATCAAGACCTTTTTCTGGCGCCATTGCCGGGGAGTCATAGCATGGGGTGAATATTCTCGCGTGTGCTTGTTTGCTTTATCACTAAGTAATTTTTATTTGATGTTCTTAGTTGTTTTCTATCTTTGGTTAGGGTAGTAAACGCAAAATACCAAAAAATTTAGTTGTACCTACTGAACCAATGGTTGAAGAACCACTCAAAATCTATCACACTCCTGAAGCTTTTTACTTGGATCATCTTCGATCCCTTTGTGCTCGTGCTGAAACCCCCACTAGCTTAGTTGAGGGCAAATCTTTAGATGAGCATGCTTGTTATGTGCGACACCGTGTATCTGAAAAGGGGAAACTTTTACTGGATCAAATTCATCGTTTGCAATGCTATGCTTGGAATTTATGTGAAATTTATGATTTTACTTGTTGTTATGAAAATCCTAAGAAACACCTTCCCTACCAATGTGAGTTTAGTGATAATGGAATCGTATCTTTGTATGCTAAGGGTGTTTATAATTACTATGATGTTCAACAAATTGAAGAATTTGTTGCTTTTAAGGGTGCTTATGAAATTGCTTCTTTGATTGAAAAGTATGATGCTACTCTCTACAAATCTGAAAAATTTGCCATATTTAAATATTGTTATGGTAATTATGCTTCTAATTCCTATGTTAAACCATATATTGTGGACTCCTCCGCTGTCCAAGAAGAGACTAATATTTTGCAGGAGTCTATGGAAGAAGAAATTGTTGAAATTGTGAGCTCATTGGATGAAAAAGATGATGAGGAGAGCGAAGAACAAAAGGAGGAAGAGCGGATTAGCTACCCGTGCCCACCTTCTAATGAGATTAACTCTTCAACTCATACATTGTTTAGTTCCCCTTCGTGCTTACCAAAGGATGATTGCTATGATGATTGTTATGATTCCGTTGATTCTCTTGAAATATCCCTTTTTGATGATGCTTGCTATGCTTGTGGACAAGATGCCAATATGAATTATGCTTATGGAGATGAACTTGCTATAGTTCCTTATGTTAAACATGAAATTGTTGCTATTGCACCCACCCATGATAGTCCTATTATCTTTTTGAATTCTCCCGACTACACTATATTGGAGAAGTTTGTGCTTATTAAGGATTATATTGATGGGTTTTCTTTTACCATTGCACATGATAATTTTGATGAATGTGATATGCATGTGCTTGCTGATCCTACTTACAATTACTATGAGAGAGGAACTATTTCTCCACCTGTCTATGTTTCCAATATGATAAAATTGCAAGAAACTGATTATACTATGCATTGGCCTTTACTATGTGTGGATGAATTGTTCTTTTATGACATGCCGATGCATAGGAAGAGAGTTAGACTTCGTCATTACATGATATATGTTACTTTGTGCTCACTACTAAATTACAAATCATTGTTAATTAAAATTGGCTTTGATATACCTTGGGATCCGGGTGGATCCATTACTTAAGCACTATATGCCTAGCTTAATGGCTTTAAAGAAAGCGCTGCCAGGGAGACAATACGGAAGTTTTAGAGAGTCATTTATTTCTGTTGAGTGCTTTCATATAGTTTAAAAACAAAAAAAAATAAAGAGGGGAACCCAAAACTTTTTCAGAAAGGAAAGTGAAAGTGAGAAAGACAAGCATTGTTGAACTGGGAGCTAGCCTTGAACTTTGTTCATGCTCATGGAAACTTTGTGAATCTTGATTACAGAAACTTTTCAACAAAAATAATTATACCCTTGTAAAGTTCCATTGTATTATAAAAATAATGTGCCAAGGTTTGCCTTTAGGATGTTTACAATGCTTGTTGGTTTGTACGGTGCAGGACAGAAACTTTGGCTGTAGTGCGCAATTTTACATTTTTTATTGGAACGTCAAACGGTTCTGATTCTTTTTGCACTGTCTTTCTATACAAATTTTTTGTTTTTCCTACTTTTGGTAGATTGTTTGGAGTACGAGAAGTATGGTGAATGTTCATATTGCTACAGACTGTTCTGTTTTTGACAGATTCTGTTTTTGATGCATAGTTTACTTGTTTTGATGAAACTATTAATTTCTATCCACGGATTAAGCCATGGAAAAGCTATATTACAGTAGATATAATGCAAAAACAAAATATGAATTTTTTTGCAACAGTACTTAGAGTAGTTATTTGCTTTATTATACTAACGGATCTTACCGAGTTTTCTGTTGAAGTTTTGTGTGGATGAAGTGTTTGATCGAGGAGGTCACGATATGAGGAAAAGGAAGAGAGGCAAGAGCTCAAGCTTGGGGATGCCCAAGGCACCCCAAGTAAATATTCAAGGAGACTCAAGCGTCTAAGCTTGGGGATGCCCCGGAAGGCATCCCCTCTTTCTTCAACAAGTATCGATATGTTTTTGGATTCGTTTCGTTCATGGGATATGTGCAAGTCTTGGAGCGTCTTTTGCATTTAGTATTCACTTTTGTTTTATGCACCATGATGGTATGAGATAGTCCTTGGTTGATTTATAGAATGCTCATTGCACTTCACTTAAATCTTTTGAGTATGGCTTTATAGAATGCTTCATGTGCTTCACTTATATCATTTGAAGCTTGGATTGCTTGTTTCTCTTCACATAGAAAACCGCCATTTGTAGAATGCTCTTTTGCTTCACTTTTATTTGTTAGAGCATGGGCGTATATTTTGTAGAAAGAATTAAACTCTATTGCTTCACTTATATCAATCTAGAGAGATGATAGGAATTGGTCATTCACATGGTTAGTCATAAAATCCCACATAAAACTTGTAGATCGCTGAATATGATATTTTTGATTCCTTGCAATAGTTTTGCCATATAAAGGTGGTGATATTAGAGTCATGCTATTGGGCGACTATGGATTAGTAGAAATACTTGTGTTGAGGTTTGTGATTCTCGTAGCATGCACATATGTTGAACCATTATGTGATGAAGTCGGAGCATGATTTATTTATTGATCGTCTTCCTTACGAGTGGCGGTCGGGGACGAGCGATGGTCTTTTCCTACCAATCTATCCCCCTAGGAGCATGCGCGTAGTACTTTGTTTTGATGACTAATAGATTTTGCAATAAGTATGTGAGTTCTTTATGACTAATGTTGAGTCCATGGATTATACGCACGCTCACCCTTCCATCATTGCTAGCCTCTTCGGTACCGTGCATTGCCCTTTCTCACCTCGAGAGTTGGTGCAAATTTTGCCGGTGCATCTAGACCCCGTGATATGATACGCTCTATCACACATAAGCCTCCTTATATCTTCCTCAAAACAGCCACCATACCTACCTATCATGGCATTTCCATAGCCATTCCGAGATATATTGCCATGCAACTTCCATCATCATCATATACATGACTTGAGCATTCATTGTCATATTGCTTTGCATGATCGTAAGATAGCTAGCATGATGTTTTCATGGCTT
The DNA here is from genome assembly GCF_002162155.2 of Triticum dicoccoides. Classification (NCBI taxonomy): domain Eukaryota; kingdom Viridiplantae; phylum Streptophyta; class Magnoliopsida; order Poales; family Poaceae; genus Triticum; species Triticum dicoccoides. The sequence continues at coordinate 264,403,059 of NC_041393.1, forward strand.
GTCCATTTTTTGATATCTTTGCTATGCTAGATCATTGCACATCCCGGTACACCGCCAGAGGCATTCATATAGAGTCATATCTTTGTTCTAGTATCGAGTTGTAATATTGAGTTGTAAGTAAATAAAAGTGTGATGCTCATCATTATTAGAGCATTGCCCTAGTGAGGAAAGGATGATGGAGACTATGATTCCCCCACAAGTCGGGATGAGACTCCGGACTTTATAAAAATAGGGGGTCCAAAGAAGCCCAACAAAAAAAAGAAGAGAAAATAAAAAAATGAGAGAAAAAGAGAGAAGGGCAATGTTACTATCCTTTTACCACACTTGTGCTTCAAAGTAGCACCATGTTCTTCATAGAGACAGTCTCCTATATTGTCACTTTCATGTACTAGTGGGAATTTTCATTATAGAACTTGGCTTGTATATTCCGATGATGGGCGTCCTCAAATGCCTGAGGTCTTCATGAGCAAGCAAGTTGGATGCACACCCACTAAGTTTCAGTTTGAGCTTTCATACACTTATAGCTCTAGTGTATCTGTTGCATGGCAATCCCTACTCCTCACATTGACATCAATTGAAGGGCATCTCCATAGCCCGTTGAATAGCCGCGTCGATGTGAGACTTTCTCCTTTTTTGTCTTCTCCACATAACCTCCACCATCATATTCTATTCCACCCATAGTGCTATATCCATGGCTCACGCTCATGTATTGCGTGAAAGTTGAAAAGGTTTGAGAACGTCAAAAGTATGAAACAATTGCTTGGCTTGTCATCGGGGTTGTGCATGATTTGAATATTTTGTGTGGTGAAGATGGAGCATAGCCAGACTATATGATTTTGTAGGGATAACTTTCTTTGGCCATGTTGTTTTGAAAAGACATGATTGCTTTGTTAGTACACTCGAAGTATTATTGTTTTTAAATGCTAGACTATTGCTCTAAATCACTCGTGTCTTAATATTCATGCCATGATTAGACATATGATCAAGATTATGCTAGGTAACATTCCACATCAAAAATTATCTTCTTTATCATTTACCTACTCGAGGACGAGCAAGAATTAAGCTTGGGGATGCTGATACGTCTCCGTCGTATCTATAATTTTTTATTGTTCCATGCCAATATTCAAAAACTTTCATATACTTTTGGCAACTTTTTATACTATTTTGGGACTAACATATTGATCCAGTGCCTAGTGCCAGTTCCTGTTTGTTGCATGTTTTATGTTTCGCAGAAAACCCATATCAAACGTAGTCCAAACGGGATAAAAACGGATGGAGATCATTTTTGGAATATTTTATGATCTTTGGGAAGAAAAACCAATGCGAGACGGTGCCCGAGGGGGCCACGAGGCAGGGGGGCGCGCCCTTGACCCTCGTGGGCACCCCGTAAGGCGGTTCACACTCTTCTTTTGCCGCAAGAAAGCTAATTTTTGGAGAAAAATCTGGGCGAAAGTTTCAACCCAATAGGAGTTATGGATCTCCGGATATAAAAGAAACGGTGAAAGGGCAAAATCTGAGAGCATAGAAACCGAGAGAGACAGAGAGACAGATCCAATCTCGGAGGGGCTCTCACCCCTCCACGCCATGGATACCATGGACCAGAGTGGAAACCCTTCTACCATCTAGGGAGAAGGTCAAGGAAGAAGAAGAAGAAGAAGAAGAAGGGGGGCTCTCTCCCCTTGCTTCCGGTGGCACCGGAACACCGCCCGGGGCCATCATCATCACCGCGATCTACACCAACACCGCCGTCATCTTCACCAACATATCCATCACCTTCCCCCATCTATATTCAGCGGTCCACTCTCCCGCAACCCTCTGTACCCTCTACTTGAACATGGTGCTTTATGCTTCATATTATTATCCAATGTTGTGTTGCCATCCTATGATGTCTGAGTAGATTTTTGTTGTCCTACCGGCGATTGATGAATTGCTATGATTGGTCTAATTTGCTTGTGGTTATGTTGCTGTCCTATTGTGCCCTCCGTGTCGCGCAAGCGTGAGGGATTCCCGCTATAGGGTGTTGCAATACGTTCATGATTCGCTTATAGTGGGTTGCTTGAGTGACAGAAGCATAAACCCGAGTAAGGGGGTTGTGGCGTATGGGATAAAGGGGACTTGATATGTTAATGCTATGGTTGGGTTTTACCTTAATGATCTTTAGTAGTTGCGGATGCTTGCTAGAGTTCCAATCATAAGTACATATGATCCAAGAAGAGAAAGTATCTTAGCTTATGCCTCTCCCATATAAAACTTGCTATCGGTCTAGTAAAGTAGTCAATTGCTTAGGGACAATTTCACAACTCCTACCACCACTTTTCCACACTCGCTATATTTACTTTATTGCTTCTTTATCTAAACAGCCCTTAGTTTATATTTACATGCTCTTTATTATCTTGCAAACCTATCCAACAACACCTACAAAGTACTTCTAGTTTCATACTTCCTCTAGGTAAAGCAAATGTCAAGCGTGCGTAGAGTTGTATCGGTGGTCGATACAACTTGAGGGAATATTTGTTCTACCTTTAGCTCCTTGTTGGGTTCGACACTCTTACTTATTGGAAGAGGCTACAATTGATCCCCTATACTTGTGGGTTATCAGTCCTCGGCAGTCATCTTTGAGGAGCTTCGCCACCTGTTCAGGCCAGATTGGGATTGGGAGGTGACATCGATTTCTGATTGGGAATTCACAATGGTGTTCCCGGACCTGACCAGTCTCTGCCATGGCACTCACTGTGCTAGGGTAACTCTATCCCTCAACCAGCTCACAGTTAGCATCTTGGAGCCTTCGGTGGATCCTCTTGCGGTGGCCACCCTCTCGCCTATGTGGATTCAGATTCGAGGGATCCCTCTGAACGCCAAGGAGGAGGGTGTCATTCAAAGCATGTCCCGCCTCAAGATCGTCGCAGCCGATGGACCTTCCCTTGTCAAGGGTTCGCTAGTGCGTGTGCAAATCAAGTCTCTAGACCCCTCCAAGCTCAAGACTATGATACAAATGTTCTTCAATGACGTCAGCTACGATCTCCACATCTTGGTTGAGGGTGGGACTCCTGTTGATCCCCTCAGCCCGGAGGGTGGGGATGGCTCGGACCCTGACATGGGACACCCCGACAAGGACGAGAACGGTGATGCCCGCGGCAATCCCCATCGGTTTTGCAGCCAGTCCCCTAGCTCTAGGCCTCGGAGGATGACTCGGCCGGTCTGAATGGCGGTCCTCCCCTGGTTGGCTCCGCTCTACCCAAGTTGGCTCGTCACACAAGTTTGGGATCCCCAGCTATGAGTGAGGGGGGGGGGGGAGGGGGAGGACCTCAAGGCCATCTCGGCCATGCTGGATGAGGTAGCGCCCCTCCCCCCCGATGCTACTCTGCCACCCCCTTTCCTCTCAGCTCTGGTGTCATCTTCTGACGAGGAGGGAAGCAGAGCTAGCAGGGTGAGCCTGGATTCAGGCCCTTGTCTTCACCTTGGCTCATGTCTCCTGTGCTTGTGCCAGCTGCGACAACCAAGCCTGCCCCTTGGCCTCTCTTCAAGCGTTGATGATGCTAGCTGCTGGTGACTCCCCGTCCGCCCCCTCGCGGCTGCCGAAGACAAGGGGCCTCCCCCGTTCGGCCTCCACTCCGGTCTCCTCAGCTTGGAAGAGCGTGCGGCTTGATGCGGTGTCTCGGCTGGATGAGGCCTATCCAAACATGGAGGAGAAGGTGATGCGCCATGCCGCCATCAGAAACCTCAATGCAAGTCTGTCCACCCCCTGCTCCTTCCATTCATAACTCTAATGATGTCTACAATGATGCATTCTCGGCTTTAGCGGGTGTTCCACTTGGTCACTTGGCCAGAGTGGCAGCTGATTCAGCAACAATTTTTTCACGGCGAAAAAGGACTGGTTTTAGATCAAATAGCGTCCCTCCAGGCCAAGGAGGTACTGGAGGGCCACCTCATGGCCGTCCGTGCGCGTGAGGCGGCAGCAGCCGATGAGGTACCCCCCTACACCATTATCGGGTGGTAGACGGGGCCATCTTGAGGTGTTTCCCGATGAGATTAGAGGAAGGACGAGATCTCGTACAACCCGGTTGCGTCGGGCACTTAGTGCATCCACTACCGTAGGGTCCAGGGAGTACCCTCTGGGAGAATATGAAGGAAATATGCCCTAGAGGCAATAATAAAGTTGTTATTTTATATTTCCTTATTTCAGGATAAATGTTTATTATTCATGCTAGAATTGTATCAACCAGAAACTTCATACATGTGTGGATACATAGACAAAATACTGTCTCCCTAGTAAGCCTCTACTAGACTAGCTCGTTGATCAAAGATGGTTAAGTTTCCTAACCATAGACATGTGTTGTCATTTGATAAATGGGATCACATCATTAGGAGAATGATGTGATGGACAAGACCCATTCGTTAGCTTAGCATTATGATTGTTTAGTTTTATTGCTATTGCTTTCTTCATGTCAAATACATATTCCTCCGACTATGAGATTATGCATTTCCCGGATACCGGAGGAATGCCTTGTGTGCTATCAAACATCACAACATAACTTGATGATTATAAAGATGCTCTATAGGTATCTCCGAAGGTGTTTGTTGGGTTGGCATAGATCGAGATTAGGATTTGTCACTCCGAGTATGGGAGAGGTATCTCTGGGCTCTCTCGATAATACACATCATAAGAAGCCTTGCAAGCAAAGTGACTGATGAGTTAGTTGCAGGATGATGTATTACAAAACAAGTAAATAGACTTTCCGGTAATGAGATTGAACTAGGTATGAAGATACCGACGATCGAATCTTGGGCCAGTAACATACCGATGACAAAGGGAATAACATATGTTGTCATAACGGTTCGACCGATAAAGATCTTTGTAGAATATGTGGGAGCCAATATGAGCATCCATGTTCCGCTATTGGTTATTAACCGGAGAGGTGTCTCGGTCATGTCTACATAGTTCTTGAACCTATAGGGTCCGCACGCTTAACGTTCAGTGACGATATTGTATTATATGAGTTATGTGATTTGGTGACCGAATGTTGTTCGGAGTCCCAGATGATATGACGGACTTGATGAGGAGTCTCGAAATGGTCAAGAGGTAAAGATTGATATATAGGACGATAGTATTCGGACACCAGAAGTGTCCCTGAAGGTACTGGGTACATATCAGTACCGGAGGGGTTACCGGAACCCCCAGGAAGAAGATATGGGCCATATGGGCCATAAGAGGGGAGCACACCAGCCCACAAGGGGTGGCGCCCCCCTAGGCAGGAGGCCGAATTGGATAAGGAACAAGGGGGGTTCGGCCCCCCTTCCTTTCTCTCTTCTCCCTTCCCTTTCTTCTCCGGCAAAATAAGGAAGGGGGGAGGCCGAATTGGGGAGGACCCCAAGTAGGATTCAGCCTACTTGGGGGGCCCCCTTGGCTGCCTCTCCTCCCCTCCAATCTATATATATGTGGAGAGGAGGGTGCCTACAACACACAACATCAACTATTAGCTGTGTGCGGCACCCCCCTCCACAGTTTACACCCCCGGTAATTTTGTCGCGGTGCTTAGGTGATGCCCTGCGCGGATCACTTCACCATCACTGTCACCACACTGTCGTGCTGACGGAACTCATCTACTTCCTCCACACCTTGCTAGATCAAGAGTGCAAGGAACGTCATCGAGCTGAACGTGTGTAGAACTCGGAGCTGTCGTACGTTCGGTACTTGATTGGTCGGAGCTAGAAGAAGTTCGACTACATCAACCACGTTGTCGAATGCTTCCGCTTTCGGTCTACGAGGGTACGTAGACACACTCTCCCCATATCCTAGATAGATCTTGCATGAGCATGGGATTTTTTTTTGAAATTGCATGCTACGTTCCCCAATAGTGGCATCCGAGCCAGGTCTATGCTTAGATGATATGCACGAGTAGAACACAAATAGTTGTGGGCGGTGATCGTCATACTGCTTACCACCAATGTCTTATTTTGATTTGGCGGTATTGTTGGATGAAGCAGCCTGGACCAACCTTACATGACCACGTTCATGAGACCAGTTCCACCAACAGACATGCAACTAGTTTTGCATAAAGGTGGCTGGCGGGTGTCTGTTTCTCCTACTTTAGTTGAATCAAATTTGACTGCGGCCGGTCCTTTTTGAAGGTTAAAACAACAAACTTGATAAATCACCGTTGTGGTTTTTGTGCCGTAGGTAAGAACGGTTCTTGCTAGAAGCCCGTAGCAGCTACATAAAACTTGCAACAACAAAGTAGAGGATGTCTAACTTGTTTTTGCAGGGCATGTTGTGATGTGATATGGTCAAGACGTGATGTGATATACGTTATTGTATGAGATGATCATGTTTTGTAGAAGTTATCGGCAACCGGCAAGAGCCTTATGGTTGTCTCTTTATTGTATGACATGCAAACGCCATGTAATTGCTTTACTTTATCACTAAGCGGTAGCGATAGTTGTAGAAGCAATAGTTGGCGAGACGACCACGACGCAATGATGGAGATCAAGGTGTAGAGCTGGTGACAATGGAGATCATGACGATGCTTTGGAGATGGAGATCAAAAGCACAAGATGATGATGGCCATATCATGTCACATATTTTGATTGCATGTGATGTTTATCTTTATGCATCTTATTTTGCTTAGTACGGCGGTAGCATTATAAGATGATACCTTAAATAAAATTTCAAGGTATAAGCATTCTCCCTGAGTATGCACCGTCGCGACAGTTCTTCGTGGTGAGACACCATGTGATGATCGGGTGTGATAGGCTCTACGTTCACATACAACGGGTGCAAGACAATTTTGCACATGCGGAATACTCGGGTTAAACTTGACGAGCCTAGCATGTACAAACATGGCCTTGGAACACTGGAGACCGAAAGGTCGAACGTGAATCATATGGTAGATATGATCAACATAGAGATGTTCACCATTTGATGACTACTCCATCTCACATGATGATCGGACATGGTTTAGTTGATTTGGATCACGTATCATTTAGATGACTCGAGGGATGTCTATCTAAGTGGGAGTTCTTAAGTACTTTTATTAATTGAACTTAATTTATCATGAACTTAGTCCTGATAGTATTTGCATATCTATGTTGTAGATCAATGGCCCGTGCTACCATTCCCTTGAATTTTAATGCGTTCCTAGAGAAAGTTAAGTTGAAAGATAATGGTAGCAACTACACGGACTGGGTCCGTAACTTGAGGATTATCCTCATGACTTCACAGAATAATTATGTCCTTGATGCACCGCTAAGTGAAAGGCCTACTGCAGGAGAAGATGTTGATGTTTTGAATGTCCGGCAAGCTCGATCTGATGACTACTCGATAGTTCAGCGTGCCATGCTTTATGGCGTAGAATCGGGACCTCAAAGACGTTTTGAACCTCATGAGCTTATGAGATGTTCCAATAGTTGAAGTTAATATTTCAAGCAAATTCCCTAGTTTAGAGATAGGAAGTCTCTAACAAGTTCTATAGCTGCAAGATGGAGGAGAACAGTTCTGTCAGTGAACACATACTCAGAATGTCTGGATATCATAATCACTTGACTCAGCTGGGAGTTAATCTTCCAGATGATAGTGTTATTGACAGAGTTCTACAATCACTGCCACCTAGCTATAAAGGCTTAGTGATGAACTATAATATGCAAGGGATGGAAAGACAATTCCCGAGCTCTTCACAATGCTCAAAATTGCAGAGGTAGAAATCAAGAAGGAGCATCAAGTGTTGATGGTTAACAAGACCACTAGTTTCAAGAAAAAAGGCAAGGGAAAGAAGGGGAACTTCAAGAAGAATGGCAAGCAAGTTGCCACTCTCGGGAAGAAGCCCAAAGCCGGACCCAAGCCTGAAACTGAGTGCTTCTACTGCAAAGGTACTAGTTACTGGAAGCGGAACTACCCCAAGTATTTGGCAGATAAGAAGGATGGCAAAGTGAACAAAGGTATATTTGATATACTCCCTCCGTCCTAAAATACTTGTCATCAAAATGGACAAAAGTGATGTATCTAGAACTAAAATACATCTAGATACATCCCCTTTTATTCATTTTGATGACAAGTATTTCCGGACGAAGGGAGTACATGTTATTGATGTGTAACTTACTAATGCTCGTAGTAGTGCTTGGGTATTTGATACCGGTTCGGTTGATCATATTTGTAACTCGAAATAGGGACTACGAGTTAAACGAAGATTGGCTAAGGATGAGGTGACGATGCGCGTCGGGAATGATTACAAGGTCGATGTGATTGCCGTCGGCATGCTACCTCTACATCTACCTTCGGTATTAGTTTTAGACCTGAATAATTGTTATCTGGTGCCAGCGTTGAGCATGAACATTATATATGGATCTTATTTAGTGCGAGACGGTTATTCATTTAAATCAGAGAATAATGGTTGTTCTACTTATATCAGTAATATCTTTTATGGTCATGCACCCTTGAAGAGTGGTCTATTTCTGTTGAATCTCGATTGTAGTGATACACATATTCATAATGTTGATGCCAAAGATGCAAAGTTAATAATGATAGTGCAACATATTTGTGGCACTGCCGTTTAGGTCATATCGATGTAAAGCGCATGAAGAAACTCCATGCATATGGACTTTTGGAATCACTTGATTATGAATCATTTGATACTTGCGAACCGTGGCTCAGGGGCAAGATGACTAAATTTCCGTTCTCCAGAACAATCGAGCAAGCCAATGACTTCTATTGGAAATAATACATTCGGATGTATGCAGTCCGATGAGTGTTGAGGCACACGGCGGGTTTCGTTATTTTCTAACCTTCACAGATGATTTGAGTAGATATGGGTATATCTACTTAATGAAACACAAGTCTAGAACATTTGAAAAGTTCAAAGAATTTTAGAGAGAAGTGGAGAATCATCGTAACAAGAAAATAAAGTTTCTATGATCTGATCGCGGAGGCGAATATTTGAGTTACGAGTTTGGCCTTCATTTAAAACAATGTGGAATAGTTTCACAACTCACGCCACCTAGAACAGCGTAATGGTGTGTCCGAACGTCGCAACCGTACTTTATTAGATATGGTGCGATCTATGATGTTTCTTACTGATTTACCAATATTGTTTTGGGGTTATGCATTAGAGACAGCTGGATTCAGGTTAAATAGGGCACCATCTAAATCCGTTGAGATGTCACCGTATGAACTGTGGTTTGGCAATAAACCTAAGCTGTCATTTCCTAAAGTTTGGGGTTGCGACACTTATGTCAAAAGGCTTCAGCCTGATAAGCTCGAACCCAAATTGGAGAAGTGCGTCTTCATAGGATACCCTAAGGAAACAATTGGATGCACCTTCTACCACAAATCTGAAGGCAAGATCTTTGTTGCCAAGAATGGAACCTTTCTAGAGAAGGAGTTTCTCTCGAAAGAAGTGAGTGGGAGGAAAGTAGAACTTGATGAGGTAATTGTACCTTGTATCAATTTGGAAAGTAGCTCATTCAAGAAATCCGTTCCTATGATGCCTACACCAACTAGAGAGGAAGCTAATGATGATGATCATGAAACTTCAGATCAAGTTACTACCGAGCCTCATAGGTCAACCAGAACATGATCGACACCAGAGTGGTACGGTAATCCTGTCTGGAAGTTGAGAGAGTCCCGGACTAGGGGGTGTCCGGATAGCCAAACTATCATCCTCGGCCGGACTCCTGGACTATGAAGATACAAGATTGAAGACTTCGTCCCGTGTCCGGATGGAACTTTCCTTGGCGTGGAAGGCAAGCTTGGCGATACGGATATGTAGATCTCCTACCATTGTAACCGACTCTGTGTAACCCTAACCCTCTTCGGTGCCTATATAAACCAGAGGGTCTTAGTCCGTAGGACGAACAACAATCATACCATAGGCTAGCTTCTAGGGTTTAGCCTCTCTGATCTCGTGGTAGATCTACTCTTGTACTACCCATATCATCAATATCAATCAAGCAGGAGTAGGGTTTTACCTCCACCAAGAGGGCCCGAACCTGGGTAAAAACATCGTGTCCCTTGTCTCCTGTTACCATCCGCCTAGACGCATAGTTCGGGACCCCCTACCCAAGATCCGCCGGTTTTGACACCGACATTGGTGCTTTCATTGAGAGTTCCTCTGTACCATCGCTATCAGGAAGGATGCCTCATCCCGTCTTTAAAGACGGCACTGTTGCTAAAGGAGCTTTGGCTATCGGCCAAAGTCTCCGGCTAGGTGGTTTCCATATGACCGCCTGTCCGGCCGCCACGCCGCCGCCGACTTCTCGGGTCATCGAAAGCAATCTTCACGTTAGCTCGGAACTCGCCGAGCAGTTGGATCCGATGGAGCTCTCTTCCTTAAACGAGCTCTTGGATCGCATCGCCGCCCTGTGAGTCGCTACAGACTACGATCAGATTGGGCCTAAACCCGATCCGAGAGAGATTAACTCTCCCCAGGTTACCCACCACGTTGCTATGGTAGAGGAACAATACGGCGACCCCTCTTCTATCTTAAGGACTAGCTATGTCCGGATTCCCGATCCCTCCATGCCGGATTCCCGTGGAGGGAAGGATGTTACTCAAGCCTTGAACCTAAAGTCAGGCAGCGGGCTAGACTCATTGGACAACATCCAAAAACCCAAGCTTCCGAGTTCGGAAACTACTTGGCCCCTGAGTTTTAAAGTGGACAGGGTTCCAAATTTAATTCCACCCGCCCACCCAAACATAAGCGATCTATCCCAAATCCGGCAAGAGCCCGCAGAAACAGTACACCATTACTGGGCCAGATTCCTCCTGGTTATGAACATGATAAAGGACTACTGCGAGGAGGACGCAATTTCATTCTTCTGCAATAATTGCACGGACAAGGGAATCCTCAACGCCGTAAGTCGTCATGAAATTACACGCTTTGCTGACTTAGCGTCCATAGTACGAAAGTACTGTGCGATGAAAAGCGCCTGGAAAGCCGAAATCAATTTTTGGGACAATCCGGCCCTGAATACAACCCCAGTCCAAAATAAAAGGGTGGATTATCGCCAGGCACCTGGGTTAAACACCAAAAAGCAAAAACCATCTATAGGGCATGGAAACGCACTGGAAGGATGGCTCAATGGACCCTGCAAAATTCATAGTACCGAGGGTGCCACTCCAACTCACAGCCTTAGAGCATGTTGGATACTACGGCAGGTGGCCAAAAGTGGCGAAGAGCTTCTAACTCCAGAATACCAGTCCAAGGATACCAGTACGGTATTAATAGTCTTCGAGACTTTCACATCAAATAATATGCGGAAGCGAACACTCCGCAGCCTTGCCGAAGTCTACCAAGTAGCAACAATAAACCCATGGAGTGACACGGCTATTACCTTTAATTCCAGTGACGAACCTAAATTCCAAACAGCCCGAGCACCAGCCGCATTGGTCCTTAGTCCAATAGTGGACGACTTTCGCCTTACCAAGGTACTCATGGACAGTGGCAGCGGACTGAACCTCATTTACGAGGAAACCCTCCGAAAAATGGAAATAGACTGGAGCCGCGTTGAGCGAAGCAGCACAACCTTTAGAGGAATAATCCCCAGTCGGGAAGCACGTTGTACAAGAAAAATCACACTGGATGTGGTGTTCGGCACACTGGATAATTACAGGTCCGAGGAGGTCACGTTCCAAGTGGCCCCGTTCAGCAGTGGATATCACGCTCTATTGGGGCGAGAGGCATTCACAATTTTTCAAGCTATACCCCATTACGGGTACATGAAGCTCAAAATGCCCGGGCCCAACGGAATCATCACTCTTGCTAGTGACCCGGACATAGCACTCCACGTCGAAAACAAGACAGCCGCACTGGCCCTAGAGGCACTATCTGAAGCCCTGACGGCCAAGGAACTCACTACGCTGCGCTCCATGGTAAATAGGGACGATGTGATACTCGATAAGAGATCCAAGTCCACCTCCTTTAAACCAGCGGACGAAATAGTCAAATTCCAAGTCCATCCAACGGACCCTACAAAAACGGCCTCCATTGGGGCACAATTAAACCCTGATGTAGACGCTGCACTACGAGAATTCCTACGCAAAAATTGGGACATCTTTGCCTGGCACCCTTCAGACATGCCAGGAATCCCACGTCGGCTGGCCGAGCAAAGCCTAAACATCATAAAAGGATTCAAGCCAGTCAAACAGGCTCTTCGGCGTTTCTCTGAACCCAAGAGACAGACCATGGGAGAGGAACTAGCCAAATTATTGGAGGCCGGATTCATCAGAGATATAAAACATCCGGACTGGCTAGCAAACCTGGTGATGGTACCAAAGAAGGACAAATCCTGGCGCCTATGCGTCGATTTTAATAACCTCAACAAGGCTTTCCAAAAGGATCCCTTCCCCCTCCCCCGCATCGATCAAATTATCGATGCTACCGCAGGACACGATTCATTGTGTTTCCTCGACGCATACTCCGGCTACCACCAAATTAAGATGGCAGAGCCCAACCAGGCCGCAACGGCATTCATCACCCCATACGGCCCATTCTGCTTCAACACAATGCCCTTTGGGCTCAAAAATGCCGGCGCAACATATCAGCGCATGATTCAGACATGTCTGGCAAACCAGATCGGCAAAACAGTGGAGGCATACGTAGATGATGTGGTCGTCAAAACCAAGCACGTCGAAACTCTAGTAGACGACTTGAGGCTCACGTTCGATAATCTCTGAACAAATGACATCAAGCTTAACCCGGAAAAATGTGTTTTCAGCGTACCAGCCGGAAAACTCTTGGGCTTCATTGTATCCGGTAGAGGAATTGAAGCAAACCCAACCAAGATCCGAGCTCTGTCACAATTGGATATCCCACAAGAACTCAAACAAATACAAAAATTGATAGGATGCGTGGCGGCTTTAAGCGGCTTTATCTCCCATTTAGGAGAAAAGGCATTACCCCTTTATTGCCTCCTCCGACGCACCAAACACTTCGAGTGGACGGATGCCGCCACGGCCGGACTCGAAGAAATAAAAGCCATATTGGCAACAAACCCGGTCCTGGCCGCGCCCAACATAGGCGAACCAATGCTATTATATATCACGGCAACTCATCAAGTGGGAGCGCGGTGCTCGTTGTCGAATGATAAACGGACGGACACAAGTTCCCCCTTCAAAAACCAGTTTACTATGTGTCCACTGTCCTGACTCCATGCAAGTCACGGTACCCGCATTATCAGAAGATAGCGTACACTGTGTTCATGGTATCTCGGAAGCTGCGACACTACTTTCAAGAGTGTTTGATAACAGTAGCCTCCGAAGTACCTCTTAATGACATTATAAACAACCGCGACGCGATGGGCCGGATTGCCAAATGGGCCATTGAGCTCCTCCCGTTCGACATAACCTATAAGCCACAGTGAGCTATCAAGTCGCAAGTTTTGGCCGACTTCATCGCCGAATGGACTGAAGCCAAACTCTCTAAAGAGTACGGCGCATATTCCAACTGGATCATGCACTTAGACGGCTCTAAAATGTTGGCTGGTCTAGGGGCTGGCATCGTCCTGACGTCCCCAACCGGAGACACGGTTCAATACGTACTCCAGATAATGTACACGGACTCCAACAACACAGCCGAATACGAGGTCCTTCTACATGGCCTCCGGATGGCAGTCTCCATGGGCATTCAACGCCTAGAGGTGCGCGGGGATTCGAACCTCGCGATATCCCAAATAAATGGAGACTTCGATGCCAAGGATCCGAAAATGGTAGCGTATCACAACGCCGTCCTAAAAATGTCAGCTCGGTTTGAGGGGCTCGAATTTCACCATATAGTCCGGGATAACAACCAGGCAGCAGACGTATTGGCACGCATTGGCGCAAAGCGCGATGCCGTCCCCCCAACATCTTCCTAGAGAGGCTGTTCAAGCCATCGGTACTATGGGAGGGGGAATCTGGAAATAATAATCCGGACCCAACCGCACTGCCCGACACCGAACATTCTGACACAATCGGCGGTTCTGCCAACGAAGTAACATCCTCAGCCCACGTAATAATGGCAGTCATTGCCCCGTGGATGGAACCATTCCTAGCCTACCTAACCAGGCAGGAACTTCTCGCGGACCAAAACGAGGCCCGCTACATAGTGCGGCGATCTAAAGCCTATAAGGTCCATGAGGGAGAGCTTTACAAGAAAAGCACAACCGGAGTCCTTCAAAGGTGTATCTCCGAAGAGGAAGGGCGGAACCTTCTGGCTGAAATTCATGCCGGACTTGGCGGCCACCACGCAGCAGCCCGGGCCCTTGTAGGCAAGGCCTTCCGTACAGGATTTTATTGGCCGACGGCCCGGGTAGATGCTCAGGACTTAGTCCAACGATGCGTCGGTTGCCAGCTCTTTGCTAATCAAAGCCACATGCCACCCACCGCCCTCAAAACTATACCCATAACCTGGCCCTTCGCGGTCTGGGGGCTTGACATGGTTGGACCCCTTAAAGGAGGAACCCACAAGCAAAGATACCTACTGGTCATGGTGGATAAGTTCACTAAATGGATAGAGGCCAAGCCTGTCAAGACGGCCGAATCCGAACCGGTGATAGACTTCATATCAGGGGTCGCACACCATTACAGCGTCCCCCATAACATCATCACTGACAATGGCACGAACTTTATGGCCGACGAGGTTAAACTCTGGTGCAAAAACATGGGCATCAAACTCGACTATGCTTCAGTCTATCACCCTCAAACTAACGGTCAAGTCGAGCGAGCAAATGGTCTAATCATGAGTGGCATCAAACCCCGATTAGTGCGGCCCTTAAGGAATCTAACACGCACTGGGTAGAGGAGCTCGACTCCGTACTCTGGGGGCTGTGGACCACTCCAAATCGCACGACTGGATTTACACCATTCTTTATGGTATACGGTGCAGAGGCAGTCCTGCCCTGTGACATAATTCATGACTCACCTCGCGTGCGCATGTATGAAGAAAGAGAAGCCGAGCTTGATCGGCAGGACAGTTTGGATGCATTGGAGGAGGAGCGTGACGTGGCAAAAGCCCGTTCCGCATTCTATCAACAACAAGCTCGAAGATATCAAAGCAGAGAAGTACGGGCCAAAACTTACAACGTTGGTGAGTTAGTTCTACGCTTGCCGAACAAGAAAAAGGACAAACTCAAGCCCAAATGGGAAGGTCCATTTATCATTGACCAAGTCCTGACCGGTGGAGTGTACCGTCCGCGAGACGCATTGGATAACCGACTCGAGCCGAACCCATGGAACGCAGCCCGTCTCCGAAGATTCTACGCCTAGCGCCGGATTTTGAGTTCGTCTCCTTCCCCCGTCTATATTTTACATATTAGCTGTCTTTTGTTTCTCTCCTTCTTCCCCCTTTCCTATTACAGCCTTTGAAAGCTTGTTCGTGCATTGTTCGCACACACTCGACGCACTATCCGCGCTCATTATACATGGGGGCTTCTTTAACAGAAGCTTATTTATACGGGCTTCATGCCCAACACATGTGTCACACTTCCGCATGTACCTTTTATTCACCATTATATGCATCGATATGACTTAAGTTTTGGCCAAGCTGGGTTGCCTGGCTCCTGTGCTTACCCCTACGTTCCCGATTGTTCGGCTAGGCGGTAAAGGGAGCACCTCTGCGATTGTTACTGCCGGGTCAGCCGGATGTGTACCTCAGACTGGGTGAAGCCGAAAGCTAGCGTTCTTAAGGGAATATTCAGTCGGTGAACTAAAAGATGATTTCTTACCTCTTTATTCATCTGCCCCCAGATGTTTTTCTACTTTTTTTTGCAGTCCGGACATGCACTTTAGGGCATGCCTCCCAGGGAAAATAACCCCTAAAGGAACTATTCTCCCTGGAAGATGTTTCTTACTAACCATGTAATATAACATAACTAGTTGGGCACTTGTCTGATACAACACTAATGACCCCTACGCCTAGTCTCCACGCATGCCTCGGTTTTTATATAACCGCGAGGGTATTCGGACACACTCCGGACTATTGGGTCCCGAGGTCGAAGTGAAAAGGTCCGCTATGACAAACTATCTACAATCCGGCTAGAAGGCATTTTACATGTCATCTTAAATTACATAGTCAACTTGACTGGGCATATTCCTCTTCAATGCCATCCAGCAGGCTGTCTAGTTTACAGTCCTGTTGGGAATACTTTGCGGCTAATTCTACATGGCCGTACACTAAGCTCACAGGGATCTCCTTCCCATCGGGCCCCGCAGGTCCGACCTCGGCCATGTGGTTTGGGTCAGCCTTCGTGTATCGCGTCTTCACCATGGCCCAGGCCTCCCTGGCGCCTTGATGGCAGGCCAATATCTTCCATAAGCGGAAGCGCTGCCGTGCTCCCTGAAGCCTCTCTGCAAGCTCTCCAAGGCCTTTGGGCAGGGAGACAGATGGCCACAAGGCCTGGGCGACGTCTTTCATCACCTGCCAAACTTGTTCGTGCAGTCGCAAGAGCTCGGGAAGAAGGTCACCCGTAGAACCGGGCATTTCCTCTGCAGGACGGCCTGTGAGCATACCTACAGACACAACTCTGTTAGTCGACTTCCTCGCCGAACTCTTTTTCAAAGTTTGTTCAAGCACTTACTAAAAATGCCGCGTCGAAGCCGCTGATTCTCCTTAACGGAATCAGATAGCTGGGCATGAACATCCTTTAGTTCCTCACCTAGCTGGGTGTTGGCATCTTGGAGATTATTTTTCTCCTGCCTCACCCTTGTAAGCACACTCTCGCCGGCCTTTAACCGGCGCAGGAGCTGTTGCTTGTCCGGATCTATCCCGGCGCCATCTGCAATATTATTGTCAGACTTATACACACGCCGCACTTCACAAATTACTTATCTTTTGAAGCATATATTACCAGAGGGGGCCTCTTTGGCTTCCCCCGCTGCGGCTAGTGCAGCCTCAAGTTGGGCTTTGCACTCCTCCAGCTCCTGGGACAGTTGGGTATTCTTTTCGGTAAGATCCTGCACAACAAATGATCCTTAAATTAGTTATTCTAACTATTTCAAGTCTCGGGGGCTACTGGCATATATAACTGTCAAATCTTCTCACCCGTATGTCTTTTACATACTGCTCCGTGGCTCTGGCTAGACCATTTTGAGCGGCACGGAGGTGCGCATCTCCTGAATTAAAGGCATCCAATGCCTCTGGGGAGAAACACGCGTCACAAAGAGCTGTCCGGCGGCGCCTGTGATTCATGGCACTCTCCACCTCAGAATTGGTGGCAGATAACCTGTCGGCATCCTCTGTCGGAGGAACATCCGACGCATGCCCCGTATTCGCCTCCGCTTCTGGACCTGGCTTTGGAGCCTGGCAAGCGGAGGACTGATTGGCAACCTCTCCGAATACAGTCCGACGAGCGCTCTTCTTCCTGAAAAGGCACGAGCGTTAGTGTGCCTCCCGGGAATAAAATCTGGGGCGTAAGGTGATGCGCTATACCGTTGCGCCGGAGTTTCGATCCGGACCGCACTTCTTTTTAGCCTGCTGGGCCATGCTGCCCCTTGTTGGCCAGCCGCCGTGGGCTCGGCCTTCCGCCTCAAGGGCGCCCCCTGTGAAACACCATCAGTATACGGTGATCGAAAACACGCATGGATGGGTCATTTCAAAGTATCAGGACTTCGGTCTCAGTTACCTGCGAGGCGGGAAGTATTCCGGGGTAATCGGCCATAATGGCGACCAAGGCATTATCGATGCTCAGTTGATGGAAAACCCCGTTGATCAGCTCCACCGATATGTCCAGATCCTCTTGGGAGGTCAGATCGAGGAACCGTTCCGGATCCTCGGGTTGCGGAGGCGGGATGTTTATATCCTTTATGGCCCGGCGCAGTTCCTGCGCCAAAATCGCAAAATGAGATACTTGACTATGGGAGTATGGATCGGATAGGCAAAAATGAATGTCCGCTTACCCAGCTTGGAGGATTGTTCATAGAAAATCCGCTCTGCGGATTGATGCGGAGGAATTCCTCCTCTTCTCCCTTGTACAATGCGGACAAGATCTTCGTCAGATCAGCAATCGATCCCGGCCCCTTACGGTCGCAGCGGGTGGCATCATCCTCCCCGTTGAAATCCCACATGGGGTGGCCTCTATACTGGAGCGGCTGCACCCCCCACATAATGCGTATGGCCATGACTCCCATCATGGTCAGTCCGGAATGAGCTAACAACCTTATCCGGCTCATCAGGTAAATAACATCCCTGTCGTTTTCCCTCTGAGGGCTCCGTGGACGCCAGCTTAGGCCTTTCTTCAAAGGAGCGTTATTAAACTCTGGGAGGCCGACCCGGACAGGGTCCGGCAGGGGGACATCTTCTATGTAAAACCATGCCAAAGCCAGTCTTCGGATGCCTTCTTCGGGGTTCCGGATAGATATCCGGTCCCGGCGATGCGCCATAGTTCGGCTCCGCCCACTTGATATATCGACCCCTCTTGAGAACAGGGCACAAGACAGAACAGCTTCTTCCATAGTGCAAAATGAGGCTCGATGCCCAGAGACAGCTCGCAAAGGGCCACGAAGCCTGCGATATGCAAAATGGAGGCAGGCGTAAGGTTGTGCACCTGGAGGCCATAGAACTCCAGGAGCCCCCGGAGAAACGGATGAATTGGAAATCCGAGCCCTCTTATCAAATAAGAGACAAGGCATACCCGCTCTCCTTTGGAGGGGCTGGGGACATTCTCTGCTTGCTTTCAGCCCTTATAGGTGGCGAGTCCGGCTCGAACCGGAACCATGAAGGCTGGGCGAAGAAATCCATTGGTTTGGAGCGCCGCTAGCTCACTGTGCGGGACAGAGCATCTCTCCCAATCTCCAGGCTGAGGGCTGGGAGGGCGAGAGGAGGAGCCGCGTCGACTGTCCATGATGGAATGGATTTCTGTCAGATGCGCTCTGATGAATGTTCGCGAAGGGAGGATGGTGTGATTCGGATCTAGATCCTCGTCTCTTTTATAGACAGCTCATTTGCGCAGCCAGGGGGGTAAATGTAAAAATACCCTGACTTTTCACATTCGTTCAACATGTGGAAGACGACCATTATTGGGCATGGAAGCCGAGGAGCGCAGTATTCACAGGAAGCCGGACACTATTCAACAGGTACACATGATTTGGAGAAGAACCCGCCTTGCAATGCCGAAGACAATCTACGCGCCGGACTCATCGCCATTGAAGCCTGGTTCGGGGGCTACTGAGGGATTCCCGGACAAGGGGGTGTCCGGATAGCCAAACTATCATCCTCGGCCGGACTCCTGGACTATGAAGATACAAGATTGAAGACTTCGTCCCGTGTCCGGATGGGACTTTCCTTGGCGTGGAAGGCAAGCTTGGCAATACGGATATGTAGATCTCCTACCATTGTAACCGACTCTGTGTAACCCTAACCCTCTTCGGTGCCTATATAAACCGAAGGGTTTTAGTCCGTAGGACGAACAACAATCATACCATAGGCTAGCTTCTAGGGTTTAGCCTCTCTGATCTCGTGGTAGATCTACTCTTGTACTACACATATCATCAATATCAATCAAGCAGGAGTAGGGTTTTACCTCCATCGAGAGGGCCTGAACCTGGGTAAAAACATCGTGTCCCTTGTCTCCGGTTACCATCCGCCTAGACGCACAGTTCGGGACCCCCTACCCGAGATCTACCAGTTTTGACACCGACAGAAGTCATGTCACTTGACCATGGCGAACCTACGAACTATGAAGAAGCTATGATGAGCCTAGATTTCGGTAAATGGCTTGAGGCCATGAAATCTGAGATATGATCCATGTATGAGAACAAAGTGTGGACTATGGTGGATTTGCCCGATGATCGGCGACCCATAGAGAATAAATGTATCTTCAAGAAGAAGACTGACGCTGATGGTAATGTTACTGTCTATAAAGCTTGACTTGTTGCAAAATGTTTTCGACAAGTACAAGGAGTTGACTATGATGAGACTTTCTCACCCGTAGAGATGCTTAAGTCTGTCCGAATCATGTTAGCAATTTCCACATTTTATGATTATGAAATCTGGCAAATGGACGTCAAAACTGCATTCCTTAATGGATTTCTTAAAGAAGAGTTGTATATGATGCAACCAGAAGGTTTTGTCGATCCTAAAGGTGCTAACAAAGTGTGCAAGCTCCAGCGATCCATCTATGGACTGGTGCAAGCATCTCGGAGTTGGAATATACGCTTTGATGAGGTGCTCAAAGCATATGGTTTTATACAGACTTTCGGAGAAGCCTGTATTTACAAGAAAGTGACTGGGAGCTCTATAGCATTTCTGATATTATATGTGGATGACGTATTGTTGATTGGAAATGATATAGAATTTCTGGATAACATAAAAGGATACTTGAATAAAAGTTTTTCAATGAAAGACCTCGGTGAAGCTGCTTATATATTGGGCATCAAGATCTATAGAGATAGATCAAGACGCTTCATAGGACTTTCACAAAGCACATACCTTGACAAAGTTTTGAAGAAGTTCAAAATGGATCAGTCAAAGAAAGGGTGCTTGCCTGTGTTGCACGGTGTGAAATTGAGTCAGACTCAATGCCCGCCCCCTGCAGAAGATAGAGAGAAAATGATAGTCATTCCCTATGCCTCAGCCATAGGTTCTATCATGTATGCTATGCTGTGTACCAGACCTGATGTGTGCCTTGCCATAAGTCTGGCAGGGAGGTACCAAAGTAATCCAGGAGTGGATAACTGGACATCGGTCAAGAATATCCTGAAGTACCTAAAAATGACGAAGGATATGTTTCTCGTTTATGGAGGTGACAAAGAGCTTGTCGTAAATGGTTACATCGATGCTAGTTTTGACACTGATCCGGATGACTCTAAGTCACAAACCGAATACGTATTTATTTTGAATGGTGGAGCTATCAGTTGGTGCAGTTCCAAGCAAAGCGTCGTGGCGGGATCTACGTGTGAAGCGGAGTACATAGCTTCTTCGGAAGTAGCAAATGAAGGAGTCTCGATGAAGGAGTTCATATCCAATCCAGGTGTAATACCTAGTGCATCGGGTCTAATGAAAATCTTTTGTGACAATACTGGAGCAATTACCTTAGCGAAGGAATCCAGATTTCACAAAAAGACTAAACACATCAAGAGACGCTTCAACTCCATCCATGATCTAGTTAAAAAGGAAGACATAGAGATTTGAAAAATACATATGGATCTAAATATAGCAGACCGGTTGACTAAGCCTCTTCCACGAGAAAAACTTGATCAACACCAAGACTACATGGGTGTTAGCATCATTACAATGTAATCTAGATTATTGACTCTAGTGCAAGTGGGAGACTGAAGGAAATATGCCCTAGAGGCAATAATAAATATGTTATTTTATATTTCCTTATTTTATGATAAATGTTTATTATTCATGCTAGAATTGTATTAACTAGAAACTTGATACATGTGTGGATACATAGACAAAATACTGTGTCCCTAGTAAGCCTCTACTAGACTAGCTCGTTGATCAAAGATGGTTAAGTTTCCTAACCATAGACATGTGTTGTCATTTGATAAACGGGATCACATCATTAGGAGAATGATGTGATGGACAAGACCCATTCGTTAGCTTAGCATTATGATCGTTCAGTTTTATTGCTATTGCTTTCTTTATGTCAAATACATATTCCTCCGACTATGAGATTATGCACTCCCGGATACCGGGGGAATGACTTGTGCGCTATCAAACGTCACACATAACTGGGTGATTATAAAGATGCTCTACAGGTATCTCCGAAGGTGTTTGTTGGGTTGGCATATATCAAGATTAGGATTTATCACTCCGTGTATCAGGGAGGTATCTCTAGGCCCTCTCGGTAATACACATCATAAGAAGCCTTGCAAGCAAAGTGACTAATGAGTTAGTTGCAAGATGATGTATTACGGAATGAGTAAAGAGACTTGCCGGTAACGAGATCGCACTTGGTATGAAGATACCGACGATCGAATCTCGGGCAAGTAACATGCCGATGACAAAGGGAATAACGTATGTTGTCATAACGGTTCGACCAATAAAGATCTTTGTAGAATATGTGGGAGCCAATATGAGCATCCATGTTCCGCTATTGGTTATTAACCAGAGAGGTGTGTCGGTCATGTCTACATAGTTCTCGAACCTATAGGGTCCACACGCTTAACGTTCAGTGACGATATTGTATTATATGAGTTATGTGATTTGGTGACCGAATGTTGTTCGGAGTCCCAGATGATACGACGAACTTGACAAGGAGTCTCGAAATGGTCGAGAGGTAAAGATTGATATATAGGACGATAGTATTTGGATACCGGAAGTGTCCCTGAAGGTACTGGGTACATATCAATACCGGAGGGGTTACCGGAACCCCCAAGGAGAAGATATGGGCCATGTGGGCCATAAGAGGGGAGCACACCAGCCCACAAGGGGTGGAGCCCCCCCCCTAGGCAGGAGGCTGAATTGGAGAAGGAACAAGGGGGGTTTGGCCCCCCTTCCTTTCTCTCTTCTCCCTTCCCTTTCTTCTCCGACAAAATAAGGAAGGGGGAGGCCGAATTGGGGAGGACCCCAAGTAGGATTCGGCCTACTTTGGGCGCCCCTTGGCTGCATCTCCTCCCCTCCAATCTATATATATGTGGAGAGGGGGGCGCCTACAACACACAACATCAACTGTTAGTTGTGTGCGGCGCCCCCCTCCACAGTTTACACCCCTGGTCATATTGTCGCGGTGCTTAGGCGATGCCCTGCATGGATCACTTCACCATCACCGTCACCACACTGTCGTGCTGACGGAACTCATCTACTTCCTCGACACCTTGCTAGATCAAGAGTGCAAGGAATGTCATCGAGCTGAACGTGTGTAGAACTCGGAGGTGTCGTACGTTAGGTACTTGATCGGTCGGAGCTAGAAGAAGTTCGACTACATCAACCGCGTTGTGAAATGCTTCTTCTTTCGGTCTACGAGGGTACGCAGACACACTCTCCCCCTCTCATTGCTATGCATCTCCTAGGTAGATCTTGCGTGAGCGTAGGATTTGTTTGAATTGCATGCTACGTCCAGAAGCTCCAGTGCATAGCGGACAGCTAAAGTGTGCGGAGAATGTCAAGAGAGGGTAGGGTCGACCGGATTTGACATGGGAGGAGTCCGTTAAGGGAGACCTGAAGGATTGGAGTATCGCCAAAGAGCTAGCTATGGACAGGGGTGGGTGGAAGCTTGCTATCCATGTGCCAGAGCCATGAGTTGGTTGCGAGATCTTATGGGTTTCACCTCTAGCCTACCCCAACTTGTTTGGGACTAAAGGCTTTGTTGTTATTGTTGTTGTTGTTGTTGTTGTTGTTGCATGCTACGTCCCCAACAGAATAGTCATGCATGCTCTTTTTTGGAACCTGCGTGGATTCAGCCACGATGACCGGCGCAGGCAACTCATTGAGGCCACGATGGCCGGCGCAGCCACGATGTGGTGGCGATCCAGGAAACGATTAGAACCGACTTCTCCTTAGTCGAACTCAAACAACTTAGTAGACACCTATTTGCTTGGCACTGATTGCCATCTAGTGGAGTGGCGGGACACTCCAGTGGCATCCTCCTTGGTGTGAAGGAAGCCACCTTTGAGGTAGGATCTATGGATCACGGATCCTACTTCGTCAGTATGGAAGTATGGGAGCGAGATGTGAATTTCAAATGGGAGGTCATTGTGGTTTACGGGCCGGCCGACCATAGTTGATCGACCGCCTTCTTGGGCGAACTCCGTTCCAAGATTGCGTCCGCCACACTTTCGATTGTACTGGGAGGGGATTTCAACCTCCTCCGCTCAACAGAGGATAAGAATAACTCCGGGGTCGATCTCGCAAAAATATAACGGTTTAACAACTGGGTTCCTGATCTAGGCCTTCGGGAAATTGACAGGGTCAGGGCCAAATTTACCTGGACTAATAGACAGGTGCCCCCTACCCTTAGTGTATTGGACCGGGTGTTCACGACCCCCGATTGGGAACTTCAGTTCCCTTTGGCATCCCTTTAGGCAATTACTCGCATTGGTTCCTACCATGTGCCTCTCCTCCTATCCTCCCGGGATGAGAGGTCGCGCCTTCCTCCTCGCTTCAGGTTCGAGACCTTCTGGCTTCACCAGCCGGGCTTCATTGCTGCCGTTCAGGAACACTGGGCACTAGCGCGGGCCGAACCGCATAGACAGATACCGATTTTGGACGAGTGGCACCACCTGGCCAAGCACTCCAGACAGTCTATGAAGGGTTGAGGCGCTAACGTAGGGAGAGACCTCCGAGTCTAGAAGGCGTCCCTGCTTGATGAGATCCGCACCCTTGACCTTCATGCGGATACAATCTTGAAGATGCGCTCATGGACATTTATACGAAATAAGACGAATATTCGCGCCACCGTGGGTCTAAGAACTGGGTGTTGTCTGGCGATGCCAACACTACCTACTTCGAGGCCATTGCCAATGGCCAGCGTAGACGTAGCTCCATCCCTCTTTTATGGGATGAGATCAGGTACTTCATGATCCACAAGCAATCAGGATCCATGTTGATGGATTCTATAGGTCGCTATTCGTTGGGCGACCTAGGGAAGGTGTTGCCCTAGCAGACCACATATGGGTGGCACACCAACAGATTTCCCCTGAGGAGAATGCTTCTCTTCTAGCACCTTTCGATGCTGCAGAGTTCGAGACTTTTATTAAGGCAATGAACCTGGCCTCGGCTCCAGGCCCCACCGGTCTACCAGTCCGCTTCTTCCAGGCATTCTGGCCTATGATCAAGGATGTGGTCCTTGCCTATTCCTTGTGCTCTCTAGAGGAACTTTAGATGTATCTCACTTGAATTACGGGATCATCTCCTTAAGCTCTCTAGAGGAACTTTAGATGTATCTCACTTGAATTACGGGATCATCTCCTTAATCCCGAAGACCCAAGGGGCTTTGGATATTAGACAGTTTCGTCTGATCACAGTCCTCAACGTGATCTTTTGGATCCTAGCTAAGAGGTACGCCACTAGGGCGGCCCTAGTTGCTCCTAGGATTCATAATCTGAATCAAACGACCTTCATGAAAGGACGCTATATTCTAGATGGGATCCTTGTTCTCCACGAGGTAATCCACGAAGTCAAAAGTAAGCACCTACGAGCGGTGTTCTTCAAAATTGACTTTCATAAGGCTTACGACACGGTGCATTGGTCCTTCCTCCAGGACGTGATGATGAAGCGTGGCTTTGACCCACATTGGATTGCTCGCATAATGCAGCTTGTCATAAGTGGTCACACGACATTTAACATTTACGGAGAGGTAGGTCCATACTTCCTTACGGGTCAAGGAGTTCGACAGGGAGATCCACTCTCTCCCTTCCTCTTCAACCTTGTGGTTGATGCATTGGCGACGATCCTTCGTTCGGCCAAACGTGCCGACCACATAAGGGGTATCTGTCCCCATCTCATCGGAGATGGGGGTTTAACCCACCTTCAATATGCTGACGCCATTATTATGATGGTGGAGGGCTCAGAGGAGGATATTACACGCCTCAAGTTTGTCCTACTCTGCTTCCAGGTCGGGTCTCACTATTAACTTTGCTCAAAGCGAGGTGATGGTGCTTCGGTATTCCGCGGAGGATGCTCATCGCGTAGCTAACCGACTGAACTGTCGCTTGGGATCCTTCCCAAGGACCTACCTCAGCATGCCGATAGTGATGCCCGCTTGCAGGAGAAGGATCTCCACCCTATAGTCTCCAAGCTCCAACCTCGGATGGAGCCTTGGCAGGGACGGTGGCTTTTCAAGGCCGCGAGAGTGGTTTTGATCAACTCCTCCCTTATTAGCCTCCTGATGTACATTATGGGATTCTATAGCCTGCAAGAATCCCTTCATCACAAGATTGCCAAGTACGTATCCCTATTCTATTGGGCTGGGGAGGGTGAGAGACAGAAGTACCATAGGGTCAGGTGGCCCAAGATCTGCAAACCCAAGGACCAGGGCGCCCTTGGGGTAATTTCATCTAAGCGGATGAATATTGCCCTTCTCTCCAAGTGGCTATGGCGCATCGAAACTGGTGACAGTGGACCATGGCTGAATATTATCCGCGCAAATATTTGCGTGAACAACCTCTAGCCTTCGCCACTAGAACAGGAGGATCCCAGTTTTGGCAATCGATTATCCAATTGATGCCGATATTGCAGATTGGAACCTCGATTAGTGTGGGTTCTGGTTCCAATACCCTATTCGGGGTGGATAGATGGTTCGGAACCAGAGCGTTTGCGGAACGGTTCCACGCTCTATTCTCGATCTGCACCCGTCCACAACTTACAGTGGGCGCTGCTTTAGTTAACCTACGCTCTTTTGCCTTCGGATGCACCTTTGGGGTCGGTGAACATGAACAATGGGAGGACTGCTGGAGTGCATAGCCCTGCACGCTCCTTCCCTTGAACCAGACTCCCTTACGTGGCATCTCGAACCAAATGGCGTGTTTTCCACGAAATCCTTGTATCATGCCATTGTGGCCACTCCCGGCCCCACCGAGCTCACGGTGATATGGGAGATTAAATTACCAATGAAGATCCGTATCTTCCTTTGGCAGTGGGTTCGTGGCCGTCTGCCCTTGGGCACGGAGGTGCGTAAGCGTAACGGTCCAGGGGACGGGCTGTGCCCCCCTATGTCATGTCCTGGAAGACTCCAACCATATTTTCTTTCGTTGCCCAGCAGCACGATTCCTTTGGAGTTGCTTCCGGGAGGTCGTTGGAGGTGTCTGGTGCCATGACAATCTCCCAGGCATGTTCGGGGAGATCATTAGTCCCCCGTATTCTAGGCATCCCTCCCTTTGGGTAGCCATGGGTACTCTTGTATGGACCCTTTGGAATGTCCGCAAGAAATTAGTCATCGAGCGTGTAATTCCTTACCGTGTGACTGATGCAATGTACAAAATGTGTGACTTCTTACATCTATGGAGACCACTTAGCAAGCGGCGCGACCGGGACGCCATTGACACCATCATCACGGGTCTTCGCTCCACTGCCGCCGCGTTGGCGCCGCCACCCCCTCCACCACCCCTGGAGCCGGATTAGCACCTAGTTCCTCTCTTTTTATTTGGGGCTTGTTATGCCATGCCCCCAGCTGCACTTGATACTTCTCTATCCTCTCCTTTCTTTGGACCTGAATCTGGGATGTTATTGGATGCTTGGTGCTGGTGCTTTATAATATAAAGCGCGGGGAAACCCTTTTTTGTAAAATATAACCTGTGTTGCTTACTTATGCTTGTGTGTATCAATCATTTCCATATCTTGATATACCTTGTGTAAGTTGGTGCAACTTGCTTGTGCTTACTAATATCCTCGTTGCTCTCATCTTGTTTAGCTTAAGTTGTTGATGTACTTAGTTGAGCCTGGTATATTAAGAATTTATACAGTACTTGAACAACATTATTAAGTTGTTTAGCTTAATCTGTACTTGCTAATAGATGCAAGACACTTGTTCCAATGAACAAATACCACATGGTATGCTTCGGCCAACAAGAAGCCGACATGTGGACTCTCATAGGACGACATGTCGCTAATAGGTTTCGGATCCGGTACTCGCACTCATTAGCTTAGCGGAGACCGGTTATGGTGACTCCACCGTGTTGAACTGGTCATCCGCGACAAAAACCATTTACATGATGCTTCATTTTCTGACATGGAAGAGCACACTTCAATGACAAAGAAACAACTTTATCATTGAAGTACTTTACGACAGTAATGGTATCACATTCTTGATCTGTTCATAAATTTTTCATGGATGTACATTGATGACTAAAAATCGCACCTTCTATGAAAGTGTATTATCATATATGTGTCTTTTTCCTTTAGTGAGATGTGCTGTAAAGTGAAAATGATGGAATAATAGGTGATTGAGCATGGAATCGAAGGGGAAGTGTTGAGAAGAACTATAGCTCTTAAAGAATTATATACTCTGATCAATTATCCTATCTCTGAGTATCTATGTGGCATCAGCAGCCTCGAAGTTATAGATGGATCACCCGCAAAAAAAAAAAAGTTGTAGACGGATGTATGCCAACCACGCAGACCTCATATCGAATTTCTCCATCATGTTCGTGCCGACCAGACCTCCTGTCAGACCCGCATCACATAGCATGCTCTTGGAACAGGCCAGAATCTGGATGACCAGGTGCAACATGGAAGCAAACTCGAGATAATATATATGTGCTAGTATATGCGTGCATTGTGCGGATGGGATGACCATCAAGCATGCCGAGTCTGCATGCATGCACTGTACGGAGATCATCGATAGATCATCCTCACAGACCGATAGAGAAAGGAAGATACCACTGTCCATCGGCGCCATGCTCCTATGGAAGCGACCAACTAAACTAGTACATTTATTTGCAGATCCATAATGCGTGCACACGCGTACGCACGCACACTGTTTTTTCAGGTACGCTAGTGGTTGGTTGGTGATCATCATGCAGATGCGGTTCCTACATAACGTGTAAAGAAACATTTAGAACTGTGCTAGTGTTGAGGTCGGTAAGAGATATACAGCTGGCGATCGATCTAGCTAGTACTTGAACTGTACCATGTAATGCGGTGATCACCATGCAGTAAGTTTTGCTGGCTTGGGCTCAAGGGGTGGGTAGTAGCATTCAGCAGCCATCCCCTTGATGGTCCCGAGGGAACAACTTAATAGCCGGAGTCCAACTATGTATACATCTCTTCATTTCATGAAAACTAGTTGGAGGGTGCCTCATGTCATGAGTTGTTTGTTCCTCATGAGTTGCAGGCAAGAGGAAAAGCAGTTTCGGTTTCTGAATTACAGGACAAGCTTCTAAGCTTGTCAAGAGATTTGCAGAAATGGGAGAAGGGGACATTCGGTAATGTCCGTAGCAAGATAAAGGAGCTGTCTGAGGAGCTGGAAATTTTACGGTCTGGTCCTAGACGTGCGGGTCCAAGCCATTGGGGAATCAAGATAATGAGGGTAGAGATGCATCATAGACAAGAAGTCATGTTTTTTTTAGAACATCACCGGGAGGGGAGAGATTCCCTGCCTGAATTTTCATCGAGAAAGTAGGGTAGAACAGTCGTTTTCATCGGGAGGAGAAGAAATCACGCCGCAGGCCGGCATGGTTTTTCTCTTCGGGGCGTTTTCATCGGGAGCAACTCCACACGTTCGGCCCCAGCGTAGCGGCCGACGCTATTTCAGACGTTCGCCGAGCGCTTTTTAGGCCATGGGACGATCTAAGTCCCAGCCACGACCCCAAGCGCTGCCCTCAAGGGGTCATAAATTTAAACTTGTCCATTCCTGCTACCCAAAAAAACGCCACAAGTCCAGTGATCAACGCTACAAGTTCGGGGATCAGTTCGGCGATGACCTTGCAATAGTTCGGCGATCAATAAAAAGTTCGGCGTTCAAAAGAAAGGACGCGTAGGCAATGCATCAAACGGCGGCGGCGACCTCCGGCGTCGGACTGGCGAGAGTCAGCGTGTGCGGGCTGGTCGGCGTCGGCGTGGCTTCTGTGCTGGACGTCGTGGAGGCGTCGCTCGGGCTTGGCGGCGGCGTTGGGGTCGGCGTGGGAGTTGCCGCCGTCGACGGCAACTGGTTCAGGATGAGGCGACGTTCCGCCAGGTACCACGCCTTGACTTGCTCGTCCATCGTCGCCATGTCTGCCCCCCATCTGGAAAGCCAGGTCGGTGTTCCTCATCTTTGCGGCGAGATTTGTCCGGAGCAGGTCGAACTTGATGGCGCTGTTCGTCATCAACGTCAACCATCGTGCCTCGGTTTTCACTTCCCTCTGGGCGGCGCCGGTCTTGGCGTCGGCGATGCAATGCTCGATGGACTCTTGCAGACGCGCGGTAGCCGACGCGGCGTCCTTCGCCGACTTGGCTCGCTTGTTGCCGTCCTGGCGTCCATCGGCCGCACCCGGCGTCGGCGCGTCCGGCTTGTACGTCTTCTTGGCCTTGGCGAGGGTGCGCCGGACTTCTGCCCACTTCTCGCACTTCTCGATCCGAGAGAACAGGTGGCGGTACTTGAAATCTTGGTCGGTGCTGCTGTCCTGGCGATACATGGCGAACATCCGGACCATCTGCGCCGAGGAACAATTGTCGGTGACGCACATGGCGAAAAAATGAGCGAGAGACCGGCATCATACCTGACCCTCGATGTTGGCGCCGCTCTCCGAGCGAGCCGCGATCTCCTCGACGATCCCATGCCATTTGTTGCATGCCGTTTGGATGAGCGAGCAACGATTCGTCATGGCTTTCGAGCCGCGCTGCATGTGTGTAACACCCACGATGCGGCTATATCTCCCACGTGTCGAAGCACGACTTAGAGGCATAACCGCATTGTGGTTTTGTCGCAAGAAGGGTCATCTTCACACAATCCCATGTAATGAACAAGAATGGGATAAAGAGTTGGCTTACAATCGCCACTTCACACAATGAACATAAAATAAATCATACATTATTCAGAGTACACACACATAGTCCGACTACGGACGAAGCCAAAAGAAAAGAAGATAACCCAACTGCTAGATCCCTGATCGTCCCAACTAGGCTCCACTACTGATCAACATGAAACGAAACATAGCAACGACCAAGATCTTCGTTGAGCTCCCATCTGAGTTTGGTTGCATCACGAGGACTCAGCAATCTCAAAACCCGCGAGATCAAGACTATTTAAGCTTATGGGAAAGGAAGGGGTAAAGTGGTGAGGTTGCAGCAGCGACTAAGCATATATGGTGGCTGACATACGCAAATAAGAGCGAGAATAGAGGAAACGGAACGATCGTGAAACTAGCAATGATCAAGAAGTGATCCTGAACTCCTACTTACGTCAAACATAACCCAAAATCGTGTTCATTTCCCGGACTCCGCCGAAAAGAGACCATCACGGCTACACACGCGGTTGAAGCGTTTTAATGAGGTCAAGTGTCAAGTTATCAACAACCGGACATTAACAAATTCCCATCTACCGCATAACCACGGGCACGGCTTTCGAAAGATTATATACCCTGCAGGGGTGTCCCAACTTAGCCCATGATAAGCTCTCGCGATCAACGAAGGATATACCTTCTCCCAGGAAGACCCGATCAGACTCGGAATCCCGGTTTACAAGACATTTCGATAATGGTAAAACAAGACCAGCAAAGCCTCCCGTTATGCCGACAAATCCCGATAGGAGCTGCACATATCTCGTTCTCAGGGCACACCGGATTGTCCAAACTTTCGGTAGGCCAGCCCAGAGTTGCCCCTGGTGGCCACCGGCGGCTGACAGGTTGGACCAACACTCACGACGAGCACTGGCCCGGGGGGTAAAATAAAGATGACCCTTGAGTCTGCAGAACCCAAGGGAAAAAGGCTTAGGTAGGCAAATGGTAAAACCAAGGTTGGGCCTTGCTAGAGGAGTTTTATTCAAAGCGAACTGTCAAGGGGGTCCCATAAATCATCCAACCACGTAAGGAACGCAAAATCCGGGAACATAACACCGGTATGACGGAAACTAGGGTGGCAAGAGTGGAACAAAACACCAGGCAAAAGGCCGAGTCTTCCACCCTTTACCAAGTATATAGATGCATTAATTAAATAAGAGATATTGTGATATCCCAACATAATCCTGTCCGTCATGGAGCAATCTTCAACTTCACCTGCAACTAACAATGCTATAAGAGGGGCTGAGCAAAAGCGATAACATAGCCAAGCAATGGTTTGCTAGGAAGGGTGAAAAAGTTAGAGGCTGACATGGCAATTTGGGAGGCATGGTAAACAAGTGATAGGTAGCGCAGGATAGCGATAGAACGGAGCAACTAGCAAGCAAAGATAGAAGTGATATCGAGGGTAAAGGTCATCTTGCCTGAGATCTCACAAGGAAGAAGAACGAGTCCATGAAGAATACAAACGGACGTAGTTGAACGAATCCTCACAACTCCGGAACGAAACCGAAGCTAACGAGAGAAGCAAACCGGAAAGAAGCAAACAACACGGTAAACACACAAACATAGTCATGGCATGATGCACAGTCAAGTATGATGCATGTCCGGTTTAAAGAGGCATGGCATGGCAAAGTGCAACAAACAATACTACAAGTTAAATGGAGCTCAATATGCAACGAGTTGCATATTGACAAAACACCACGACAATTATTTAGTTTCTCTCTCGGTTATGTACCCAACAATATTAAATGTTATTAAACATGGCAAAAGGTGAAGCATAATTAAACTACCTATTTAGGCAAGTTTAAATGAGGCCGGAAACAACAAACAACAATTCCGGATAATCCCCATATGTCATTTAGCAATTTAAAGCAACAACAATTTTAACCTTTTTAATTGTTGTTATCATGATGCGGATGACATATGCAAGTTTTATGCAATTTTTATGAAAATGCTGACATGAGCATGATATGAAGCATTTGGTCACCATGGCGGAACGAAAAGGGTGCCACGGCAACATATCCGAAAATGATGCCACGGCAACATATCCGAAAATGATGCCACGGCAACATATCCGAAAATGATGCCACGACAACATATCGGTTCCGGTAGCTCACGGAGATACCGGTGGAAAAGGAAGTGCGGATGTGAGTGAGTCATGCAAGATGGTGGGGTGATCCCGGCTACCGGGTTCCCATGGGTCGACGGCATGGCAAACGAGGAGGAACTTGCAAGGACAATTCGGACACGGTGCAAACATATGTTACATCTCATACAACACATGCATTCGATCACGGTAGGTCATCTCGGGGTTATACCTTCAAAGCGTGCGTTTCGGGGCGGTTCCAAAATCGTCGAGGGAAGTAGTCATTCACGGGTCGTAGTGGAAGTAGTTGTACTCGTGTCGTAGTGGAAGTAGACGTTCTCGCGACTGAAGTTGTACACGTCGGCGGTAGTCGAACTTGACGGTGTTGGCGACGGTAGTTGTACACGTTTTTCGTAGATGTCCGGGGTCGTCGGTAGAGGTACACACGTTGTCGGGGTACTCGTCGGTCCGGTCTTGGTGTAGATGTACATGGAAAACGTAGTGGAACTTGGCGGTCCATGTACTCAAACTTGGCGCGTCCAAAGGGGATGACCGGCTAGGCTGCTACTCCGGTTGGTGTGGCAGCGAGGCAAAGGAGCTCGTACTCCTTGGTGACGGGAGGCTCGGGGCATGAGAAGGGTCGAAGAGGGCCGAGGCAGGGGGCGAGCCGCGTGGTTGGCTGATGGTAGCCGCGGCCATGGTGGTGGTCACCATGAAGCAGAGGAGGCCGGGACTGCTACCGCTGACGAGGCATAGCGAACAAGGAGGCCGGGGATGCAGATGACGGCGGAATCCGGCGAGGAGGCGGCGAAGATGCCCGGATCCGGGCCAGCTTGGGTTGGGGAGGCGAGGTAGCAGGCCGGTGGCGGGGCCTGGCGCAGGGGAGGTCAAGGTCGCCGGCAGCAGAGGCTGCGACGCGGCCGGGCTCGGGCACTGCGTGCATGGTGGAGCAGAGGGGACGCGGGCGGCGGCTGCTGTCGCGGGGCGGAGGCGACGAGGACGGCCGCCAGGCTTAGGGAGGCACCGGACTTGCTGGATCTCGCGGGGTCGGGCTGCGGGGGAGCTCGATGCGATGGGTGGCGATGGGGACGCGGGGGAGAAGGGCGAGGCCTTGGGCGGAGGCGGAGGCGCGAGGAGCGAGGGGATCGAGAGGATGGAGCGGGGGTACGAGGGGAGATGAGGATCGAGCGAGGAGGTGGGTGTGGGCGCTGGGTACGAGCGATGCGGCGCTGGAGGGAGGACGAGGGAGAGATGGACGGGCTAGGGTTAGAGCTGGGGCGCGGTTGGGCCTAGGTTAATGGGCCGGCTTAGTTGGTCGGGCCTAAGAGGCCTGGCTGGGCTCTCTCTCTCTCATTAATGAATAATAAAACAGAATAGAGAAAAGAAAGAAAAGAAAGAGAGGTTAGGGGAAAGATTTGCGCATGGGGATAATTTTCTCGGACTCGCAAAAATATGCTCGTTCCAAGAAAAATAGAAAGGCCATGATTGAAAGATTTAAATTCAAACTCATTTGAATTTAATTCAAATGGGTTTGAACTAGGACTTGATAAAAGGAAGGTCCAAAAATGTTCGGATTTTATATGGAGCTCCGGAATATGATAAAAGAATTATTGGCAAGGTTAGAGAGTCAAAACTTGAAGAAGAAAAGGCCAATGGATTTAATATGCAAGTGGGTTCATGGGTGATTCCAAAACAATGGAATATTTTATAATATCTCCCTAAATATTGGGAGGGTATGTTATAAAGAGAAGTCACCCTTCCCTCGATTTAAATGGATCAAAGATCCATACAATTTATTTAGAAGAGTTTTAAAAATTAAATGACATGATGGCATGATGACATGATGCAATGCAAAAATAAAAGAGCAAGCACAAAAGAAACACACGGCGAAACTCGGAATAGCTGGAAGTCTTCTGGAGCGTCGGTCTCGGGGCGTTACAACACTCCACCACTACAAGAGGATCTCGTCCCGAGATCTAGGATGGCACCGGAGAGAAACGGAAGAGCAAGAGAGGGGGTAAAACTAAGTTGCTTCTTCGACAATGAGTGAAACCAAAGAACCTTGAGAGGTTGGAAAATAGAAAGAAAAAAACACAACGGAGTAGAACACAATTGAGAGCACTGCGGTAAAAAAATAGAAACAAGGAACACCATGTGAACCTTGGAGGTTGCACAACTATGAATGACGAGTACAATGGACAAGAAGGAATTGGAACCACTCTGGTTGAAACGAGATAAACAAGGAACAAGGAAGATCAAATTCGGACAGCACTCCGGTTGAACATGGAAGGAATATAACATGAACTTGAGAAGATGGGATGATACTTGATGAAATCAACAAC
Organism: Triticum dicoccoides; assembly: GCF_002162155.2. Taxonomy (NCBI): domain Eukaryota; kingdom Viridiplantae; phylum Streptophyta; class Magnoliopsida; order Poales; family Poaceae; genus Triticum; species Triticum dicoccoides. The sequence goes on from NC_041393.1 coordinate 264,437,812, forward strand.
ACACTGCCTCCGGAACTATTGAAAGAATGGCACAATGGGTAAGAAGGATTTCAGACAGCAATCCGGTAGAAAAGAGAGGCAAAACTTGATAAGATGAAAAGAACTTGAAGAGATGACGCAACACTCCGGTTAAATGGATAAGAAAGAAAAGAACATGATCCTCACAATTCGCGATGATGAGTGAAGAGAGCAACATCACAATGCCTCCGGAAGAAATGTAAGAATGGAATGGAATGAACGGAGGAAAACTTGATCTTGAAAGAGCACGCTTACAGGAAAAGCTAGAATGGATTTGTTGGATTAACAACAACGAAAGGATAAGCTTGTTGTGGGCTTATGGAAAACATCTCAAAACTATGAGGTGATAACCGGCCACTAACTGAAACAATCGCTTGCTTGAGATCAACGAAGAGATGAAAACTGCTTCGCCGAGAGGATAGGAGAAAACTTGGATCATTGATAAGCACCACAAAGAGCAACATTCCTTAGGGAAGGCTTTAGGTGAAATCTATACCAAGATAACTCCAACAAAGAGATTGATGGATTTAAAATACCTCATTCTTGACAACATATGAATCATGAAACATGGAGGAAATTGTCAAGAGTGACATAACACCATCTCAAAAGATAAGGTAGAAAGGATTGCAATTTGAAATGCAAGAAGAAGAATACTTGAACTCCTCAGAAAAAAACATGTGTTGAGCACCATGTTTATTTTTGAGTATAGCTTGGCGGATCTTAACTTTGAGAAAAATGTTGAAGAACAATTGAAGAATGAAAAGAATCCTTGATGAACCACCATGTAGAAACTCCATGAAGAACTCCGGTAAAAAAAAGGATGATAGAAAGAAAGAGAAGTTAAAAACACAAGGTGAAGCCTTGCAATGATTTAGATGGAGCTTCGCGATGATATAACCGAGAAAACTTGGAACTCCGGAAAATAAAAGATGAAACACTAGAACCGAGAATTACTTCATCATGAACAATCTCCGGAAGACAAGAATTGAATCACCTCGCGGAAATAAGAATAAGATTTATTGTATGCTTATCCTTCATCAAATTAAATTGATGACAAGCAATGGATTTGGCATACTACTTATTCCCGTAGAAAGGATTAAAAGAGATATAGCGCAAGCTTGAGAAGGTATTGATGGAACCACCGGTGGGATTTGGAAACAACGAATGAATTGATATGATAACAAAGGAAGTGAAATCTTGAACGAACAACCGAAAGCATTGAAAATGGAGTAGCGAAGGCACAATTCACCGGGAAGAATTGGAAAACGAGTGAAGATACTTGAGGGGGTTTAGATACATAAGAACAAAGGGATCATGAACTGATTAGAAGTTATTTGAACGATGCACCGGTAAGATTTGGAGAATGAGAACTAAAAGCTGGAATGAATAATTCTGAGATGATTGGCTTCGGAGAATCAAACTAAAAAGACTCCTGAATTGCAACCGATGGGTGAAAAGAATTATCACAATCAAAAACAATTATGAAAAGATGGCATGAAGCTAGAACCATGAATCTTTGGAAGAACGGGTAAGGATTTAAGAGGAACTCTTCTTCGGTCCTCAAAATCCGAGAATGACGATGAGAAACACCACCATGAATTGTTGAGATACTCCGAGATGAAAATTAGAAAGGTTGAACCAACGATGGAATTTTTTTTTGAAAGATCTTGGAGAAGGACATATGACCGATGAGAATTCATTCTTACATCAAACTTGGAAATGAATTTGAGAATCGCTCCTGATAATTAGAAGAGTCAAGTAAGATCCTGGGAAAAGACCTGTGGGTTAGGGCCCACTCAAAAGAAAACACCATTCAACGATTGATTGAAAGGGGGGATTGCGCCGGTTGAATTAAATGACTTGAATTAGATAACAACCTCGAAATAGCTAGAAAGGATTAAGAATAGAAACTTGAATCTTCTGAGATAATCTTAAGCACTCCGGAGAAGAAATAGAGGAAGGTGAACAATTATGAGAGGCACCGGCATGGGATAGCATTTGAACGAGGATAAGGATATGATCAACACCGAAAGCTTGAGGTAAATCCACCGGAGAAGAAAAAAGAATGAAGGATGATGAACTTGAAGCTCCTGACCATCTTCATGATAATCACCGGGTAAGAACATTGATTGAAAAGAATGGAGAAACTTCACATCCATAAGATGGATACTTGATTAAGATATCTGAGTCCTTGAAAAAAAAGGGTGGGAGGGCGGGAAAATAAAGGCAACTTGGGGCAGATGGAATGGATACCGTTGAGTAAAACTTAGAATTGATCTTGCGGATGGGGAGAATGATGGGATCATCTCGAAGAGAAGCGCACCGGTTGGAAAAGAATTAACATTACAATCTCGATGATGAAGAAGGATTAAGTATTCACATAGCAATATGAGAACACCATTTAGGGAAGGTATGGATTCAACATTTGACTTCGAAGCAACTCGAATACCATGACTCAAAACAAAACAAAGGATTTGGCTTGCAGAATAAACCAAAAACAAAAATATGATAGAGATTTCATCCGAAGTTTTTGTGGTGGGGCCCACACGGGCTCGAGTGTACAGCACCATCATGTACAAGGCAGTGCACATGACATACGAAGTGTCCCCGAACCAGCATAGCCAAGGGTTCTTTAAGACACAACGAGACCACTGTAAAAATGACCATGGAAAGGTGGACCACTAGACGTCGAACCCCAATCTCATATCATGCATCTGTCGAAAAGATATTCTAGGAGCTACTTGAATTCCCACCTATAAAACTCCCGAAACTTTCTGGTTATGCAATCTGGTGTTGCGGATACAGGGGAAGCAATATATATCTCACCCAAAACTAACAATTCCTCCATCCAAGCTGTATCCATCCGTCAACACATAACCAAGAAACCTTCGGAAATCGTGTACCTCAACCTTCGAAAAGCATCCGTTATACGAGTTATGGCAATACTCCCGAACTCCCGCCCCAGTACTGGGTGGCGTCGAGGGTATCTCACCAACAACTGCATAAAAGAGATTTTCGTTGTCGGCAAAACTCAGGTATTCCAGAACTGCAACGATAAAATTGTGACGACAACCCCTCGGAGCTCAACTCCCCGGGTCAATGCCACATAATCGACAGGAGGCACCAAGAACAATGTTCTCATCACAAAACCATCGGAACGACTCCAAGATACCCGCGTGATGCTAAATTTTTTTTAGTGAAATTTGAGGAGAGGAAAGTCAAAACATCTACGTCAGGAGACCTCACCAGAGCGACGAAGGGACTGAGGAGTAAAAAGAATCCTACTCTCCGATATATATAATCCTAAGACTCAAAACATTTTTTTTCTAGACTCAACAACGCCAGCAAACAATCAAGCAGGGGGCTCCTAAGTCGGGGATGGCTCTGATTACCAACTTGTAACACCCACGATGCGGCTATATCTCCCACGTGTCGAAGCACGACTTAGAGGCATAACCGCATTGTGGTCTTGTCGCAAGAAGGGTCATCTTCACACAATCCCATGTAATGAACAAGAATGGGATAAAGAGTTGGCTTACAATCGCCACTTCACACAATGAACATAAAATAAATCATACATCATTCAGAGTACACACACATAGTCCGACTACGGATGAAGCGAAAAGAAAAGAATATAACCCAACTGCTAGATCCCTGATCGTCCCAACTGGGCTCCACTACTGATCAACATGAAACGAAACATAGCAACAACCAAGATCTTCGTTGAGCTCCCATCTGAGCTCAGTTGCATCACCTGCACTGGTATCATCGGCACCTGCAACTGTTGTGATAGTATCTGGTCAGTCATGAGGACTCAGCAATCTCAAAACCCGCGAGATCAAGACTATTTAAGCTTATGGGAAAGGAAGGGGTAAAGTGGTGAGGTTGCAGCAGCGACTAAGCATATATGGTGGCTGACATACGCAAATAAGAGCGAGAAGAGAGCAAACGGAACGGTCGTGAAACTAGCAATGATCAAGAAGTGATCCTGAACTCCTACTTACGTCAAACATAACCCAAAACCGTGTTCACTTCCCGGACTCCGCCGAAAAGAGACCATCACGGCTACACACGCGGTTGATGCGTTTTAATGAGGTCAAGTGTCAAGTTTTCTACAACCGGACATTAACAAATTCCCATCTGCCGCATAACCACGGGCACGGCTTTCGAAAGATTATATACCCTGCAGGGGTGTCCCAACTTAGCCCATGATAAGCTCTCGCGATCAACGAAGGATATACCTTCTCCCAGGAAGACCCGATCAGACTCGGAATCCCGGTTTATAAGACATTTCAACAATGGTAAAACAAGACCAGCAAAGCCTCCCGCTGTGCCGACAAATCCCGATAGGAGCTGCACATATCTCGTTCTCAGGGCACACCGGATTGTCCAAACTTCCGGTAGGCCAGCCCAGAGTTGCCCCTGGTGGCCACCGGCGGCTGACAGGTTGGACCAACACTCACAACGAGCACTGGCCCGGGGGGTAAAATAAAGATGACCCTTGAGTCTGCAGAACCCAAGGGAAAAAGGCTTAGGTAGGAAAATGGTAAAACTAAGGTTACGCCTTGCTGGAGGAGTTTTATTCAAAGCGAACTGTCAAGGGGGTCCCATAAATCACCCAACCGCGTAAGGAATGCAAAATCCGGGAACATAACACCGGTATGACGGAAACTAGGGCAGCAAGAGTGGAACAAAACACCAGGCAAAAGGCCGAGTCTTCCACCCTTTACCAAGTATATAGATGCATTAATTAAATAAGAGATATTGTGATATCCCAACATAATCCTGTCCGTCATGGAGCAATCTTCAACTTCACCTGCAACTAACAATGCTATAAGAGGGGCTGAGCAAAAGCGGTAACATATCCAAGCAATGATTTGCTAGGAAGGGTGAAAAAGTTAGAGGCTGACATGGCAATTTGGGAGGCATGGTAAACAAGTGATAGGTAGCGCAGGATAGCGATAGAACAAAGCAACTAGCAAGCAAAGATAAAAGTGATATCGAGGGTAAAGGTCATCTTGCCTGAGATCCCGCAAGGAAGAAGAACGAGTCCAAGAAGAAGACAAACAGACGTAGTCGAACGAATCCTCACAACTCCGGAACGAAACCAAAGCTAACGAGAGAAGCAAACCGGAAAGAAGCAAACAACACGGTAAACACACAAACATAGTCATGGCATGATGCACAATCAAGTATGATGCATGTCCGGTTTAAAGAGGCATGGCATGGCAATGTGCAACAAACAATACTACAAGTTAAGTGGAGCTCAATATGCAACGAGTTGCATATTGACAAAACACCACGACACTTATTTAGTTTCTCTCTCGGTTATGTACCCAACAATATTAAATGTTATTAAACATGGCAAAAGGTGAAGCATAATTAAACTACCTATTTAGGCAATTTTAAATGAGGCCGGAAACAACAAACAACAATTCCGGATAATCCCCATATGTCATTTAGAAATTTAAAGCAACAACAATTTTAACCTTTTTAATTGTTGGTATCATGATGCGGATGACATATGCAAGTTTTATGCAATTTTTATGAAAATGTTGACATGAGCATGATATGAAGCATTTGGTCACCATGGCGGAACGAAAAGGGTGCCACGGCGGCGAAACAAAAATGGTGCCACGGCAACATATCCGAAAATGATGCCACGGCAACATATCCGAAAATGATGCCACGACAACATATCGGTTCCGGTAGCTCACGGAGATACCGGTGCAAAAGGAAGTGCGGATGTGAGCGAGTCATGCAAGATGGTGGGGTGATCCCGGCTACCGGGTTCCCATGGGTCGACGGCATGGCAAACGAGGAGGAACTTGCAAGGACAATTCGGACACGGTGCAAACATATGGTACATCTCATACAACACATGCATTCGATCACGGTCGGTCATCTCGGGGTTATACCTTCGAAGCGTGCGTTTCGGGGCGGTTCCAAAATCGTCGAGGGAAGTAGTCGTTCACGGGTCGTAGTGGAAGTAGTTGTACTCGTGTCGTAGTGGAAGTAGACATTCTCGCGACTGAAGTTGTACACGTCGGCGGTAGTCGAACTTGACGGTCTTGGTGACGGTAGTTTTACACGTTTTTCGTAGATGTCTGGGGTCGTCAGTAGAGGTACACACGTTGTCGGGGTACTCGTCGGTCCGGTCTTGGTGTAGATGTACATGGAAAACGTAGTGGAACTTGGCGGTCCATGTACTCAAACTTGGCGCGTCCAAAGGGGATGACCAGCTGGGCTGCTACTCCGGTTGGCGTGGCAGCGAGGCAAAGGAGCTCGTGCTCCTTGGCGACGGGAGGCTCGGGGCATGAGCAGGGTCGAAGAGGGCCGAGGCAGGGGGCGAGCCGCGCGGTTGGATGATGGTAGCCGCGGCCATGGTGGTGGTCACCACAAAGCAGAGGAGGCCGGGACTGCTACGACTGACGAGGCATGGCGAACAAGGAGGCCGGGGATGCAGATGACGGCGGAATCCGGCGAGGAGGCGGCGAAGATGGCCGGATCCGGGCCAGCCCGGGTTGGGGAGGCGAGGTAGCAGGCCGGTGGCGGGGCCTGGCGCAGGGGAGGTCAAGGTCGCCGGCAGCAGAGGCTGCGACGCGGTCGGGCTCGGGCACTGCATGCATGGTGGAGCAGAGGGGACGCGGGCGGCGGCTGCTGTCGCGGGGCGGAGGCGACGAGGACGGCCGCCACGCTTAGGGAGGCACCGGACTTGCTGGATCTCGTGGGGTCAGGCTGCGGAGGAGCTCGATGCGATGGGTGGCGATGGTGACGCGGGGGAGAAGGGCGAGGCCTTGGGTGGAGGCGGAGGCGCGAGGAGCGAGGGGATCGAGAGGATGGAGCGGGGGTACGAGGGGAGATGGGGATCGAGCGAGGAGGTGGGTGTCGGGCGCTGGGTACGAGCGATGCGGCGCTGGAGGGAGGACGAGGGAGAGATGGATGGGCTAGGGTTAGAACTGGGGCGCGGCTGGGCCTAGGTTAATGGGCCGGCTTAGTTGGTCGGGCCTAAGAGGCCTGGCTGGGCTCTCTCTCTCTCTCACTAATGAATAATAAAACAGAATAGAGAAAAGAAAGAAAATAAAGAGAGGTTAGGGGAAAGATTTGCGCATGGGGATAATTTTCCCGGACTCGCATAAATATGCTCGTTCCAAGAAAAATAGAAAGGCCATGATTGAAAGATTTAAATTCAAACTCATTTGAATTTAATTCAAATGGGTTTGAACTAGGACTTGATAAAAGGAAGGTCCAAAAATGTTCGGATTTTTGATGGAGCTCTGGAATATGATAAAAGAATTATTGGCAAGGTTAGAGAGTCAAAACTTGAAGAAGAAAAGGCCAAGGGATTTAATATGCAAGTGGGTTCATGGGTGATTCCAAAACAATGGAATATTTTATAATATCTCCCTAAATATTGGGAGGGTATGTTATAAAGAGAAGTCACCCTTCCCTCGATTTAAATGGATCAAAGATCCATACAATTTATTTAGAAGAGTTTTAAAAATTAAATGAAATGATGGCATGATGGCATGATGCAATGCAAAAATAAAAGAGCAAGCACAAAAGAAACACACGGCGAAACTCGGAATAGCTGGAAGTCTTCTGGAGCGTCGGTCTCGGGGCGTTACAATGTGGACGCCGGCGAAGTAGGGGTCGGCAGCTTGCATTCGTCAAACTCCGCCTTGATGCGCTCCCAATACGTGTCGACGTTCTGGTTCGTACCGGTGGTCGGGTCGAGGCAGACGATCTTCCACGCTTCGGCGAGGCACTCGTCTTCTTTGGACGCCCACTTGACGCGCGGCTCGTCAGTCCTGGCTGCCCACTTTTTCTTTTTCCTTTTCCTCGTCGGAGCAGGCGCCGGTTCCTCCTTCTCCTCCTCCTCCTCTGGCTCCTCCTCGGCGTAGTCGAGCTCGCCGTCCATGTCGCCATTGAGGTCCATTGTATCTTCTTGGGCATTGAACCCGGGGGAGGCGGGGGAGGCGGCGGTGGCAACCGTTCCGGTCGTGATGATGTCATTCATGTCGGTCTCCATCGCGTTGTCACAACCCTAGTCCGTGCTTGCATTAGGACTAGTTAGAGTGATGCATCATGTTTAAAATTTTCCCGAAACTTGAATGGGGATGGCATAAACCTCTAGCACCACTTAAATCAACTTGGGTTTACTAAAATATTTTTTAATGAACCTGAAATGCCCTTCATAAATGTTCATGATTTTTGTTTTGGTCCAGAACCTCTGCCAAAAATGGTGAACACTTTTCTAGGACACTCTGGGTTATTGAACTAAATCATATAGTATTTGTTTTTGGACATTTAAATGCCATAAATAATTTTAAATGTCCAAATAATCTTGAAAGTAAATGAGGGCTGTTGGAAATAATCCAAACAGTGCCCACAAATATTTTCAGGATTTTTGAAAATGCTCTGCTATTTTTAATAAAGCCAAAACAATTGCAGAAAATAGAAAACAAGAAAAATAGAAAAGAGAGAGAGAAAAAAGGCCAAAGGCCACTTACCGGACTGGGCCGGCCCACCTGGCCCAGTGCCAGTCGTCACCCACCTCTGCCAGTAGGCAGAGGGGGCAGTGCACGCGCGCCCGAGCTCACCACGTAGCTCCCAGCTCGTCTACATCGCTTGGACAGCGCGGCGACGCCTCGAAAGGCCTCCTCGGTGCCGCCCTGACCTCACCGACACCTCACTCCCTCCTGCTCTCCTCCTTTGCCTCTCCTCGCCATGGCCGATGCAGCCGCACCCGCGCCGTCATGAGGCCACAGCCATCGTCGCCCCCTCATCGGCTTGTCGTGTCCACGAGCTCCGTCGTCATCTGCTTCATCGAGCAGACCGAGCCCCGAGTGCTCGCTCGCCCCGGAAATGCTGCACTGAGCTCGTCCTGATCCACCATCGTCGGAGATCCCCCTCGCAGCCCCGACCTCTCCGGTTCCTCCCCGACCTCGTCGCCAGTACCACCATGACCGCGGTGAGGTGCTTCCCGTCCTCCCCCTCTCCGTTCTCTCCCTAGTGCACCATATGCACCGCACTGAGCTCACCCGCACGCGCCGCCGCTTGCGCTCGCCGCCGCCGTGTCTCCGGCCATGCAACGGCCTGGCCGTCATGTCCATCTTGCTCACCGCGCCGTGTAGAGCACGTAGGAGCTAACTCCGCACCGCCACGCCCGTCGTAGCGATGACCCCGAGCTCACCCGAGCTCCGGTAGCTGCCAAAGTCATCGCCGGCGACGACTCCGGCCACCCCAGGTCCAACCACCACCACCACTCGATGCAGAGGAGTGCCCGCATCACGTAGATGGCCTCCGCCGTCCATTTGGTCGCGGGAGTGCGAATCCCGTGCTGCTCCGCCGCGTCTGGCCGTTGTCGGCGTCTAAACGCTAGTGATTTGACCCAGTTGACCAGGGATTTAACCCCCCCTGGGTGACTAACATGCGGGCCCCATCTCATTAACTAATCTAGATTAGCACTAATTAACCTAGGTTAGTTAGTTAGTCACTAATATACGAGACCCACTGGTCAGTTTGACCTGGGCTGTCCTGTTGACTCGCGGACGTCATCCTGACGCAGTGCTGATGCAACAATTCATTTACTGGATTTTGTTTTAATTCTAAATAACTAGATAATCCAGAAAATGATTTAAACTTCAAAAATCTTAGGAATTAATGTATAACTCCAAATGAAAAGATTTATATATGAAAAATGATCAGAGAAATCCAATCTATCGGTTGGTACTGGTTTCATGCGTGATAAAGCAACTTAACCTTGCTGTTCAGATAAAAAACATGATAATGCACTTTATAAATTCATAATTTGAATTTGAAGTTGAACCCTTGGTTCAAAATAACTCAAACCCCTCTGGTTTTAGCTGCATTAGCTCAACACACTCATTTTGACATATCATGTGCATGCATCATATTGTTGCATATCGCCATGTATTGATTGTGTTACCGGTGTGTTCTGCGTAGTAGGTTCTACTCTCGAGGTTATTCACGAGTATCTAGTTGAAGGACAGTGCCCCTAGACCACTCTGTCAGGCAAGCAACCCCCCCCCAATTATCATCTCGATACAATCCCATCTTCTCGCTCCTGCTCTCATTTACTGCATTAAGACAACAACATTTCAAACTGTTGTTTGTTGCGGTAGTTGAACCCCTTTCCTCTGCATGACCTGTCTTTGCCACAATAAATAGTTGAAACCCACTAGCATGAGTAGGAGTTGTTTGAGCCATGATGTGCCTACTCATTCATGCTTACTTGTTATGCCTGCTATGCTTAGAGTTGTGTCAGGTCTGATTCATCGGGGATGAATTGGAATGTGGTCATCATGTTCTACTGTTGAGAGCTAAGTGTGTGAACACGATTTGATAAACGTAGCGGTGAGAGGCCATGTAGGGGTACATGATGGGTTGTCTCATTGAAACCGTCCTTAGGAACTGAGTTCTGTGTTTCTGATCCAAGAACTGTTACTATCACGCGTCCGAAACCAATGGACCCTCTCGACTTATTAACCTCCCTTGTCCTCTGTGTAGGAGTTGCAAGTAGTTTCTGGTGTTTGTAGTATAATGGAGGCCGTGTGCAGCGCTGACCCTAGGGGTGGGCTGTGATGCGGCAGGTATGTGGCACGGTGTACCGAGATCCCTGTTTTGTGCCTCGGCAACCCTGCACACATCATTCGGGGCCGTAGTGGAAACCTCGGCCGGACTTCCTACGGATGGAACCTGAATAGGCAATAAACCTGGACTAGGGACTTGTGTGGTTAATCAGGTCGTTGCCGACACCCTCACTAGGCTTCTGCTTGAAGGTTGCCGAGATACATGACGTGTACATGGCGGTAAGTGCGCGAGAGCGTGTGTGAAGAAGTACACCCCTGCAGGGTTAACATGATTTATTCAAATAGCCGCGTCCGCGGTAATGGACTACTGGGTTGCTTATGCAGTTCATAGACAAGTGAAAGTGGATACTCTAAAATGCGCAAGATAAGCATGAGTGCTATGGATGGCCTTCTCGTAGGGAGACGGGAGCGGATCCATGGTGGTGTATTGGTATGGTGAATACATGGACTCGTGTGCGCCACCCTAAAAGAGTTATCAGCAGTCGTAGTACAGGATAGCCACTAAGTCAAAGATGGCTTGCTGCAGTTAAACTACACCACCCATTTGTTGATACTAATGCATATGTAGCTAGTTCTGATGTTTTGCAGAGAGACTTCAGTCTCACTAGTAGTTCCGCGTGGACTTCGATGTTTAGCTTGTTACCTCAACTACGATCTTGTACCCTTGGGAGGGTCTTGTAGATAGTTAGGCTTCTTAGCCTTTTTCATTTGTAGTTGTCTGCACTCAGACATGTTATGCATCCATTGCTTGTATGCTCTGTTTGTTGGGTCATGTGACCCGTGATTGTAATTCTTACTATATATGTATGACGCTTTGGAGTCTTCTGAATAAATACTTTGAGTCATAGAGTTTTGTTGTGATGCCATGTTGTATTTGCACATATCGAGCATATTGTGTGTATGATTTTGAAATGCTTGGTATGTGTGGGATCTGAAAATCTAGTTGTTTATTCTCGGTAGCCTCTCTTATGGGGAAATGTCTTTTAGTGCTTCCTATGAGTCATGGTAGCTTGCTACTGCTCCAAAACACATGGGATGATCGGCATGTGTCCTTCTTTGCTCCTGTGTCTATCCCTTCGGGGAAATGTCATGCGTTGTTCCTTTAAGTCCTTGTAGCTTGCTACGACTTGGGTTCATACGTTGATGATCGACACGTTCATTGCTGGGTCATGTATGCCTGTCCCTGTAAGTTAGCGCCACCTTGGGTTTACGACTAGTCATGTCGGCACGGGGTCTTTGACATATGGATGTTAGCGACACTATCACATATGTGAGCAAAAGGCGAAAACGGTCCCGGGCCAGGTAAGGTGGCACCCATGGGAATACCGTGCATGAGGCCGCAAAATGATATGATGGGTTACATGCTAGATCGGTGTGACTTAGGATCGGGCTCCTGATAGCGTTGGTATCAAAGTCGGGGTTGCCAAGATGCGACGATGAGGCTTGTGAGAAGAGCAGCGCGCCACGGCGTAGAGGTGGCATCGGGGAGGATGCGTAAGCCAGCGTCGAGTAGGTGTACGGGGGGTACTGGACGAAGGCGAACACGGGTGAGGGTGTGCACTGGGTGGGGTGGCCATGTGGAAAGGTGATGTTGGGGTTGAACCCGCCGTGTGCATCACCGTTGGCATAGCCAGGCGAGGGCGTGCACCCTCGGGGGTGTGGCGACGGCGAGAAGCCGGCCGGCGACCCGGCGCTCTGTTGGCTCCAAGGAGCGTGCGGGCCGTGGCAGCCGGGCGGATTCATCATCCCCGCGCGGGACGCCTCTGCTTGTTCCGCCGCGCAATCTGCTGCTACCTCTTGAGCACTGCGTTGGTTTTCCCATGAAGAGGAAAGGGTGATGCAGCAAAGTAGCGTAAGTATTTCCCTCAGTTTTTGAGAACCAAGGTATCAATCCAGTAGGAGGCTCTAAACAAGTCCCTCGTACCTACACAAACAAACAAGAACCTCGCAACCAATGCGATAAAGGGGTTGTTAATCCCTTCACGGTAACTTGCAAAAGTGAGATTTGATAGAGATAATAAGATAAGAAAAATATTTTTGGTATTTTTATGATATAGATTGGAAAGTAAAGATGCAAATAAAAGTAGATCAGAAACTTATATGATAAAAGATAGACCCGGGGGCCATAGGTTTGACTAGTGGTTTCTCTCAAAATAGCATAATTATTACGACGTGTGAACAAATTACTGTCGAGCAATTGATAGAAAAGTGCATAGTTATGAGAATATCTAGGCATGATCATGTATATAGGCATCACGTCCGCAACAAGTAGACCGAAACAATTCTGCATCTACTACTATTACTCCACACATCGACCGACTCCTGCCTGCATCTAGAGTATTAAGTTCATAAGAACAAAGTAAGACATTAAGCAAGATGACATGATGTAGAGGGATAAACTCAAGCAATATGATATAAACCCCATATTTTTATCCTCGATGGCAACAATACAATATGTGCTTTGCTGCCCCTGCTGTTATTGGGAAAGCACACCGCAAGATTGAACCCAAAGCTAAGCACTTCTCCCATTGCAAGAAAGAATAATCTAGTAGGCCAAACCAAACTGATAATTTGAAGAGACTTGCAAAGATAACCAATCATACATAAAATAATTCAGAGGAGATTCAAATATTTCTCATAGATAAACTTGATCATAAACCCACAATTCATCGGATCTCGACAAACACACTACAAAAAGAGTTACGTCGAATAGATCTCCAAGAAGATCGAGGAGAACTTTTTATTGAGATTCAAAGAGAGGGAAGAAGCCATCTAGCTAATAACTATAGACCCGGAAGTGTGTGGTAAACTACTCACAACTCATCGGAGAGGCTATGGTGTTGATGTAGAAGCCCTCCATGGTCGATTCCCCCTCCGACGGAGCTCCGGCGAAGGCTCCAAGATGGGATCTCGCGGATACAGAAGGTTGCGGTGGTGGAAATAGTTTTCTGTGGTGCTCCTGGATGACAGGGTATGGAGGTATATTAGGCGAAGGAGGTAGGTCAGGGGAGCCACGAGGGGCCCACGAGGGTGGTAGGCGCGCCCACCCCCCTAGGGCGCGCCCTCCTGCCTCGTGGCTGCCTCGGCTGCTTCTTGACGTCCATGATGGCCCGCAAGTATACGGGATAGTTGTAGCCTGTTTCGATAAGTAAGAGTGTCGAACCCAATGAGGAGCTAAAGTTAGAACAAATACTCTCTCAAGTCCTATCGGCCACTGATACGACTCTATGCATGCTTGACGTTCCCTTTACCTAGAACAAGTATGAAACTAGAAGTACTTTGTAGGTGTTGTTGGATAGGTTCGCAAGATAATAAAGAACGCGTAAATAAAAACTAGGGGCTGTTTAGATAAAGATGCAATAAAGTAAATATAGCGAGTGTGGAAAAGTGGTGGTAGGAGTTGTGGAATTGTCCCTAAGCAATTGACTACGTTACTAGACCGATAATCACTATTGCAATTCTATTTGAGGGAGAGGCATAAGCTAACATACTTTCTCTACTTGGATCATATGCACTTATGATTGGAACTCTAGCAAACATCTGCAACTACTAAAGATTCATTAAGGTAAAACCCAACCATAACATTAAAGTATCAAGTCCCCTTTATCCCAATCGCAAACGACCTACTTACTCGGTTCTGTGCTTCTGTCACTCACGCCACCCACCATAAGCAAATCATAAACATATTGCAAACCCTACAGCGGGAATCCCTCACGCTTGCGCGACACGGAGGGCACAATAGGACAACACCTATAATAAAACATGCAACTCAAACCAATCATAGCAATTCAGCAATCACCGGTAGGAGAACGAAAATCTACTCGGACATCATAGGATTGCAACACATCATTGGAAAATAATATGAAGCATAAAGCACCATGTTCAAGTAGAGGGTACAGCGGGTTGCGGGAGAGTGGACCGCTGAATATAGAAGGGGGAAGGTGATGGAGATGTTGGTGAAGATGACGGTGGTGTTGGTGAAGATCGCGGTGATGATGATGGCCCCCGGCGGTGTTCCAGCGCCACCGGAAGCAAGGGGGAGAGGGCCCCCCTTCTTATTCTTCTTCCTTGACCTCCTCCCTAGATGGGATAAGGGTTTCCCCTCTGGTCCTTGGCTCCCATGGCGTGGGAGGGGCGAGAGCCCCTCCAAGATTGGATCTATCTCTCTGTTTCTGTGAAACTTAAAACATGCAACGGATAGGAACTGACACTGGGCATTGTATCAATATGTTAGTCCCACAAAATAGTATAAAAAGTTGCCAAAATTATATGAAAGTTGTAGAATATCGGCATGGAACAATCAAAAAATATAGATACAACGGAGACGTATCATCATCCCCAAGCATAATTCCTGCTCGTCCTCGAGTAGGTAAATGATAAAAAAGATAATTTTTGATGTGGAATGCTACCTAGCATAATCTTGATCATAAGTATAATCATGGCATGAATATTAAGATACGAGTGATTCAAAGCAATAGTCTATCATTTGACATAAAAACAATAATACTTCAAGCATACCAACCAAGCAATTATCTCTTATCGAAACAACATGGCCAAAGAAAGTTATCCCTACAAAATCATATAGTCTGGCTGTTGCTCTATCTTCATCACACAAAGTATTTAATCATGCACAACCCCAATGACAAGCCAAGCAATTGTTTCATACTTTAATAATCTCAAACTTTTTCAACTTTCACGCAATACATGAGCATGAGCCATGGATATAGCACTATGGGTGGAATAGAATGGTGGTTGTGGAGAAGACAAAAAGGAGAAGATAGTCTCACATCAACTAGGCGTATCAACGGGCTATGGAGATTCCCATCAATAGATATCAATGTGAGTGAGTAGGGATTGCCATGCAATGGATGCACTAGAGCTATAAGTGTATGAAAGCTCAACCTGAAAGCTAAGTGGGTGTGCATCCAACTTGCTTGCTCATGAAGACCTCGGGCATTTGAGGAAGCCCATCATCGGAATATACAAGCCAAGTTCTTTAATGAAAATTCTCACTAGTATATGAAAGTGAAAGCATAGGAGATTCTCTCTATAAAGAACATGGTGCTACTTTGAAGCACAAGTGTGGTAAAAGGATATTTTCTCTTTTTTTTTAAAATTTTTTGGTGGGCTTCTTTGGCCTCCTTTTCAATTTGGGCTTCTTTGGCCTCTTTTATTTTTTATAAAGTTCGGAGTCTCATCCCGACTTGTGGGGGGATCATAGTCTCCTTCATCCTTTCATCACTGGGGCAATGCTCTAATAATGATGATCATCACACTTTTATTTACTTACAACTCAATATCTAGAACAAAGATATGACTCTATATGAATGCCTCTGGCGGTGTACCGGGATGTGCAATGATCTAGCGTAGCAATGACATAAAAAAATGGACAAGCCATGAAAACATCATGCTAGCTATCTTACGATCATGCAAAGCAATATGACAATAAATGCTCAAGTCATGTATATGATGATGATGGAAGTTGCATGGCAATATATCTCAGAATGGCTATGGAAATGCCATAATAGGTAGGTATGGTGGCTGTTTTGAGGAAGATATAAGGAGGCTTATGTGTGACAGAGCGTATCATATCATGGGGTTTGGATGCACCGGCGAAGTTTGCACCAACTCTCGAGGTGAGAAAGGGCAATGCACGGTACCGAAGAGGCTAGCAATGATGGAGGGGTGAGAGTGCGTATAATCCATGGACTCAACATTAGTCATAAAGAACTCATATACTTATTGCAAAAATCTACAAGCCATTGAAAACAAAGTACTATGCGTATGCTCCTAGGGGGATAGATTGGTAGGAAAAGACCATGGCTCGTCCCCGACCGCCACTCATAAGGAAGACAATCAATAAATAAAATTGTGCTCCAACTTCATCACAAAGCGGTTCACCATACGTGCATGCTACAGGAATCACAAAACTCAACACAAGTATTTCTACTAATCCACAACCACCCACTAGCATGACTCTAATATCACCATCTTTATATCGCAAAACTATTGCAAGGAATCAAACATATCATATTCAGTGATCCACAAGTTTATGTATGATTTTATGACTAACCATGTGATTGACCAATTCCTGTCATCTCTCTAAATAGATATAAGTGAAGCAAGAGAGTTTAATTCTTTCTACTAAAGATATGCCCACGCTCTAACAAATATAAGTGAAGAAAAAGAGCATTCTACAAATGGCGATTTTCTATGTGAAGAGAAACAGGCAATCCAAACTTCAAATGATATAAGTGAAGCACATGAAGCATTCTATAAAGCCATACTCAAAAGATATAAGTGAAGTGCAATGAGCATTCTATAAATCCACCAAGGACTATCTCATACCAGCATGGTGCATAAAACAAAAATAAAAACTAAATGCAAAAGACGCTCCAAGACTTGCACATATCGCATGAACGAAACGAATACGAAAACATACTGATACTTGTTGAAGAAAGAGGGGATGCCTTCCGGGGCATCCCCAAGCTTAGACGCTTGAGTCTCCTTGAATATTTACTTGGGGTTCCTCGGGCATCCCCAAGCTTGAGCTCTTGCCTCTCTTCCTTTTCCTCATATCGAGACCTCCTCGATTAGACACTTCATCCACACAAAACTTCAACAGAAAACTCGGTAAGATCCGTTAGTATAATAAAGCAAATCACCACTCTAAGTACTGTTTCAAACCAATTTATATTTTGTTTTTGAATTGTGTCTACTGTAGTATAACTTTTCCATGGCTTAATCCACTAATATAAATTGATAGATTCATCAAAACAAGCAAACTATGCATCAAAAACAGAATCTGTCAAAAACAGAACAGTCTGTAGCAATCTGAACATCCACCATACTTATGTTACCCCAACAATTCTACCAAAATTAGGAATAATAAAAAAGTTGTATATAAAGACAGTACAAAAGGAATCAGAACCAATTGATGTTCCAGTTAAAAATGTAAAATCGCGCACTACAGACAAAGTTTCTGTCCTGCACCGTACAAACCAACAAGCATTGTAAACATCCTAAAGGCAAACCTTAGCACATTATTTTTATAATACAATGGAATTATACAAGGGGATAATTATTTTTGATGAAAAGTTTCTGTAATCAAGATTCATAAAGTTTCCGTGAGCATGAACAAAGTTCAAGGAGCTCTCCCACTTCAACAATGCTTGTCTTTCTCACTTTCACTTTCCTTTTTTGAAAAGTTTTAGGTTCCCCTCTTTATTTTTTTGTTTTTAAACTATATGAGAGCACTCAACAGAAATAAATGACTCTCTAAAACTTCCGGGTTGTCTTCCTGGCAGCGCATTCTTTAAAGCCATTAAGCTAGGCATTTAGTGCTCAAGTAATGAATCCACCCGGATCCCAAGGTATATCAAAGCCAATTTTAATTAACAATGATTTTTAATTTGGTAGTGAGCACAAAGTAATATATATCAAGCAATAACGAAGTCTAACTCTCTTCCTATGCATCGGCATGTCATAAAAGAACAATTCATGCACACCAAGTAAAGGCCAATGCATAGTATAAGCAGTTCCTTGCAATTCTATTGTATTGGAAACATAGAGAGGCGGAGATGTAGTTACTCTCTCATAATAATTCCAAGTAGGAGAAGCAAGCACATGCATATTATATCTATCAAAATTATCATGTGCAACGGTAAAAGGCAACTCATCAATATAATCCTTAATAAGCACAAACTTCTCCGATATAGTGTAGTTTGGAGAATTCAAAAAGATAGTAGGACTATCATGCGTGGGTGCAATAGCAACAATTTCATGTTTAACATAAGTAACTATAGCAAGTTCATCTCCATAAGCATAATTCATATTTGCATCTTGGCCACAAGCATAGCAAGCATCATCAAAAAGGGATATTTCAAGAGAATCAACGGGATCATAGCAATCATCCTTCGGTAAGCACGAAGTGGAATTAAACAATGTATGATTTGAAGAGTTACTCTCATTAGAAGGTGGGCACGGGTGATCAATCCGCTCTTCCTCCTTTTGTTCTACGCTTTCCTCATCATCTTTTTCATCCAATGAGCTCACAGTTTCATCAATTTCTTCTTCCATAGCTTCCTGCAAAATATTAGTCTGTTCTTGGACAGCGAAGGCTTTCTCAATAAATGCATTAATATTGTAATTGTATTCATAATTTTCATATCAATATCTAAGTATAGAAAGATTTTCAGGCCTATAAACACCATCATCATCAAAAGCTTCATACTTTTCAAACAAAGATTCAATTTCATAAGCAGCCTTAAAAGCAACAAATTCTTCTATTTGTTCAACATCATAGTAATCATATATACCATTAGCATAAGAAGCTAAGGTTTCATTATCATTAAATTTGCATGAAAAGGGAAGGTGTGGAGCCTTCATCCTAGAGCAACAAGTAATATCATATCTCAAGCATAGTTGGCGAGCATACCAACGCAACATATTAATTTGATCCCATAATAGTTTCCCTTTTTGTGTCAAGCGATAATCCCTAAAGTATTCACGTTGATCCAACGTGTCTCCCATTATAAAGTTGAGTTGGGTTTTCTCAGGATTATCAAAGTAGTACAAAATATTTCTCACATGATGATCATCAAGGGTTTTAGGAGTTACCCATCTCCATGAGTAGCAAGTACACCTAATTTTTTTGGTATCTCGTGTTCCATATCCATAATTAAAGATAGAGAACAACTTAGAACAACAAATAAAAATTACTTAGTGATAAAGCAAACAAGCACACACGAGAATATTCACCCCACGCTATGACTCCCCGGCAACGGCGCCAGAAAAAGGTTTTGATGACCCGCAAGTATACGGGATAGTTGTAGCCTCTTTCGATAAGTAAGAGTGTAGAACCCAACGAGGAGCTAAAGGTAGAACAAATACTCTCTCAAATCCTATAGGCCACTGATACGACTCTACGCACGCTTGACGTTCGCTTTACCTAGAACAAGTATGAAACTAGAAGTACTTTGTAGGTGTTGTTGGATAGGTTTGCAAGATAATAAAGAATGCGTAAATAAAAACTAGGGGCTGTTTAGATAAAGATGCAATAAAGTAAACATAGTGAGTGTGGAAAAGTGGTGGTAGGAGTTGTGGAATTGTCCCTAAGCAATTGACTACGTTACTAGACCGATAATCACTATTGCAATTCTATTTGAGGGAGAGGCATAAGCTAACATACTTTCTCTACTTGGATCATATGCACTTATGATTGGAACTCTAGCAAGCATCCGCAACTACTAAAGATTCATTAAGGTAAAACCCAACCATAGCATTAAAGTATCAAGTCCACTTTATCACATACACAAACAACCTACTTACTCGGGTCTGTGCTTCTGTCACTCACGCCACCCACCATAAGCAAATCATAAACATATTGCAAACCCTACAGCGGGAATCCCTCACGCTTGCGCGACACGGAGGGCACAATAGGACAACACCAATAATAAAACATGCAACTCAAACCAATCATAGCAATTCATCAATCACCGGTAGGACAACAAAAATCTACTCGGACATCATAGGATTGCAACACATCATTTGAAAATAATATGAAGCATAAAGCACCATGTTCAAGTAGAGGGTACAACGGGTTGCGGGAGGGTGGACCGTTGAATATAGAAGGGGGAAGGTGATGGAGATGATGGTAAATATGACGGCGGTGTTGGTGAAGCTCGCGGTGATGATGATGGCCCCCGACGGTGTTCCGGCACCACCGGAAGCAAGGGGGAGAGGTCCCCCCCTTATTCTTCTTCTTCCTTGACCTCCTCCCTAGATGGGAGAAGGGTTTCCCCTCTGGTCCTTGGCTCCCATGGCTTGGTAGGGGCGAGATACCCTCCGAGATTGGATCTATCTCTTTGTTTCTGCGAAACATAAAACATGCAACAGACAGGAACTGGCACTGGGCACTGGATCAATATGTTAGTCCCAAAAAATAGTATAAAAAGTTGCCAAAAGTATATGGAAGTTGTAGAATATTGGCATGGAACAATCAAAAATTATAGATACGATGGAGACGTATCAGTCCACTCCAAGTCTCGTGGATTGCGTTTGTTCCAAAAAGATTGCTCCCGAAGGATTCGTTCCGTTTGGACTCTGTTCGATATTCCTTTTCTTTGAAACACTGCAATAGGCAAAAAACAACAATTCGGGCTGGGCTTCCGGTTAGTAGGTTAGTCCTAAAAATGATATAAATGTGTAAAGTAAAGCCCATAAACATCCAAAACAGGCAATATAATAGCATGGAACAATAAAAAATTATAGATACGTTGGAGACATATCAGGCATCCCCAAGCTTAATTCCTGCTCGTCCTCGAGTTGGTAAACGATAAAAACAGAATTTTTGATGTGGAATGCTAGCTAGCATATTTCTCAATGTAATTTTATTTATTGTGGCATGAATGTTCAAATCGAAATGATTCAAAATAAAAGTTCATATTGACATAAGAAATAGTAATACTTCAAGCATACTAACAAAGCAATCATGTCTTCTCAAAATAACATGGCTAAAGAAATTTTATCCCTAAAAAATCATATAGTTAGGCTATGTTTAATTTTCATCACATAAAATACTCCCATCATGCACAACCCCGGTTTTAGCCAAGCAATTGGTTCATACTTTTTAATGCGCTTCAGCTTTTTTCAACTCTCACGCAATACATGAGCGTGAGCCATGGATATAGCACTATGGGTGGAATAGAATAGGATGATGGAGGTTGTGTGGAGAAGACAAAAAAGGAGAAAGTCTCACATTGACGAGAATCAACGGGCTATGGAGATGCCCATCAATTGATGTTCACATGAGGAGTAGGGATTGCCATGCAACGGATGCACTAGAGCTATAAATGTATGAAAGCTAAACAAAAAGAAACTAAGTGGGTGTGCATCCAACTTGCTTGCTCACGAAGACCTAGGGCATTTTGAGGAAGCCGATCGTTCGAATATACAAGCCAAGTTCTATAATGAAAAATTCCCACTAGTATATGAAAATGACGACATAAGAGACTCTCTAACATGAAGAACATGGTGCTACTTTGAAGCACAAGTGTGGAAAAGGATAGTAACATTGTCCCCCTTTTTATTTTCTTCTCTTTTTTTGGGACTTTCTTTTTTTATTTTTTATTTGGCCTTTTTTGGGCCTTTTTTATTTGGCCTTTCCTTTTTATAAGGGACAATGCTCTAATAATGATGATCATCACACTTCTATTTATTTACAACTCAAGAATTACAACTTGATACTTCAACAAGATATGACTCCATATGAATGCCTCCGGCGGTGTACTGGGATGTGCAATGAATCAAGAGTGACATGTATGAAAAATTATGAAGGTGGTTTTGCCACAAATACGATGTCAACTACATGATCATGAAAAGCAATATGACAATAATGAAACACAAGTATTCCTCAATTTCATAAGTATTCCCCCATGCAACAAATTTGTTACACAACTTTTACCATACGTGCATGCTATGGGACTTGCCAACTTCAACACAAGTATTCCTCAATTTCATAATTACCCAACTAGCATGACTCTAATATTACCACCTTTATATCTCATGATAGATCAATAATTTCTACAAAATAAAACCACCGCCGTGCTGTAAAAGATATAAGTGAAGCACATAGAGCAAAGCTGTCTAGCTCAAAAGATACAAGTGAAGCACATAGAGTATTCTAATAAATTATAAATCAAGTGTGTCTCTCCCAAAAGGTGTGTATAGCAAGTATGATTGTGGTAAACTAAAATCAAAGACTCATATCATAGAAGACGGTCCAAGCAAAATACATATCTTGTGATGAATAAAAATATAGCTCCAAGTAAAGTTACCGATAGACGAAGACAAAACAGGGGATGCCTTCCAGGGCATCCCCAAGCTTAGGCTTCTGGTTGTCCTTGGATTATCTTGGGGTGCCATGGTCATCCCCAAGCTTAGGCTCTTGCCACTCCTTATTCCATGGTCCATCAAATCTTTACCCAAAACTTGAAAACTTCACAACACAAAACTCAACAGGAAATCTCATGAGCTCCGTTAGTGCAAGAAAGAAAAACCACCACTTAAGGTACTGTAATTAACTCATTCTTTATTTATATTGTTGTTAAACCTACTGTATTACAACTTCTATATGGTTCATACCCCCGATACTAGCCATAGATTCATCAAAATAAGCAAACAACACATCAAAAATAGAATCTGTCAAAAACAGAACAGCCTGTAGCAATCTGTAACTTTCGAATACTTATGGAAATCTAAAAATCTTACCAAAATAGGAAGTCCTAGGAAATTTGTATACTGATCTACTTCAACAAGAATCAACTCAAAATCACGTTTTTGTGATTTATTAAAATTATTCTCGTGCGTGCAAAAGTTTCTGTTTTTCAGCAAGATCAAATTAACTATCTCCCAAGATGATCCTATAGGTTCTACTTGGCACGGACGCTAACTAAAACATAAAACCACATCTAAACATAGGCTAGATGAATTATATATTACCAAACAGAAGAGAAAAGCAAGGAACAAAAATAAAATTGGATTGCCTCCCAACAAGCGCTATCGTTTAACGCCCCTAGCTAGGCATAAAATCGAGAATAAATCTAAGTATTGCCATCTTTGGTATTCAATTCATAAGTAGATCGCATAATAGATTCATAAGGTAATTTGATCTTATTTCTAGGAAACTGTTCCATGCCTTTCCTTAATGGAAGTTGGAATCTAATATTTCCTTCCTTCATATCAATAATTGCACCAATCGTTCTAAGGAAAAGTCTACCAAGAATAATAGGACATGAAAGATTGCAATCTATATAAAGAACAATAAAATCTATGGGCACATAATTCCTATTTGCAACAATAAGAACATCATTAATCCTTCCCATAGGTTTCTTAATAGTGGAATCCGCAAGGTGCAAGTTTAAAGAGCAATCGTCAAATTCACGGAAACCTAGCACATCACATAAAGTTTTTGGAATCGTAGAAACACTAGCACCCAAATCACACAAAGCATAGCATTCATGGTCTTTAATTTTAATTTTAATAGTAGGTTCCCACTCATCATAAAGTTTTCTAGGGATAGAAACTTCCAATTCAAGTTTTTCCTCATAAGATTGCATCAAAGCATCAACGATATGTTTGGTAAAAGCTTTATTTTGACTATAAGCATGAGGAGAATTCAACACGGATTGCAACAAGGAAATACATTCTACTAAAGAACAATTATCATAATTAAATTCCTTGTAATCCAAAATAGTGGGTTTATTGCTATGTAAAGTTTTGACCTTTCCAATCCCACTTTTACCAAATTTAGCATCAAGATCTAGAAACTCCGAATAATTGGGACGCCTTTTAACTAAAGTTGACTCATCTCCAATCCCATCATTATCAAGATTCATATTGCAAAACAAAGACTTAATAGGAGACACATCAATAACTTTGAGATCTTCATAATTATTTTCATGGATACTAGAAGAACACGCTTTTACAAAGCAATCTTTCTTAGCATGCATTCTAGTGGTTCTTTCTTTGCATTCATCAATGGAAATTCTCATGGCTTTGAGAGACTCATTGATATCATGCTTAGGTGGGATAGATCTAAGTTTCAAAGAATCAACATCAAGAGATATTCTATCCATGTTCCGAGCCAATTCATCAACTTTAAGCAATTTTTCTTCAAGAAAAGCATTGAAATTCTTTTGAGAGATCATAAATTCTTTAACACTACTCTCAAAATCAGAGGGCATCTTATGAAAATTTCCATAAGAATTGTTGTAGGAATTACCATAATTATTAGAGGAATTACTAGGAAACGGCCTAGGATTAAAGTTTCCTCTATACGCGTTGTTACCAAAATAATTCCTACCAACAAAATTCACATCCATAGATTCATCATTATTTTCAATCAAAGTAGACAAAGGCATATCATTAGGATCAATAGGAGCACTATTAGTAGCAAACAATTTCATAAGTTCATCCATCTTTCCACTCAAAACATTAATCTCTTCTATCACATGAACTTTTTTACTAGTAGATCTTTCGGTGTGCCATCGAGAATAATTAACCATAATATTATCTAGGAGTTTAGTAGCTTCTCCTAATATTATTTCCATAAAAGTGCCTCTCGCGGCCGAATCTAAAAGATTTCTAGAAGCAAAATTCGATCCGGCATAAATTTTTTGTATGATCATCCATAAATTCAAACCATGTGTAGGGCAATTGCGAATCATTAATTTCATCCTATCCCAAGATTGTGCAACATGCTCATGATCTAGTTGCTTAAAATTCATAATATCGTTTCTAAGACAGATGATCTTAGCGGGAGGAAAATACTTAGAGATAAAAGCATCTTTGCACCTATTCCATGAATCAATACTATTTTTAGGCAAAGACGAAATCCAAGTTTTAGCACGATCTCCAAGTGAAAATAGAAATAACTTCAATTTAACAATGTCATTATCCGTGTCTTTCTTCTTTTGCATATCGCACAAATCAACAAAGTTGTTTAGATGAGTAGCGGCATCTTCACTAGGAAGGCCGGAGAATTGATCTTTCATAACAAGATTCAACAAAGCAGCATTGATTTCACAAGATTCAGCATCATTAAGAGGAGCAATCGGAGTGCTAAGGAAATCATTATTGTTGGTATTGGAAAAGTCACACAATTTAGTATTATCTTGAGCCATCAAGCAATACAACACATATTGTTCCGGCGATTGGTGCATCTGGTGGTATTATCACGATTTGGTGTAGCCACGCTTTTGATGGTACGGTGTTTATGTCTGAACATTTTGCGCTGGGGGTGGAATTCTCTTCCAAACAGTCGGCTCGGCGGTGGAAGCTAGTTAATATCTACGGTACTTGCCAGGGCGATCAACGTACTTCTTTTACCAAGTGGCTTTTTGATCTAGATATCCCCCCTTCTGAGGATTGGCCCTTGCTTGGAGATTTTAACTATATCCGTTCACCGGAAAATCGCAACAAGCCCGGAGGTGATGTAAACGATATGTTCATTTTCAATGATTTCATACGCGAGCAATGCCTTACTGAACTAGCCATTAAAGCTCGTAATTTCACGTGGTCGAATATGCAGCAGAACCCCCTCCTTGAACAACTTGATTGGTTCTTTACATCACTTAATTGGACGACCACATTCCCTAACACTCTTGTTATGCCTCTTGGTCGGCCTATTTCTGACCATATCCCATGTAATGGCTCCATTCAAACCTCCATTCCTAAAAGTAGACTGTTCAGGTTTGAAACTTTTTGGATTGCACATCCGGGCTTCTTTGATGTTGTCTCATAAGCTTGGAACAAGCCTATAAAATTTGGGACAAATATTAATGCGGCTGCCAGCTTGTGTCAAAAACTTAAGAATCTTCGTCGTGCTCTCAGCCGTTGGAGTAAACGTATCTCACGTCTGAAAATTGCCATTGAAAATACCAACAAGGCCTTACTGGAGATTGATAATATAGCCGATAAGCGATGTTTGATGTTACCTGAGGGGAATTTTCAGCGTATCCTAAAAACCCATTTGCTTCGTCTTCTTCAATACCAGAAGGAGTACTGGAGAAAATGCTGTTCCATTCGTTGGATTAAGTTTGGGGATGAAAATTCCAAATTTTTTCAAGCTGTCGCCACTGAAAGATACCTAAAAAACTATATTTCAAGTCTGAAATCTGCTGATGGTATTAGTCATGATGATCACGTGAGTAAGGAGTCCATCTTGTTCGAGGCCTTTAAAAAACGTCTGGGCACAGCCAAGGTCCCACAAATGAAATTCAATCTCTCAAATATGCTTTGATCTCAGGTTGACTTTGACAGCCTCACTGTTCCATTCACGCACGAAGAAATTGACGCTGTGATCAATGAAATGCCTCCGGATCGGGCCCCTGGCCCTGATGGCTTTAACGGTGCGTTCTTGAAAGCTTGCTGGCCCATAATAAAGCTAGATTTCTATCGACTCTGTGAGGAGTTCCATCAAGGGTCTCTAAACCTTGAAAGCCTCAACTACGGGTATATCACTTTGATCCCCAAAAATAGGGCCCCGGAATCTGTCAATGATTTTCGTCCAATCACACTGCTGAACTGCTGCCTTAAGTTGATCACCAAAATTCTAGCTAATAGATTGCAGAGAGTGATCCTGAAAATTGTTCATAAAAACCAATATGGGTTCTTGAAAGGACGATCCATCCATGACTGCCTTGCTTGGTCCTTTGAGTATATACACCAATGCCAAGCTTCTAAACACGAGATAGTTCTCCTTAAGTTGGACTTTGCAAAATCATTTGATACGGTGGAACATGCAGCCATCCTTCAGATTATGAAGAGCATGGGGTTCAATGACAGATGGATTTGTTGGTTCAACTGCATCTCTTCCTCTGGCAAATCTTCGGTGTTGCTCAATGGCGTACCGGGGAAACAATTCTGGTGCAAATGTGGGGTTCGGCAGGGGGACCCTCTCTCCCCTCTCATCTTTGTCCTGACAGCGGATCTTCTTCAAACTACAATTAATGCAGCCCTAGCTGTAATCATTTGCAACTGCCTATCCCCTCGGCTGAGCCATCTAGCTACCCGTTCATTCAATACGCCGACGACACGATAATCCTCTTGCCAGCATGTTTGGACTAACCAGCACGTTTGAAAACTATCCTCACTGGTTATGCTGACTCTGTTGGTCTACACATCAACTTCTCCAAGTCTACTCTGATCCCTATTAATACCCCGGATGACAAATGCCGCGACATTGCAAATATCTTTGGTTGTACCACTGCGTCGATGCCGTTCACCTACCTTGGCCTACCTCTTGGTACTACTAAACCAACTATCTTCGACATGACCCCCGGGATCTGCAAAGCTGAGAGCAAGATCACGGCTGCCATGTCGCTCATGTCCTATGCAGGCAAATTGGCGCTGATGAACTCACTTGTCACGTTGCTGGATATCTATCCCATGGGCGTTCTCTGACTCCCAAGAAAAATTATTGAACAAATGGACAAGATTCGATGGCATTGCCTTTGGATCAAAAAAAACAGATACTAGTGACAAGTGCAACTCTTTGGCTGCATGGGACATGGTTTGTCATCCTAAGGAGAAAGGTGGCTTGGGCGTTCTCAATCTCAAAATCCAAAACGAGGCTCTGCTGATCAAACTGCTACACAAATTCTACAACCAAATGGACATCCCTTGGTTAGTTTGATGTGGAACACCTACTATGTGGACACCATCCCGCATGCATCTCCACCTTGTGGCTCGCAGTGGTGGCGGGATTTGATCAAGCTCATGCCAACGTACCGAGGTGTGACCAAGGTCCAAATCCGTAGCGGAGAGACGGCCCTTTTTTTGGAGAGATGACTGGTGCAATCACATCCTCGAGGAACAATTCCCTAGGGCCTTCTCTTATGCTACTGGAGAGGATGCATCGGTTCGTAGTATGCTCACTATATCTGAAGTCCGTGAAGCTTTTCACCTACTCCTTTCAACCCAAGCCCATGATGAACTTAGAAGGATCCAAAATGTGGTCTCCTCCACTGCACTCTCAGATGAAAGAGATGTTTGGACATGCACCTGGGGCTCAGCCACATTCAAGACTATGGCGTACTACAAGTTCTGCTTCCGAGAGCTTCAGGTACATGAGGCATTTCATTGGCTCTGGAAAGCTAAAAGTGTCCCCAAGCTCAAAGTTTTCGGTTGGTTCCTTCTAGTTGATCGTCTCAATACTCGCAATATGCTCAGCGGAGGCACTACAACATTGGGACCAACCTAGATTGTCTCCTTTGTGGCGAACACGTAGAAGAAACCCTTGAGCATCTCTTCTTTCGCTGCACTTTTAGCACACGGTGCTGGCTCAAGCTCAATATAACATGGCCTGCTACAGGAGATCGGCTGCATATGATGAAATATCTTAAGACGGGGAATCATCGTAAGATGATCATGGACATCTTCCTAGTTGCCGCATGGAGTTTGTGGAAGGAAAGAAATAATAACTATTTTAGGAAGGTGGCCCTTCGGTTGACAATTGGCAAGCCAGGTTCAAAAAAGATTTTGCCAACATTGCCTATAGACTCCCTGAAGACAAGAGACACCTCATCTCTGCCATCCTAGCTTCTATCCCATAGCTAGATTAACTTGTTAGCTAGATTAACTTGTTAGCTCTGACTTTCCTTTTGTACTGGTTTAAGCCACTCCCCCAACCCCCTTTTTTTCTTTCTTTGTACATTTGTAACATATTCACCCCCCTGGGGTCTTAATATATACATGCAGTAGGATGTGTTCCTAATGTCCAACCTTCAAAAAAAAGCAATCCAATACATAAGCACACAAGAGGCAAGCGAAAAAGAGAGGCGAACGGGAAAGAGAGGGTGAATAAACCGGAAAGGATGAAGTGGGGGAGAGGAAAACGAGAGGCAAATGGCAAATAATGCAATGCGAGGGAGATGAGTTTGTGATGGGTACTTGGTATGTCTTGACTTGAGTGAAGACCTCCCCGGCAACGGCGCCAGAAATCCTTCTTGCTACCTCTTGAGCACTGCGTTGGTTTTCCCTTGAAGAGGAAAGGGTGATGCAGCAAAGTAGCGTAAGTATTTCCCTCAGTTTTTGAGAACCAAGGTATCAATGCAGTAGGAGGCTCCGAACAAGTCCCTCATACCTACACAAAAAAAACAAGAACCTCGCAACCAACGCGATAAAGGGCTTGTCAATCCCTTCATGGTAACTTGTGAAAGTGAGATCTGATAGAGATAATAAGATAAGATAAATATTTTTGGTATTTTTATGATATAGATTGGAAAGTAAATATGCAAATAAAAGTAGATCAGAAACTTATATGATAAAAGATAGACCCGGGGGCCATAGGTTTCACTAGTGGCTTCTCTCAAAATAGCATAAGTATTATGGTGGGTGAACAAATTACTATCGAGCAATTGATAGAAAAGTTCATAGTTATGAGAATATCTAGGCATGATCATGTATATAGGCATCACGTCCGCAACAAGTAGACCGAAACAATTCTGCATCTACTACTATTACTCCACAATCGACCGACTCCTGCCTGCATCTAGAGTATTAAGTTCATAAGAACAGAGTAACACATTAAGCAAGATGACACGATGTAGAGGGATAAACTCAAGCAATATGATATAAACCCCATCTTTTTATCCTCGATGGCAACAATACAATACATGCCTTGCTGCCCCTGCTGTCACTGGGAAAGGACACCGCAAGATTGAACCCAAAGCTAAGAACTTCTCCCATTGCTAGAAAGATCAATCTAGTAGGCCAAACAAAACTCATAATTCGAAGAGACTTGCAAAGGTAACCAATCATACATTAAAGAATTCAGAGGAGATTCAAATATTTCTCATAGATAAACTTGATCATAAACCCACAATTCATCAGATCTCGACAAACACACCACAAAAAGAGTTACATCGAATAGATCTCCAAGAAGATCGAGGAGAACTTTGTATTGAGATTCAAAGAGAGAGAAGAAGCCATCTAGATAATAACTATGGACCCGAAGGTCTGTGGTAAACTACTCACAACTCATCGGAGAGGCTATGGTGTTGATGTACAAGCCCTCCATGGTCGATTCCCCCTCCAGCGGAGCGCCGGCGAAGGCTCCAAGATGGGATCTCGCGTATACAGAAGGTTGCGGCGGTGGAAATAGTTTTTCGTGGCGCTCCTGGATGTTTTCAGGGTATGGAGGTATATATAGGCGAAGGAGGTAGGTCAGGGGAGCCACGAGGGACCCACGAGGGTGGGGGCACGCCCATCCCCTAGGGCGCGCCCTCCTGCCTCGTGGCTGCCTCAGCTGCTTCTTGACGTCCACTCCAAGTCTCCTGGATTGCGTTTTTTTCAAAAAAGATCGCTCTGGAAGGTTTCATTCCGTTTGGACTCCGTTTAATATTCCTTTTCTTTGAAACACTGAAATAGGGAAAAAACAGCAATTCGGGCTGGGCCTCGGGTTAGTAGGTTGGTCCCAAAAATGATATAAAAGTGTAAAGTAAAGCCCATAAACATCCAAAACAGGTAATATAATAGCATCGAACAATCAAAAATTATAGATACGTTGGAGACATATCATCTGCCTACTCCGCTGCCGCCCTGTCCCGGGCCTTCTTGGCATTGGGCCTGTTCCGCCGGTCGGCGGTGAAAGCCTCCCGACGCTGAACCTCCACCTTCTAGTCTGTGTTTGACATGCCCGGGGGCTTGGACGACGGCTCCCTATGCTTCCTATGAATCGGCTGGGTGGCGTTGGCATCGGTAGCGGCGCGAGGAGCCTGGTACTTTTTTAACGGCATGGCGGCCGGATGGAGGGGAGAGGGAGGAGAAAGGTGAGAGAAAGGGGGAATTGAGGGAAACGGAGGGGGGAAAGCAGGGGGGTCAACGATAAAAGGGCCTTCTCTCGCCGACACAATGGACCCACGCGCCTTTTCACTTCGGCCGGCACCCCCAGGCGACCCCCGGGGGCTTGGGTTCGGCTCGGGTTCGCCGGCTGTTATTTCGGCCCAAACTGGCAAGAAACGAGATCCTGGGGGTGTGATGACCCACAAGTATAGGTGATCTATCGTAGTCCTTTCGATAAGTAAGAGTGCCGAACCCAACGAGGAGCAGAAGGAAATGACAAGCGGTTTTCAGTAAGGTATTCTCCGCAAGCACTAAAATTGTAGGTAACAGATAGTTTTGTGATAAGATAATTTGTAACGAGTAACAAGCAATGGAAGTAAATAAAGTGTAGCAAGGTGTCCCAATCCTTTTTGTAGAAAAGGACAAGCCTGGACAATTTCTTATAATGAGAAAAGCGCTCCCGAGGACACATGGGAATTAT
This sequence comes from Triticum dicoccoides, assembly GCF_002162155.2. Classification (NCBI taxonomy): domain Eukaryota; kingdom Viridiplantae; phylum Streptophyta; class Magnoliopsida; order Poales; family Poaceae; genus Triticum; species Triticum dicoccoides. Next base: position 264,469,273 of record NC_041393.1, read on the forward strand.
CGTAAAGCTAGTTTTCATCACGGTCATATGATTCGCGTTTGTTACTTTGATAATTTGATATGTGGGTGGACCGGTGCTTGGGTACTGCCCTTTCTTGGACAAGCATCCCACTTATGATTAGCCCCTATTGCAAGAATCGGCAACTACAAAAGAAGTATTAAGGTAAACCTAACCATAGCATTAAACTAGTGGATCCAAATCAGCCCCTTACGAAGCAACACATAAACTAGGGTTTAAGCTTATGTCACTCTAGCAACCCATCATCTACTTATTACTTCCCAATGCCTTCCTCTAGGCCCAAATAATGGTGAAGTGTCATGTAGTCGACATTCACATAACACCACTAGAGGAGAGACAACATACATCTCATCAAAATATCAAACGAATACCGAATTCACATGACTACTAATAGCAAGACTTCACCCATGTCCTCAAGAACAAACGTAAGTACGCACAAAGCATATTCATGTTCATGATCAGAGGAGTATTAATATGCATTAAGGATCTGAACATATGATCTTCCACCAAATAAACCAATTAGCATCAACTACAAGGAGTAATCAACACTACTAGCAACCCACAGGTACCAATTTGTGGTTTTGATACAAGATTGGATACAAGAGGTGAACTAGGGTTTTGAGAGGAGATGGTGCTGGTGAAGATGTTCATGGAGATTGACCCCCTCCCAATGAGAGGATCGTTGGTGATGACGATGGTGATGATTTCCCCCTCCCGGAGGGAAGTTTCCCCAGCAGAACAGCTCCTCTGGAGCCCTAGATCGGTTCCACCAAGGTTCCACCTCGTGGAGGCGGAGTTCCGTCCCGTAAGCTTGCTTATGATTTTTTTCAGGATAGAAGACTTCATATAGCAAAAGATGGGCACCGGAGGGCCACAAGGGGGCCCACGAGACAGGGGGTGCGCCCAGTAGGGGGGCGCCCCCACCCTCGTGGCCAGGGTGTGGGCCCCCTCCGGTACTTCTTTCGCTCAATAATTCTTATTAATTCCAAAAATGACTTTCGTGGAGTTTCAGGACTTTTGGAGCTGTGCAGAATAGGTTTCCAATATTTGCTCCTTTTCCAGCCAGAATTCCAGCTGCCGGCATTCTCCCTCTTCATGACAAACCTTGTAAAATAAGAGAGAATAGCCATAAGTATTGTGACATAACGTGTAATAACAGCCCATAATGCAATAATATCGATATAAAAGCATGATGCAAAATGGACGTATCAACTCCCCCAAGCTTAGACCTTGTTTGTCCTCAAGAGGAAGCCGAAATCGAAAAATATGTCCACATGTTTAGAGATAGAGGTGTTGATAAAAATAAAATACGGACATGAGGGCATCATGATCATTCTTATAACAGCAACAAATATATATTTTGTCATATGATTTCTTATGCTCAAGTAACAATCTATTCACAATATCAAGTATGGTTCAGAAACTTCATTGAGAACTAGCAAACTATAATCTCAGTCATTGAAGCAATTGCAATTTATCATAATATCAGAAAGAGTCAATAATAGAGCTTTTCATCAAGTCCACATACTCAACTATCATATAGTCTTTCACAATTGCTAACACTCATGTAATACTTACGGTTATGGAGTTTTCATCAGACACTGAGAAAGATAGGGGCTTACAATTTCGCCGCCCAACGTATTCACCTTTGGGTGATGTCAACAATAATAGTTCATGCTAACTTACATCCAGTTGGATATATATATCAGGATCTTTCCAACACGAGGTGCTTGCCAAAGGATAAAATGAAAAAGGGAAAGGTGAAGATCATATTGACTCTTGCATAAAGTAAAAGACATAAAGTAAAAGATAGACACTTCGTAGAGGGAAGCAGAGGTTGTCATATGCTTTTAGGGTTGGATGCACAAAATCTTATTGCAAAAGAACGTCACTCTATATTGCCACTTGTGATATGAAACTTTATTATGCAGTCCATCGCTTTTATTACTTCCATATCACACGATCGTATAAAGCTTATTTTCTCCGCACTAATAAGTCATACATATTTAGGGAGCAATTTTTATTGCTTGCAACATGTAAACTTACTTGAAGGATCTTACTCAATCCATAGGTAGGTATGGTGGACTCTCATGGCAAAGACTGGGTTTAAGTATAATTGGAAGCACAAGTAGTATCTCTACTTGGTGCAAGGAATTTGGCTAGCATGAGGGGGAAATGCAAGCTCAACATGTTGGATGATCCATGACAATATACTTTAACTAAGATGTGAGAAAACATAACCCATTATGTTGTCTTCCTTGTCCAATATCAACTCTTTAGCATGTCATACTTAATGAGTGCTCACAATCATAGAAGATGTCCAAGATAGTATATTTATATGTGAGAACCTCTCTTTATTTATTACTTCCTATTAATTGCAGTGATGACCAAAACTATGTTTGTCAACTCTCAACAACTTTTAAGGCTCATACTCTTTATATGTGAAGTCATTACTATCCATAAGATCAATACGAACTCTTTTATTCTTTCTATTTTTTCAAGATCATAGCAAGATAGCAAAGCCCTTGACTCAACACTAATCTTTATTATAAAATAGCTCATGGACTCGATTACATAGAGAGATCACAAAGAAAAACTCAAAACTAATTCATACCAAAACATTATTCTACTAGATCAAGATATTACTAAAAGGATCGAACTAAGTAAAACGGTAAAGATAGGAGTGTGATGGTGATACGATACCGGGGCACCTCCCCCAAGCTTGGCAGTTGCCAAGGGGAGTGCCCATACCCATGTAATTATGTCCTCGGAGGTGATGAAAGTGGTGATGATGAGGGTGGATAATCGCACATCGAGCATAGAAGATCCTCCAACTTGCGGATAATGCCCTTGAGTGCGACAATATGATCCTTCAAAAAAATATTTTCCTGTGTGAGATACTTGTTTTGTATGCGAGCTAACTCAATCATCTTGAAAGATTCAATCTCAGTTGGGGTAAAGAGGTTAGGTAGAGGTTGACGGATGTTTTCTTCTTCCACCGCTGGAGCTTGATCCTCCATGGCCTTATTGATCCCTTCCTCCTTGTTGATCTCCTCAGGTTCTTCTCTTTTCAGCTCTATCTTCAATAGCCAAGCATCCTTGTCTTCATTGTTGAAGGAGGGTGACGTCATGATGTGATAACCCACAATTATAGGGGATCGCAACAGCTTTCGAGGGTAAAGTATTCAACCCAAATTTATTGATTCGACACAAGGGGAGCCAAAGAATATTCTTGAGTATTAGCAGTTGAGTTGTCAATTCAACCACACCTTGATAACTTAGTATCTGCAGCAAAGTATTTAGTAGCAAAAGTGGTATGATAATAAAGGTAACGGTGGCAAAAGTAAAGATAATAGTTTTTAGGTTTTTGTAGTAGTTGTAACAGTAGCAACGGAAAAGTAAATAAGCAAAGAACAATATGTGAAAAGCTCATAGGCAATGGATCAGTGATGGATAATTATGCCGGATGCGATTCCTCATGTAATAGCTATAACATAGGGTGACACAGAACTAGCTCCAGTTCATTAATGTAATGTAGGCATGTATTCCGTAAATAGTCATACGTGCTTATGGAAAAGAACTTGCATGACATCTTTTGTCCTACCCTCCCGTGGCAGCGGGGTCCTAGTGGAAACTAAGGGATATTAAGGCCTCCTTTTAATAGAGTACCGGAACAAAGCATTAGCACATAGTGAATACATGAACTCCTCAAACTACGATCATCACCGAGAAGTATCCCGATTATTGTCACTTCAGGGTTGTCAGATCATAACACGTAATAGGTGACTATAGACTTGCAAGATAGGACCAAGAACACACATATATTCATGAAAACATAATAGGTTCAGATCTGAAATCATGGCACTCAAGCCCTAGTGACAAGCATTAAGCATAGCAAAGTCATAGCAACATCAATCTCAGAACATAGTGGATACTAGGGATCAAACCCTAATAAAACTAACTTGATTACATGGTAAATCTCATCCAACCCATCACCGTCCAGCAAGCCTACGATGGAATTACTCATGCACGACGGTGAGCATCATGAAATTGGTGATGGAGGATGGTTGATGATGATGACAGCGACAAATCCCCCTCTCCGGAGCCCCGAACAGACTCCAGATCAGCCCTCCCGAGAGAGATTAGGGCTTGGCGGCGGCTCCGTGTCGTAAAACGCGATAAAACTTTCTCTCTGATTTTTTTCACCCCGAACGTGAATATATGGAGTTGGAGTTGAGGTCGGTGGAGGTCCAGGGGGCCCACGAGATAGGGGGGCGCGCCAAGGGGAGGGGGCGCGCCCCCTGTCTCGTGGACAGGGTGTGGGCCCCCTGGTCTTGATTCTTTCGCCAATATTTTTTATATTTTCCAAAAAGTCGCTCCGTCAATTTTTAGGACATTCCGAGAACTTTTCTTTTCTACACATAAAACAACATCATGGCAGTTCTGCTAAAAACAGCATCAGTCCGGGTTAGTTTCATTCAAATCATGCAAGTTAGAGTCCAAAATAAGGGCAAAAGTGTTTGGAAAAGTAGATACGTTGGAGACGTATCAACTCCCCCAAGCTTAAACCTTTGCTTGTCCTCAAGCAATTCAGTTGATAAATTGAAAGTGATAAAGAAAAACTTTTACAAACTCTGTTTGCTCTTGTTGTTGTAAACATGAAAAGCCAGCATTCAGGTTTCAGCAAATATTATGAACTAACCATACTCACAATAACACTTAGGTCTCACAATTACTCATATCAATAGCCTAATCAGCTAGCGAGCCATAATAATGAAACTCGGATGACAACACTTTCTCAAAACAATTATAACATGATATAAAAAAATGGTATCTTGCTAGCCCTTTCTGAGACCGCAAAACATAAATGCAGAGCACCTTTAAAGATCAAGGACTGACTAAACATTGTAATTCATGGTAAAAGAGATCCAGTCAAGTCATACCCAATATAAGTCAATAGTAATGAATGCAAATGACAGTGTGCTCTCCAGCGGGTGCTTTTTAATAAGAAGGATGATGGCTCAACATAAAAGTAAATAGATAGGCCCTTCGTAGAGGGAAGTAGGGATTTGTAGAGGTGCCAGAGCTCAATTTAAAAAAAGAGATTGAATAACATTTTGAGCAGCATACTTTCACTGTCAACACAACAACTATGAGATGGCTATATCTTCCATACTACATGCATTATAGGCAGTTCCCAAACAGAATGGTAAAGGTTTATACTCCCCCAACTACCAACAAGCATCAATCCATGGCTTGCTCGAAACAACGAGTGCTTCCAACTAACAACAGCCCTGGGGGAGTTTTGTTTAATTAATTTGATTTGCTTTGATCTTTTTGGATCATGGGACTGGGCATCCCGGTTACCGACCCTTTCTCGTGAATGAGGAGCAGAGTCCACTCCTCTTGAGAATAACCCACCTAGCATGGAAGATATAGGCAGCCCTAGTTGTAACATGAGCTGCTCGAGCATACAAAACAGAATTTCATTTGAAGGTTTGGAGTTTGGCACATACAAATTTACTTGGAACAGCAGGTAAATACCGCATATAGGAAGGTATAGTGGACTCATATGGAACAACTTTGGGGTTTAAGGAGTTTGGATGCACAAGCAGTATTCCCGGTTAGTACAGGTGAAGGCTAGCAAAAGACTGGGAAGCGACCAACTGAGAGAGCGACAACAGTTATAAACATGCATTAAAATTAATTCACACCGAATACAAGCATGAGTAGGATATAATCAACCATGAACATAAATATCATGAAGGCTATGTTGATTTGATTCAACTACATGCGTGAACATGTGCCAAGTCGAGTCACTCAATTCATTCAAAGGAGGATACCATCCCATCATACCACATCATAAGCATTCTAATAGCATGTTGGCACGCAAGGTAAACCATTATAACTCATTGCTAATCAAGCATGGCACAAGCAACTATAATCTCTAAATGTCATTGCAAATGTGTTTACTTCATAATAAGCTGACTCAGAAACGATGAACTCATCATATTTACAAAGACAAGATAGGTCGAGTTCATACCAGCTTTTCTCATCTCAATAAGTCCATCATATATCGTCATTATTGCCTTTCACTTGCACGACCGAACGATGTGTATAATAATAAGAGTGCACATGCATTGGACTAAGCTGGAATCTGCAAGCATTCAATTCAAGAGAGAAGACAAGTAATATGGGCTCTAAGTTAAAAAAACAATCATGCATATGAGAGCCACTAAGCATTTTCAATATGGTCTTCTCGACCCCCAAAGGAAAGAAAAGAAAATAAAACTATTTACACGGGAAAGCTCCCAACAAGTAAAAAGAAGAACAAGAATATTTTTTGGGTTTTCATTTTAATTTCTACTACAAGCATGGAAATTCAACTAACTAATTTTTTTGGTTTTTCTTAAGGTTTAACAAACACACAAGAAGAAAACTAGAAAAAGAAATTTAAACTAGCATGGATAATACAATGAAAGAGTATGATCACCGATGACTAGTGTGTGAATATGAATGTAAAGTCGGTGAGAAATACGTACTCCCCCAAGCTTAGGCTTTTGGCCTAAGTTGGTCTAATACCAAGGACCGCCTGGCTGATATCCGTAAGTGAAACTAGGGTCGTACTGAGATGCAGCGGCAACCGCCTCTTGAGCTGCGGCGTGTTGGCGAGCTGCCTCCGCTCTCCCCTCATGTTCAGCTGCTTCCTCCCTGGTGACAACATATCTTCCTTTTGCCTGATAATCAAAAAGGTAGGGAGCAGGAAGAGTAACATGGACGACGTTCTGTCTGTCATAGATTAGTCGATATTGGAGGAATTGTTCATTCCTCCCAAGAAATTGATGATTGACCATAGCTTCAGAATCCAAATAAACAAGAGGTATTATCATATCTCCCTCTCGTGGGGCTATACCAAGATAATTAGCCACATGGGTTGCATAAATTCCTCCAAATAAATTTCCCTTTCTACTATTATTCTGCAACCTTCATGCAACTATTGCCCCCAAGTTATAACCTTTATAACCTAACACTGCACTCTTGAGGACACACAGATCAGGAACACACATGTGACATGCTTCGTCTTTACCATTAATGCATCTACCAATAAAGAGAGCAAAATAATGTATAGCAGGAAAATGAATGCTCCCTATGGTAGCTTGTGCTATGTCCCTAGATTCTCCCACAGTAATACTAGCAAGAAAGTCTCTAAATTCAGATTTGTGAGGATCATTAGTATTACCCCACTGCGGGAGTTTGCAAGCAGTTGTGAAATCTTCTAAATCCATGGTATAAGATGTATCATAAATATCAAATATGACACTAGGAGAATTACACACACAGTTATATTTAAACCTCCGCACAAAAGAATCAGTCGATTGATAGTATTGCAGACACTTATCTTGTAAGAAACCCTCCAGCTCGGCATTACGCACATACGCGTCAAATTCCTCCTTCAAGCCTGCTTTGACCATAAAATTATCGGATGGCCACTCACAAGCTCGTACATCCACGTCCCTCGGTAATTCAACATCATGCTCACGTGTGGCAATCCTGGGCCCTTTCTTCACCGAGGAGCCACCTTGGTACATTCTTCTAAGCATAATTCTTTTTCTGAAATATTTCTGAAATTTTAGTAACTTCAAAATAAAAGTGAATAAAACTAAACAAGATTGGTAGCAACTACTCCTACAAGTGCCTAGAGCCTATATCATTCATTAGAATTGCTTGGGACCTCATAAATTTAACATGCAAGCTCAAGAACATGGTCACCTATGCAGCAAAAATTTGCAATGAATAAAGCACTAGAACAAAAACTAATTGGACCAATGGAGGAGTCACATACCAAGCAACAATCTCCCAAAGCAGTTTTGTGAATGGAGCTTTGAGCAAGGAGATCGAAAATCGCAGCAAAATGAGCTAGAACTCGTGCTTGAGCTAGATGGGGATTTTTTGGGTAGAAGTTGAAGTGTGTGGGTGCTGGCATAAGTGGAGGGGGGGGCACTAGGGGCCCATGAGATAGGGGGGCGCGCCCAGGTGGGGTGGGCCTGCCCTCCACTCTTGTGGCCTGGTGCTTGCCCCTCCTGCAGTATTTTCAGTGCCTAAAATCCTCAAATATTCCATAAAAAATCATACTAAATTTGCAGTGCATTTGGAGCACTTTTATTTTCGGGATATTTTTAATGCACGGATAATTCAGAAAACAGACAGATAATACTATTTTTGCTTTATTTATCCTAAATAACAGAAAGTAAAAAGAAGGTACAGAAGGTTGTGCCTTCTAGTTTCATCCATCTCATGATCATCAAAATGAATCCACTAACAAGGTTGATCAAGTCTTGTTAACAAACTCATTCTGAATAACACGGAACCGGAGAAATTTCGAATAACACTAAGTTACCTCAATGGGGATATGAAAATCCCCAATAATAAGAATATCATACTTTTTCTTGGCAGTAGGGAGAGGAAATTCAAAACCTCCAATAATAATAGTTGGAACTTTTCCAATAGAATTGATGCTATGAACTTGAGATTGTTTCCTCGGAAAGTGTACCGTATGCTCATTACCATTAACATGAAAAGTGACATTGCCTTTGGTGTAATCAATAACGGCCCCTGCAGTATTAAGAAAAGGTCTACCAAGGATAATAGACATACTATCGTCCTCGGGAATATCAAGAATAACAAAGTCCGTTAAGATAGTGACATTTGCAACCACAACAGGCACATCCTCACAAATAACGACAGGTATAGCAGTTGATTTATCAGCCATTTGCAAAGATATTTCAGTAGGTGTCAACTTATTCAATTCAAGTCTACGATATAAATAGAGAGGCATAACACTAACACCGGCTCCAAGATCACATAAAGAAGTTCTAACATAATTTCTTTTAATGGAGCATGGTATAGTTGGGACACCCGGATCTTCAAGTTTCTTTGGTATTCCACCCTTAAAAGTGTAATTAGAAAGCATGGTGGAAATTTCAGCTTCTGGTATCTTTCTTTTATTTGTAATGATATCCTTCATATATTTAGCATAAGGGTTTACTTTCAGCATATCAGTTAAGTGCATACGTAAGAAAATAGGTCTAATCATTTCAGCAAAGCGCTCAAAATCCTCATCATCCTTTGTGTTGGATGGTTTAGGAGGAAAGGGCATGGGTTTCTGAACCCATGGTTCTATTTCTCTACCGTGCTTCCTAGCAACAAAATCTCTCTTGTCATAACGTTGATTCTTTGATTGTGGGTTATCAAGATCAACATCAGGTTCAATCTCTACATCATTGTTTTTGCTAGGTTGAGCATCAACATGAACATTATCATTAACATTATCACTAGGCTCATGTTCATCACCTGATTGTGTTTCAGCATCAGAGATAGAAATATCATTAGGATTTTCAGGTGTGTCTACAGTAGGTTCACTAGAAGCATGCAAAGTTCTATCATTTCTCTTTTTCTTCTTTTTATAAGAACTAGGTGCCTCTAAATTGTTTCTCTGAGAATCTTGCTCGATTCTCTTAGGGTGGCCTTCAGGATACAAAGGTTCCTGAGTCATTCTACCAGTTCTAGTAGCCACTCTAACAGCAAAGTCATTTTTATTATTTAATTCCTCAAGCAAATCATTTTGAGCTTTAAGTACTTGCTCAGCTTGAGTAGCAACCATAGAAGTATATTTTCTAATGAGTTTAAGTTCACCTTTAACTCTAGCCATATTATCGCTCACGCGTCCTATCTCGAAAGCATTATTCTTTAACTCTCTACCAACATAAGCATTAAAACATTCTTGTCTAGCCATAAAGTCATCAAATTCATCTAAGCATGGGCTATGAAATTTAGTAGAGGGGATTTCAACTTTATCATATCTATAGAGAGAATTTACCTTTACTACCTGTGTCGGGTTATCAAGACAATGTGGTTCTTCAACAGGCGGTATATTAAGACCATGTATTTCTTCAATGGGAGGTAAATTCTTAACATCTTCAGCTTTAATACCTTTTTCTTCCATTGATTTCTTTGCCTCTTGCATATCTTCAGGACTGAGAAATAAAACACCTCCCTTCTTCGGAGTGGCTTTAGGAATAGGCTCAGGAGTTGGCTCAATTGGTTTAGGAATTTCTTCAGGAATTGGCTCAGGAAGAGTCCAATTATTTTCATTAGTCAACATATTATTCAATAGTAATTCAGCTTCGTCGACTGTTCTTTGCTTGAAAACACAACCAGCACAACTATCCAAGTAGTCCTTGGAAGCATCGGTTAGTCCATTATAAAAGATATCAAGTATTTCATTTTTCTTGAGAGGATGATCAGGCAAAGCATTAAGTAACCGGAGAAGCCTCCCCCAAGCTTGTGGGAGACTCTCTTCTTTGATTTGCACAAAATTATATATTTCCCGCAAGGCAGCTTGTTTCTTATGAGCAGGGAAATATTTAGCAGAGAAGTAATAAATCATATCCTGGGGACTACGCACACAACTAGGAGCAAGAGAATTATACCAAGTCTTAGCATCACCCTTTAATGAGAACAGAAATATCTTAAGGATATAATAATAGCAAGACTTCTCATCATTAGTAAACAGGGTGGCTATATCATTTAACTTTGTAAGATGTGTCACAACAGTTTCAGATTCAAGGCCATAAAAAGGATCAAATTCAACTAAAGTAATAATCTCAGGATCAACAGAGAATTCATAATCTTTATCAGTAACACAAATAGGTGAAGTAGCAAAAGCAGGGTCAGGTTTCATTCTAGCATTAAGAGACTGCCGCTTCCATTTAGCTAATAATTTCTTAAGATCATATCTATCATTGCAAGAAAATATAGCTCTAGCAGCTTGTTCATTCATAAGATAACCCTCAGGAACAACAGGCAATTCATAATCATTGGGAGAACTTTCATCATCACTATCATCAATAATAACATCTTAAATAATTTCATTCCCCCTAACTCTAGCAAGTTGTTCATCAAGAAATTCACCTAATGGCAAAGTAGTATCACACACAGAAGTAGTTTCATCATAAGTATCATACATAGCAGAAGTGGCATCATCAATAACATGCGACATATCAGAATTCATAGCAGTAGCAGGTTTAGGTGTCGCAGGCTTACTAATAATGGAAGGAGAATCTAGTGCACAGCTAGATGGCAGTTCCTTACCTCCCCTCGTAGTTGAGGGCAAAATCTTGGTTCTGTCGTCTTTCAAGTTCTTCATAGTGATCAACAGATATAAATCCCAAGTGACTCAGAGAATAGAGCTATGCTCCCCGGCAACGGCGCCAGAAATTAGTCTTGATAACCCACAAGTGTAGGGGATCGCAACAACTTTCAAGGGTAAAGTATTCAACCCAAATTTATTGATTCGACACAAGGGGAGCCAAAGAATATTCTTGAGTATTAGCAGTTGAGTTGTCAATTCAACCAAACCTGGATAACTTAGTATCTGCAGCAAAATATTTAGTAGCAAAAGTGGTATGATAATAAAGGTTACGATGGCAAAAGTAAAGATAATAGTTTTTGGGTTTTTGTAGTAGTTGTAACAGTAGCAACGGAAAAGTAAATAAGCGAAGAACAATATGTGAAAAGCTCGTAGGCAATGGATCAATGATGGATAATTATGCCGGATGCAATTCCTCATGTAATAGCTATAACATAGGGTGACACAGAACTAGCTCCAGTTCATCAATGTAATGTAGGCATGTATTCCCTAAATAGTCATACGTGCTTATGGAAAAGAACTTGCATGACATCTTTTGTCCTACCCTCCCGTGGCAGCGGGGTCCTAGTGGAAACTAAGGGATATTAAGGCCTCCTTTTAATAGAGTACCAGAATAAAGCATTAGCACATAGTGAATACATGAACTCCTCAAACTACGGTCATCACCGAGAAGTATCCCGATTATTGTCACTTCGGGGTTGTCGGATCATAACACGTAATAGGTGACTATAGACTTGCAAGATAGGATCAAGAACACACATATATTCATGAAAACATAATAGGTTCAGATCTGAAATCATGGCACTCGGGCCCTAGTGACAAGCATTAAGCATAGCAAAGTCATAGCAACATCAATCTCAGAACATAGTGGATACTAGGGATCAAACCCTAACAAAACTAACTTTATTACATGGTAAATCTCATCCAACCCATCACCGTCCAGGAAGCCTACGATGGAATTACTCACACACGGCGGTGAGCATCATGAAATTGGTGATGGAGGATGGTTGATGATGATGACAGCGACAAATCCCCCTCTCCAGAGCCTCGAACGGACTCCAGATCAGCCCTCCCGAGAGAGATTAGGGCTTGGCGGCGGCTCCGTGTCGTAAAATGCGATGAAAATTTCTCTCTGATTTTTTTCTCCTCGAACGTGAATATATGGAGTTGGAGTTGAGGTCGGTGGAGGTCCAGGGGGCCCACGAGATAGGGGGGCATGCCCAGGGGGAGGGACGTGCCCCCTGTCTCGTGGACAGGGGGAGGGGACGAGGCAGGGGGCGAGCCGCGCGGTTGGCTGATGGTAGCCGCGGCCATGGTGGTGGTCACCACAAAGCAGAGGAGGCCGGGACTGCTACTGCTGACAAGGCATGGCGAACAAGGAGGCCGGGGATGCAGATGACGGCAGAATCCGGCGAGGAGGCGGCGAAGATGGCCGGATCCGGGCCAGCTCGGGTTGGGGAGGCGAGGTAGCAGGCCGGTGGCGGGGCCTGGCGCAGGGGAGGTCAAGGTCGCCGGCAGCAGAGGCTGCGACACGGTCGGGCTCGAGCACTGCATGCATGGTGGAGCAGAGGGGACGCGGGCGGCGGCTGCTGTCGCGGGGCGGAGGCGACGAGGACAGCCGCCACGCTTAGGGAGGCACCGGACTTGCTGGATCTCGTGGGGTCGGGCTGCGGGGGAGCTCGATGCGATGGGTGGAGATGGGGATGCGGGGGAGAAGGGCAAGGCCTTGGGCGGAGGCGGAGGCGCGAGGAGCGAGGGGATCGAGAGGTTGGAGCGGGGGTACGAGGGGAGATGGGGATCGAGCGAGGAGGTGGGTGTCGGGCGCTGGGTACGAGCGATGCGGCGCTGGAGGGAGGACGAGGGAGAGATGGATGGGCTAGGGCTAGAGCTGGGGCGCGGCTGGGCCTAGGTTAATGGGCCGGCTTAGTTGGTCGGGCCTAAGAGGCCTGGCTGGGCTCTCTCTCTCTCACTAATGAATAATAAAACAGAATAGAGAAAAGAAAGAAAAGAAAGAGAGGTTAGGGGAAAGATTTGCGCATGGGGATAATTTTCCCGGACTCGCATAAATATGCTCGTTCCAAGAAAAATAGAAAGGCCATGATTGAAAGATTTAAATTCAAACTCATTTGAATTTAATTCAAATGGGTTTGAACTAGGACTTGATAAAAGGAAGGTCCAAAAATGTTCGGATTTTTGATGGAGCTCTGGAATATGATAAAAGAATTATTGGCAAGGTTAGAGAGTCAAAACTTGAAGAAGAAAAGGCCAAGGGATTTAATATGCAAGTGGGTTCATGGGTGATTCCAAAACAATGGAATATTTTATAATATCTCCCTAAATATTGGGAGGGTATGTTATAAAGAGAAGTCACCCTTCCCTCGATTTAAATGGATCAAAGATCCATACAATTTATTTAGAAGAGTTTTAAAAATTAAATGAAATGATGGCATGATGGCATGATGCAATGCAAAAATAAAAGAGCAAGCACAAAAGAAACACACGGCGAAACTCGGAATAGCTGGAAGTCTTCTGGAGCGTCGGTCTCGGGGCGTTACAATGTGGACGCCGGCGAAGTAGGGGTCGGCAGCTTGCATTCGTCAAACTCCGCCTTGATGCGCTCCCAATACGTGTCGACGTTCTGGTTCGTACCGGTGGTCGGGTCGAGGCAGACGATCTTCCACGCTTCGGCGAGGCACTCGTCTTCTTTGGACGCCCACTTGACGCGCGGCTCGTCAGTCCTGGCTGCCCACTTTTTCTTTTTCCTTTTCCTCGTCGGAGCAGGCGCCGGTTCCTCCTTCTCCTCCTCCTCCTCTGGCTCCTCCTCGGCGTAGTCGAGCTCGCCGTCCATGTCGCCATTGAGGTCCATTGTATCTTCTTGGGCATTGAACCCGGGGGAGGCGGGGGAGGCGGCGGTGGCAACCGTTCCGGTCGTGATGATGTCATTCATGTCGGTCTCCATCGCGTTGTCACAACCCTAGTCCGTGCTTGCATTAGGACTAGTTAGAGTGATGCATCATGTTTAAAATTTTCCCGAAACTTGAATGGGGATGGCATAAACCTCTAGCACCACTTAAATCAACTTGGGTTTACTAAAATATTTTTTAATGAACCTGAAATGCCCTTCATAAATGTTCATGATTTTTGTTTTGGTCCAGAACCTCTGCCAAAAATGGTGAACACTTTTCTAGGACACTCTGGGTTATTGAACTAAATCATATAGTATTTGTTTTTGGACATTTAAATGCCATAAATAATTTTAAATGTCCAAATAATCTTGAAAGTAAATGAGGGCTGTTGGAAATAATCCAAACAGTGCCCACAAATATTTTCAGGATTTTTGAAAATGCTCTGCTATTTTTAATAAAGCCAAAACAATTGCAGAAAATAGAAAACAAGAAAAATAGAAAAGAGAGAGAGAAAAAAGGCCAAAGGCCACTTACCGGACTGGGCCGGCCCACCTGGCCCAGTGCCAGTCGTCACCCACCTCTGCCAGTAGGCAGAGGGGGCAGTGCACGCGCGCCCGAGCTCACCACGTAGCTCCCAGCTCGTCTACATCGCTTGGACAGCGCGGCGACGCCTCGAAAGGCCTCCTCGGTGCCGCCCTGACCTCACCGACACCTCACTCCCTCCTGCTCTCCTCCTTTGCCTC
>NC_041393.1:264484432-264485746 GCF_002162155.2 Triticum dicoccoides
CCGATGCAGCCGCACCCGCGCCGTCATGAGGCCACAGCCATCGTCGCCCCCTCATCGGCTTGTCGTGTCCACGAGCTCCGTCGTCATCTGCTTCATCGAGCAGACCGAGCCCCGAGTGCTCGCTCGCCCCGGAAATGCTGCACTGAGCTCGTCCTGATCCACCATCGTCGGAGATCCCCCTCGCAGCCCCGACCTCTCCGGTTCCTCCCCGACCTCGTCGCCAGTACCACCATGACCGCGGTGAGGTGCTTCCCGTCCTCCCCCTCTCCGTTCTCTCCCTAGTGCACCATATGCACCGCACTGAGCTCACCCGCACGCGCCGCCGCTTGCGCTCGCCGCCGCCGTGTCTCCGGCCATGCAACGGCCTGGCCGTCATGTCCATCTTGCTCACCGCGCCGTGTAGAGCACGTAGGAGCTAACTCCGCACCGCCACGCCCGTCGTAGCGATGACCCCGAGCTCACCCGAGCTCCGGTAGCTGCCAAAGTCATCGCCGGCGACGACTCCGGCCACCCCAGGTCCAACCACCACCACCACTCGATGCAGAGGAGTGCCCGCATCACGTAGATGGCCTCCGCCGTCCATTTGGTCGCCGGAGTGCGAATCCCGTGCTGCTCCGCCGCGTCTGGCCGTCGCCGGCGTCTAAACGCTGGTGATTTGACCCAGTTGACCAGGGATTTAACCCCCCCTGGGTGACTAACATGCGGGCCCCATCTCATTAACTAATCTAGATTAGCACTAATTAACCTAGTTTAGTTAGTTAGTCACTAATATACGAGACCCACTGGTCAGTTTGACCTGGGCTGTCCTGTTGACTCGCGGACGTCATCCTGACGCAGTGCTGATGCAATAATTCATTTACTAGATTTTGTTTTAATTCTAAATAACTAGATAATCCAGAAAATGATTTAAACTTCAAAAATCTTAGGAATTAATGTATAACTCCAAATGAAAAGATTTATATATGAAAAATGATCAGAAAAATCCAATCTATCCATTGGTACTGGTTTCATGCGTGATAAAGCAACTTAACCTTGCTGTTCAGATAAAAAACATGATAATGCACTTTATAAATTCATAATTTGAATTTGAAGTTGAACCCTTGGTTCAAAATAACTCAAACCCCTCTGGTTTTAGCTGCATTAGCTCAACACACTCATTTTGACATATCATGTGCATGCATCATATTGTTGCTTATCGCCATGTATTGATTGTGTTACTGGTGTGTTCTGCGCAGTAGGTTCTACTCTCGAGGGTATTCACGAGTATCTAGTTGAAGGACAGTGCCCCTAGACCACTTTGTCAGGCAAGCAACC
>NC_041393.1:264485991-264528227 GCF_002162155.2 Triticum dicoccoides
CATCTCGATACAATCCCATCTTCTCGCTCCTGCTCTCATTTACTGCATTAAGACAACAACATTTCAAACTGTTGTTTGTTGCGGTAGTTGAACCCCTTTCCTCTGCATGAACTGTCTTTGCCACAATAAATAGTTGAAACCCACTAGCATGAGTAGGAGTTGTTTGAGCCATGATGTGCCTACTCATTCATGCTTACTTGTTATGCCTGCTATGCTTAGAGTTGTGTCAGGTCTGATTCATCGGGGATGAATTGGAATGTGGTCATCATGTTCTACTATTGAGAGCTAAGTGTGTGAACACGATTTGATAAACGTAGCGGTGAGAGGCCATGTAGGGGTACATGATGGGTTGTCTCATTGAAACTGTCCTTAGGAACTGAGTTCTGTGTTTCTGATCCAAGAACAGTTACTATCACGCGTTGGACCCGAAACCAATGGACCCTCTCGACTTATTAACCTCCCTTGTCCTCCATGTAGGAGTTGCAAGTAGTTTCTGGTGTTTGTAGTATAATGGAGGCCGTGTGCAGCGCTGACCCTAGGGGTGGGCTGTGATGTGGCAGGTATGTGGCACGGTGTACCGAGACCCCTGTTTTGTGCCTCGGCAACCCTGCACACATCGTTCGGGGCCGTAGTGGAAACCTCGGCCGGACTTCCTACGGATGGAACCTGAATAGGCAATAAACCTGGACTAGGGACTTGTGTGGTTAGTCAGGTCGTTGCCGACACCCTCACTAGGCTTCTGCTTGAAGGTTGCCGAGATACATGACGTGTACATGGCGGTAAGTGGCGAGAGCGTGTGTGAAGAATTACACCCCTGCAGGGTTAACATGATTTATTCAAATAGCCGCGTCCGCGGTAATGGACTACTGGGTTGCTTATGCAGTTCATAGACAAGTGAAAGTGGATACTCTAAAATGCGCAAGATAAGCATGAGTGCTATGGATGGCCTTCTCATAGGGAGATGGGAGCGGATCCATAGTGGTGTATTGGTATGGTGAATACATGGACTCGTGTGCACCACCCTAAAAGAGTTATCAGCAGTCGTAGTACAAGATAGCCACTGAGTCAAAGCTGGCTTGCTGCAGTTAAACTACACCACCCATTTGTTGATACTGATGCATATGTAGCTAGTTCTGATGTTTTGCAGAGAGACTTCAGTCTCACTAGTAGTTCCGCGTGGACTTCGATGTTTAGCTTGTTACCTCAGCTACGATCTTGTACCCTTGGGAGGGTCTTGTAGATAGTTAGGCTTCTTAGCCTTTTTCATTTGTAGTTGTCTGCACTCAGACATGTTATGCATCCATTGCTTGTATGCTCTGTTTGTTGGGTCATGTGACCCGTGATTGTAATTCTTACTATATATGTATGACTCTTCGGAGTCTTTTGAATAAATACTTTGAGTCATAGGGTTTTGTTGTGATGCCATGTTGTATTTGCACATATCGAGCATATTGTGTGTATGATTTTGAAATGCTTAGTATGTGTGGGATCTGAAAATCTAGTTGTTTATTCTCGGTAGCCTCTCTTATGGGAAAATGTCTTTTAGTGCTTCCTGTGAGTCATGGTAGCTTGCTACTGCTCCGAAACACATGGGATGATCGGCATGTGTCCTTCTTTGCTCCTGTGTCTATCCCTTCGGGGAAATGTCATGCGTTGTTCCTTTAAGTCCTTGTAGCTTGCTATGACTTGGGTGAATACGTTGATGATCGACACGTTCATTGCTGGGTCATGTATGCCTGTCCCTGTAAGTTAGCGCCACCTTGGGTTTACGACTAGTCATGTCGGCACGGGTTCTTTGCCATATGGATGCTAGCGACACTATCACATATGTGAGCCAAAAGGCGAAAACGGTCCCGGGCCAGGTAAGGTGGCACCCATGGGAATACCGTGCATGAGGCCGCAAAGTGATATGATGGGTTACATGCTAGATCGGTGTGACTTAGGATCGGGCTCCTGATAGCGTTGGTATCAAAGTCGGGGTTGCCAAGATGCGATGATGAGGCTTGTGAGAAGAGCAGCGCGCCACGGCGTAGAGGTGGCATCGGGGAGGATGCGTAAGCTAGCGTCGAGTAGGTGTACGGGGGGTACTGGACGCCGGCGAACACGGGTGAGGGTGTGCACTGGGTGGGGTGGCCATGTGGAAAGGTGATGTTAGGGTTGAACCCGCCTTGTGCATCACCGTTGGCATAGCCAGGCGAGGGCGTGCACCCTCGGGGGTGTGGCGACGACGAGAAGCCGGCCGGCGACCCGACGCTCTGTTGGCTCCAAGGAGCGTGCGGGCCGTGGCAGCCGGGCGGATTCATCATCCCCGTGCGGGACGCCTCTGCTTGTTCCGCCGCGCAATCTGCTGCTACCTCTTGAGCACTGCGTTGGTTTTCCCATGAAGAGGAAAGGGTGATGCAGCAAAGTAGCATAAGTATTTCCCTCAGTTTTTGAGAACCAAGGTATCAATCCAGTAGGAGGCTCCAAACAAGTCCCTCGTACCTACACAAACAAACAAGAACCTCGCAACCAATGCGATAAAGGGGTTGTTAATCCCTTCACGGTAACTTGCAAAAGTGAGATTTGATAGAGATAATAAGATAAGAAAAATATTTTTGGTATTTTTATGATATAGATTGGAAAGTAAAGATGCAAATAAAAGTAGATCAGAAACTTATATGATAAAAGATAGACCCGGGGGCCATAGGTTTGACTAGTGGTTTCTCTCAAAATAGCATAAGTATTACGATGGGTGAACAAATTACTGTCGAGCAATTGATAGAAAAGTGCATAGTTATGAGAATATCTAGGCATGATCATGTATATAGGCATCACGTCCGCAACAAGTAGACCGAAACAATTCTGCATCTACTACTATTACTCCACACATCGACCGACTCCTGCCTGCATCTAGAGTATTAAGTTCATAAGAACAGAGTAAGACATTAAGCAAGATGACATGATGTAGAGGGATAAACTCAAGCAATATGATATAAACCTCATATTTTTATCCTCGATGGCAACAATACAATATGTGCTTTGCTGCCCCTGCTGTCACTGGGAAAGGACACCGCAAGATTGAACCCAAAGCTAAGCACTTCTCCCATTGCAAGAAAGAATAATCTAGTAGGCCAAACCAAACTGATAATTTGAAGAGACTTGCAAAGATAACCAATCATACATAAAATAATTCAGAGGAGATTCAAATATTTCTCATAGATAAACTTGATCATAAACCCACAATTCATCGGATCTCGACAAACACACCGCAAAAAGAGTTATGTCGAATAGATCTCCAAGAAGATCGAGGAGAACTTTTTATTGAGATTCAAAGAGAGGGAAGAAGCCATCTAGCTAATAACTATGGACCCGGGGGTGTGTGGTAAACTACTCACAACTCATCGGAGAGGCTATGGTGTTGATGTAGAAGCCCTCCATGGTCGATTCCCCCTCCGACGGAGCTCCAGTGAAGGCTCCAAGATGGGATCTCGCGGATACAGAAGGTTGCGGTGGTGGAAATAGTTTTTTGTGGTGCTCCTGGATGACAGGGTATGGAGGTATATTAGGCGAAGGAGGTAGGTCAGGGGAACCACGAGGGGCCCACGAGGGTGGTAGGCGCGCCCACCCCCCTAGGGCGCGCCCTCCTGCCTCGTGGCCACCTCGGCTACTTCTTGACGTCCATGATGACCCGCAAGTATACGGGATAGTTGTAGCCTGTTTCGATAAGTAAGAGTGTCGAACCAAATGAGGAGCTAAAGGTAGAACAAATACTCTCTCAAGTCCTATCGGCCACTGATACGACTCTATGCATGCTTGACGTTCGCTTTACCTAGAACAAGTATGAAACTAGAAGTACTTTGTAGGTGTTGTTGGATAGGTTCGCAAGATAATAAAGAACACGTAAATAAAAACTAGGGGATATTTAGATAAAGATGCAATAAAGTAAATATAGCGAGTGTGGAAAAGTGGTGGTAGGAGTTGTGGAATTGTCCCTAAGCAATTGACTACGTTACTAGACCGATAATCACTATTGCAATTCTATTTGAGGGAGAGGCATAAGCTAACATACTTTCTCTACTTGGATCATATGCACTTATGATTGGAACTCTAGCAAGCATCCGCAACTACTAAATATTCATTAAGGTAAAACCCAACCATAACATTAAAGTATCAAGTCCCCTTTATCCCATACGCAAACGACCTACTTACTCGGGTTTGTGCTTCTGTCACTCATGCCACCCACCATAAGCAAATCATAAACATATTGCAAACCCTACAGCGGGAATCCATCACGCTTGCGCGACACGGAGGGCACAATAGGAAAACACCAATAATAAAACATGCAACTCAAACCAATCATAGCAATTCAGCAATCACCGGTAGGAGAACGAAAATCTACCCAGACATCATAGGATTGCAACACATCATTGGAAAATAATATGAAGCATAAAGCACCATGTTCAAGTAGAGGGTACAGCGGGTTGCGGGAGAGTGGACCACTGAATATAGAAGGGGGAAGGTGATGGAGATGTTGGTGAAGATGACAGCGGTGTTGGTGAAGATCGCGGTGATGATGATGGCCCCCGGCGATGTTCCAGCGCCACCGGAAGCAAGGGGGAGAGGGCCCCCCTTCTTATTCTTCTTCCTTGACCTCCTCCCTAGATGGGATAAGGGTTTCCCCTCTGGTCCTTGGCTCCCATGGCGTGGGAGGGGCGAGAGCCCCTCCGAGATTGGATCTATCTCTCTGTTTCTGTGAAACTTAAAACATGCAACGGATAGGAACTGGCACTGGGCATTGGATCAATATGTTAGTCCCACAAAATAGTATAAAAAGTTGCCAAAATTATATGAAAGTTGTAGAATATTGGCATGGAACAATCAAAAAATATAGATACGACGGAGACGTATCATCATCCCCAAGCATAATTCCTGCTCGTCCTCGAGTAGGTAAATGATAAAAAAGATAATTTTTGATGTGGAATGCTACCTAGCATAATCTTGATCATAAGTATAATCATGGCATGAATATTAAGATACGAGTGATTCAAAGCAATAGTCTATCATTTGACATAAAAACAATAATACTTCAAGCATACCAACCAAGCAATTATCTCTTATCGAAACAACATGGCCAAAGAAAGTTATCCCTACAAAATCATATAGTCTGGCTGTTGCTCTATCTTCATCACACAAAGTATTTAATCATGCACAACCCCAATGACAAGCCAAGCAATTGTTTCATACTTTAATAATCTCAAACTTTTTCAACTTTCACGCAATACATGAGCATGAGCCATGGATATAGCACTATGGGTGGAATAGAATGGTGGTTGTGGAGCAGACAAAACGGAGAAGATAGTCTCACATCAACTAGGCGTATCAACGGGGTATGGAGATTCCCATCAATAGATATCAATGTGAGTGAGTAGGGATTGCCATGCAACGGATGCACTAGAGCTATAAGTGTATGAAAGCTCAAACTGAAAGCTAAGTGGGTGTGCATCCAACTTGCTTGCTCATGAAGAACTCGGGCATTTGAGGAAGCTCATCATCGGAATATACAAGCCAAGTTCTTTAATGAAAATTCTCACTAGTATATGAAAGTGAAAGCATAGGAGATTCTCTCTATAAAGAACATGGTGCTACTTTGAAGCACAAGTGTGGTAAAAGGATAGTAGCATTTTCCCTTCTCTCTTTTTCTCTCATTTTTTTATTTTCTCT
The DNA here is from genome assembly GCF_002162155.2 of Triticum dicoccoides. NCBI lineage: Eukaryota > Viridiplantae > Streptophyta > Magnoliopsida > Poales > Poaceae > Triticum > Triticum dicoccoides. The sequence goes on from NC_041393.1 coordinate 264,491,695, forward strand.
TTTTTTATTTTTTTTAAATTTTTTGGTGGGCTTCTTTGGCCTCCTTTTCAATTTGGGCTTCTTTGGCCTCTTTTATTTTTCATAAAGTTCGGAGTCTCATCCCGACTTGTGGGGGGATCATAGTCTCCTTCATCCTTTCCTCACTAGGGCAATGCTCTAATAATGATGATCATCACACTTTTATTTACTTACAACTCAATATCTAGAACAAAGATATGACTCTATATGAATGCCTCCGGCGGTGTACCGGGATGTGCAATGATCTAGCGTAGCAATGACATAAAAAAATGGACAAGCCATGAAAACATCATGCTAGCTATCTTACGATCATGCAAAGCAATATGACAATAAATGCTCAAGTCATGTATATGATGATGATGGAAGTTGCATGGCAATATATCTCAGAATGGCTATGGAAATGCCATAATAGGTAGGTATGGTGGCTATTTTGAGGAAGATATAAGGAGGCTTATGTGTGACAGAGCGTATCATATCATGGGGTTTGGATGCACCGGCGAAGTTTGCACCAACTCTCGAGGTGAGAAAGGGCAATGCACGGTACCGAAGAGGCTAGCAATGATGGAGGGGTGAGAGTGCGTATAATCCATGGACTCAACATTAGTCATAAAGAACTCATATACTTATTGCAAAAATCTACAAGCCATTGAAAACAAAGTACTACGCGCATGCTCCTAGGGGGATAGATTGGTAGGAAAAGACCATGGCTCGTCCCCGACCGCCACTCATAAGGAAGACAATCAATAAATAAAATTGTGCTCCAACTTCATCACAAAGCGGTTCACCATACGTGCATGCTACGGGAATCACAAACCTCAACACAAGTATTTCTACTAATCCACAACCACCCACTAGCATGACTCTAATATCACCGTCTTTATATCGCAAAACTATTGCAAGGAATCAAACATATCATATTCAGTGATCCACAAGTTTATGTATGATTTTATGACTAACCATGTGATTGACCAATTCCTGTCATCTCTCTAAATAGATATAAGTGAAGCAAGAGAGTTTAATTCTTTCTACTAAAGATATGCCCACGCTCTAACAAATATAAGTGAAGAAAAAGAGCATTCTACAAATGGCGATTTTCTATGTGAAGAGAAACAGGCAATCCAAACTTCAAATGATATAAGTGAAGCACATGAAGCATTCTATAAAGCCATACTCAAAAGATATAAGTGAAGTGCAATGAGCATTCTATAAATCCACCAAGGACTATCTCATACCAGCATGGTGCATAAAACAAAAATAAAAACTAAATGCAAAAGACGCTCCAAGACTTGCACATATCGCATGAACGAAACGAATACGAAAACATACTGATACTTGTTGAAGAAAGAGGGGATGCCTTCCGGGGCATCCCCAAGCTTAGACGCTTGAGTCTCCTTGAATATTTACTTGGGGTGCCTTGGGCATCCCCAAGCTTGAGCTCTTGCCTCTCTTCCTTTTCCTCATATCGAGACCTCCTCGATTAGACACTTCATCCACACAAAACTTCAACAGAAAACTCGGTAAGATCCGTTAGTATAATAAAGCAAATCACCACTCTAAGTACTGTTTCAAACCAATTCATATTTTGTTTTTGCATTGTGTCTACTGTAGTATAACTTTTCCATGGCTTAATCCACTAATATAAATTGATAGATTCATCAAAACAAGCAAACTATGCATCAAAAACAGAATCTGTCAAAAACAGAACAGTCTGTAGAAATCTGAACATCCACCATACTTATATTACCCCAAAAATTCTACCAAAATTAGGAATAATAAAAAAGTTGTGTATAAAGACAGTACAAAAGGAATCAGAACCAATTGATGTTCCAGTTAAAAATGTAAAATCGCGCACTACAGACAAAGTTTCTGTCCTGCACCGTACAAACCAACAAGCATTGTAAACATCCTAAAGGCAAATCTTAGCACATTATTTTTATAATACAATGGAATTATACAAGGGGATAATTATTTTTGATGAAAAGTTTCTGTAATCAAGATTCATAAAGTTTCCGTGAGCATGAACAACAAGGAGCTCTCCCACTTCAACAATGCTTGTCTTTCTCACTTTCACTTTCCTTTTTTGAAAATTTTTAGGTTCCCCTCTTTATTTTTTTGTTTTTAAACTATATGAAAGCACTCAACAGAAATAAATGACTCTCTAAAACTTCCGGGTTGTCTTCCTGGCAGCGCTTTCTTTAAAGCCATTAAGCTAGGCATTTAGTGCTCAAGTAATGAATCCACCCGGATCCCAAGGTATATCAAAGCCAATTTTAATTAACAATGATTTGTAATTTGGTAGTGAGCACAAAGTAATATATATCAAGCAACAACGAAGTCTAACTCTCTTCCTATGCATCGGCATGTCATAAAAGAACAATTCATGCACACCAAGTAAAGGCCAATGCATAGTATAAGCAGTTTCTTGCAATTCTATTGTATTGGAAACATAGAGAGGCGGAGATGTAGTTACTCTCTCATAATAATTCCAAGTAGGAGAAGCAAGCACATGCATATTATATCTATCAAAATTATCATGTGCAACGGTAAAAGGCAACTCATCAATATAATCCTTAATAAGCACAAACTTCTCCGATATAGTGTAGTTTGGAGAATTCAAAAAGATAGTAGGACTATCATGCGTGGGTGCAATAGCAACAATTTCATGTTTAACATAAGTAACTATAGCAAGTTCATCTCCATAAGCATAATTCATATTCGCATCTTGGCCACAAGCATAGCAAGCATCATCAAAAAGGGATATTTCAAGAGAATCAACGGGATCATAGCAATCATCCTTCGGTAAGCACGAAGTGGAATTAAACAATGTATGATTTGAAGAGTTACTCCCATTAGAAGGTGGGCACGGGTGATCAATCCGCTCTTCCTCCTTTTGTTCTACGCTTTACTCATCATCTTTTTCATCCAATGAGCTCACAGTTTCATCAATTTCTTCTTCCATAGCTTCCTACAAAATATTAGTCTGTTCTTGGACAGCGAAGACTTTCTCAATAAATGCATTAATATTGTAATTGTATTCATAATTTTCATATCAATATCTAAGTATAGCAAGATTTTCAGGCCTATAAACACCACCATCATCAAAAGCTTCATACTTTTCAAACAAAGATTCAATTTCATAAGCAGCCTTAAAAGCAACAAATTCTTCTATTTGTTCAACATCATAGTAATCATATATACCATTAGCATAAGAAGCTAAGGTTTCATTATCATTAAATTTGCATGAAAAGGGAAGGTGTGGAGCCTTCATCCTAGAGCAACAAGTAATATCATATCTCAAGCATAGTTGGCAAGCATACCAACGCAACATATTAGTTTGATCCCATAATAGTTTCCCTTTTTGTGTCAAGCGATAATCCCTAAAGTATTCACGTTGATCCAACGTGTCTCCCATTAGAAAGTTGAGTTGGGTTTTCTCAGGATTATCAAAGTAGTACAAAATATTTCTCACATGATGATCATCGAGGGTTTTAGGAGTTACCCATCTCCATGAGTAGCAAGTACACCTAATTTTTTTTGGTATCTCGTGTTCCATATCCATAATTAAAGATAGAGAACAACTTAGAACAGCAAATAAAAATTACTTAGTGATAAAGCAAACAAGCACACACGAGAATATTCACCCCACACTATGACTCCCCGGCAACGGCGCCAGAAAAAGGTTTTGATGACCCGCAAGTATACGGGATAGTTGTAGCCTCTTTCGATAAGTAAGAGCGTAGAACCCAACGAGGAGCTAAAGGTAGAACAAATACTCACTCAAGTCCTATAGGCCACTGATACGACTCTACGCATGCTTGACGTTCGCTTTACCTAGAAAAAGTATGAAACTAGAAGTACTTTGTAGGTGTTGTTGGATAGGTTTGCAAGATAATAAAGAATGCATAAATAAAAACTAGGGGCTGTTTAGATAAAGATGCAATAAAGTAAACATAGTGAGTGTGGAAAAGTGGTGGTAGGAGTTGTGGAATTGTCCCTAAGCAATTGACTACGTTACTAGACCGATAATCACTATTGCAATTCTATTTGAGGGAGAGGCATAAGCTAACATACTTTCTCTACTTGGATCATATGCACTTATGATTGGAACTCTAGCAAGCATCCGCAACTACTAAAGATTCATTAAGGTAAAACCCAACCATAGCATTAAAGTATCAAGTCCCCTTTATCCCATACACAAACAACCTACTTACTCGGGTCTGTGCTTCTGTCACTCATGCCACCCACCATAAGCAAATCATAAACATATTGCAAACCCTACAGCGGGAATCCCTCACGCTTGCGCGACACGGAGGGCACAATAGGACAACACCAATAATAAAACATGCAACTCAAACCAATCATAGCAATTCATCAATCACCGGTAGGACAACAAAAAATCTACTCGGACATCATAGGATTGCAACACATCATTGGAAAATAATATGAAGCATAAAGTACCATGTTCAAGTAGAGGGTACAATGGGTTGCGGGAGGGTGGACCGTTGAATATAGAAGGGGGAAGGTGATGGAGATGTTGGTAAAGATGACGGCGGTGTTGGTGAAGCTCGCGGTGATGATGATGGCCCCCGACGGTGTTCTGGCACCACCGGAAGCAAGGGGGAGAGGTCCCCCCTTATTCTTCTTCTTCCTTGACCTCCTCCCTAGATGGGAGAAGGGTTTCCCCTCTGGTCCTTGGCTCCCATGGCTTGGTAGGGGCGAGAGCCCCTCCGAGATTGGATCTATCTCTTTGTTTCTGCGAAACATAAAACATGCAACAGACAGGAACTGGCACTGGGCACTGGATCAATATGTTAGTCCCGAAAAATAGTATAAAAAGTTGCCAAAAGTATATGGAAGTTGTAGAATATTGGCATGGAACAATAAAAAATTATAGATACGACGGAGACGTATCAGTCCACTCCAAGTCTCCTGGATTGCGTTTGTTCCAAAAAGGTTGCTCCCGAAGGATTCGTTCCGTTTGGACTCCGTTCGATATTCCTTTTCTTTGAAACACTGAAATAGGCAAAAAACAGTAATTCGGGCTGGGCTTCTGGTTAGTAGGTTAGTCCCAAAAATGATATAAATGTGTAAAGTAAAGCCCATAAACATCCAAAACAGGCAATATAATAGCATGGAACAATAATAAATTATAGATACGTTGGCGACGTATCAGGCATCCCCAAGCTTAATTCCTGCTCGTCCTCGAGTAGGTAAATGATAAAAACAGAATTTTTGATGTGGAATGCTAGCTAGCATATTTCTCAATGTAATTTTCTTTATTGTGGCATGAATGTTGAAATCCAAATGATTCAAAATAAAAGTTCATATTGACATAAGAAATAGTAATACTTCAAGCATACTAACAAAGCAATCATGTCTTCTCAAAATAACATGGCTAAAGAAATTTTATCCCTAAAAAATCATATAGTTAGGCTATGTTTAATTTTCATCACATAAAATACTCCCATCATGCACAACCCCGGTTTTAGCCAAGCAATTGGTTCATACTTTTTAACGCGCTTCAGCTTTTTTCAACTCTCACGCAATACATGAGCGTGAGCCATGGATATAGCACTATGGGTGGAATATAATAGGATGATGGAGGTTGTGTGGACAAGACAAAAAAGGAGAAAGTCTCACATTGACGAGAATCAACGGGCTATGGAGATGCCCATTAATTGATGTTAACATGAGGAGTAGGGATTGCCATTCAACGGATGCACTAGAGCTATAAATGTATGAAAGCTAAAAAAAATAAACTAAGTGGGTGTGCATCCAACTTGCTTGCTCACGAAGACCTAGGGCATTTTGAGGAAGCCGATCGTTCGAATATACAAGCGAAGTTCTATAATGAAAAATTCCCACTAGTATATGAAAATGACGACATAAGAGACTCTCTAACATGAAGAACATGGTGCTACTTTGAAGCACAAGTGTGGAAAAGGATAGTAACATTGTCCCCCTTTTTATTTTCTTCTCTTTTTTTGGGACTTTCTTTTTTATTTTTTATTTGGCCTTTTTTGGGCCTTTTTTTATTTGGCCTTTCCTTTTTATAAGGGACAATGCTCTAATAATGATGATCATCACACTTCTATTTATTTACAACTCAAGAATTACAACTCGATACTTGAACAAGATATGACTCCATATGAATGCCTCCGGCAGTGTACCGGGATGTGCAATGAATCAAGAGTGACATGTATGAAAAATTATGAAGATGGCTTTGCCACAAATACGATGTCAACTACATGATCATGCAAAAGCAATATGATAATAATGAAACACAAGTATTCCTCAATTTCATAAGTATTCCCCCATGCAACAAATTTGTTACACAACTTTTACCATACGTGCATGCTATGGGACTTGCCAACTTCAACACAAGTATTCCTCAATTTCATAATTACCCAACTAGCATGACTCTAATATTACCACCTTTATATCTCATGATAGATCAATAATTTCTACAAAATAAAACCACTGTCGTGCTCTAAAAGATATAAGTGAAGCACATAGAGCAAAGCTGTCTAGCTCAAAAGATACAAGTGAAGCACATAGAGTATTCTAATAAATTCTAAATCAAGTGTGTCTCTCCCAAAAGGTGTGTATAGCAAGTATGATTGTGGTAAACTAAAATCAAAGACTCATATCATAGAAGACGGTCCAAGCAAAATACATATCTTGTGATGAATAAAAACATAGCTCCAAGTAAAGTTACCGATAGACGAAGACGAAACAGGGGATGCCTTCCGGGGCATCCCCAAGCTTAGGCTTCTAGTTGTCCTTGGATTATCTTGGGGTGCCATGGTCATCCACAAGCTTAGGCTCTTGCCACTCCTTATTCCATGGTCCATCAAATCTTTACCCAAAACTTGAAAACTTCACAACACAAAACTCAACAGGAAATCTCATGAGCTCCGTTAGTGCAAGAAAGAAAAACCACCACTTAAGGTACTGTAATTAACTCATTCTTTATTTATATTGTTGTTAAACCTACTGTATTACAACTTCTCTATGGTTCATACCCCCGATACTAGCCATAGATTCATCAAAATAAGCAAACAACACATCAAAAACAGAATCTGTCAAAAACAGAACAGCCTGTAGCAATCTGTAACTTTCGAATACTTATGGAAATCTAAAAATAGGAAGTCCTAGGAAATTTGTATACTGATCTACTTCAAAAAGAATCAACTCAAAATCACGTTTTTGTGATTTATTAAAATTATTCTCGTGCGTGCAAAAGTTTCTGTTTTTCAGCAAGATCAAATTAACTATCTCCCAAGATGATCCTATAGGTTCTACTTGGCACAGACACTAACTAAAACATAAAACCACATCTAAACATAGGCTAGATGAATTATATATTACCAAACAGAAGAAAAAAGCAAGGAACAAAAATAAAATTGGATTGCCTCCCAACAAGCGCTATCGTTTAACGCCCCTAGCTAGGCATAAAATCGAGAATAAATCTAAGTATTGCCATCTTTGGTATTCAATTCATAAGTAGCTCGCATAATAGATGCATAAGGTAATTTGATCTTATTTCTAGGAAACTGTTCCCTGCCTTTCCTTAATGGAAATTGGAATCTAATATTTTCCTTCCTTCATATCAATAATTGCACCAATCGTTCTAAGGAAAAGTCTACCAAGAATAATAGGACATGAAAGATTGCAATCTATATCAAGAACAATAAAATCTATGGGCACATAATTACTATTTGCAACAATAAGAACATCATTAATCCTTCCCATAGGTTTCTTAATAGTGGAATCCGCAAGGTGCAAGTTTAAAGAGCAATCATCAAATTCACGGAAACCTAGCACATCACATAAAGTTTTTGGAATCGTAGAAACACTAGCACCCAAATCACACAAAGCATAGAATTCATGGTCTTTAATTTTAATTTTAATAGTAGGTTCCCACTCATCATAAAGTTTTCTAGGGATAGAAACTTCCAATTCAAGTTTTTCCTCATAAGATTGCATCAAAGCATCAACGATATGTTTGGTAAAAGCTTTATTTTGACTATAAGCATGAGGAGAATTCAACACGGATTGCAACAAGGAAATACAATCTACTAAAGAACAATTATCATAATTAAATTCCTTGTAATCCAAAATAGTGGGTTTATTGCTAGGTAAAGTTTTGACCTTTCCAATCCCACTTTTGCCAAATTTACCATCAAGATCTAGAAACTCTGAATAATTGGGACGCCTTTTAACTAAAGTTGACTCATCTCCAATCCCATCATTATCAAAAATTCATATTGCAGAACAAAGACTTAATAGGAGACACATCAATAACTTTGAGATCTTCATAATTATTTTCATGGAAACTAGAAGAACACGCTTTTACAAAGCAATCTTTCTTAGCATGCATTCTAGTGGTTCTTTCTTTGCATTCATCAATGGAAATTCTCATGGCTTTGAGAGACTCATTGATATCATGCTTACGTGGGATAGATCTAAGTTTCAAAGAATCAACATCAAGAGAAATTATATCCATGTTCCGAGCCAATTCATCAACTTTAAGCAATTTTTCTTCAAGAAAAGCATTGAGATTCTTTTGAGAGATCATAAATTCTTTAACACTATTCTCAAAATCAGAGGACATCTTATGAAAATTTCCATAAGAATTGTTGTAGGAATTACCATAATTATTATAGGAATTACTAGGAAACGGCCTAGGATTAAAGTTTCCTCTATACGCGTTGTTAGCAAAATTATTCCTACCAACAAAATTCACATCCATAGATTCATCATTATTTTCAATCAAAGTAGACAAAGGCATATCATTAGGATCAATAGGAGCACTATTAGTAGCAAACAATTTCATAAGTTCATCCATCTTTCCACTCAAAACATTAATCTCTTCTATCACATGAACTTTTTTACTAGTAGATCTTTCGGTGTGCCATCGAGAATAATTAACCATAATATTATCTAGGAGTTTAGTAGCTTCTCCTAAGATTATTTCCATAAAAGTGCCTCTCGCGGCCGAATCTAAAAGATTTCTAGAAGCAAAATTCAATCCGGCATAAATTTTTTGTATGATCATCCATAAATTCAAACCATGTGTAGGGCAATTGCGAATCATTAATTTCATCCTCTCCCAAGATTGTGCAACATGCTCATGATCTAGTTGCTTAAAATTCATAATATCGTTTCTAAGAGAGATGATCTTAGCGGGAGGAAAATACTTAGAGATAAAAGCATCTTTGCACCTATTCCATGAATCAATACTATTTTTAGGCAAAGACGAAATCCAAGTTTTAGCACGATCTCCAAGTGAAAACGGAAATAACTTCAATTTAACAATGTCATTATCCGTGTCTTTCTTCTTTTGCATATCACACAAATCAACAAAGTTGTTTAGATGAGTAGCGGCATCTTCACTAGGAAGGCCGGAGAATTGATCTTTCATAACAAGATTCAACAAAGCAGCATTGCTTTCACAAGATTCAGCATCATTAAGAGGAGCAATTGGAGTGCTAAGGAAATCATTATTGTTGGTATTGAAAAGTCACACAATTTAGTATTATCTTGAGCCATATTGACAAGCAATACAACACATATTGTTCCGGCGATTGGTGCATCTGGTGGTATTATCACAATTTGGTGTAGCCACGCTTTTGATGGTATGGTGTTTATGTCTGAACATTTTGCGCTGGGGGTGGAATTCTCTTCCAAACAGTCGGCTCGGCGGTGGAAGCTAGTTAATATCTACGGTACTTGCCAGGGCGATCAACGTACTTCTTTTACCAAGTGGCTTTTTGATCTAGATATCCCCCCTTCTGAGGATTGGCTCTTGCTTGGAGATTTTAACTATATCCGTTCACCGGAAAATCGCAACAAGCCCGGAGGTGATGTAAACAATATGTTCATTTTCAATGATTTCATACGCGAGCAATGCCTTACTGAACTAGCCATTAAAGGCCGTAATTTCACGTGGTCGAATATGCAGCAGAACCCCCTCCTTGAACAACTTGATTGGTTCTTTACATCACTTAATTGGACGGCCACATTCCCTAACACTCTTGTTATGCCTCTTGGTCGGCCTATTTCTGACCATATCCCATGTAATGGCTCCATTCAAACCTCCATTCCTAAAAGTAGACTGTTCAGGTTTGAAACTTTTTGGATTGCACATCCGGGCTTCTTTGATGTTGTCTCATAAGCTTGGAACAAGCCTATAAAATTTGGGACAAATATTAATGCGGCTGCCAGCTTGTGTCAAAAACTTAAGAATCTTCGTCGTGCTCTCAGCCGTTGGAGTAAACGTATCTCACGTCTGAAAATTGCCATTGAAAATACCAACAAGGCCTTACTGGAGATTGATAATATAGCCGATAAGCGATGTTTGACGTTACCTGAGGGGAATTTTCAGCGTATCCTAAAAACCCATTTGCTTCGTCTTCTTCAATACCAGAAGGAGTACTGGAGAAAACGCTAATCCATTCGTTGGATTAAGTTTGGGGATGAAAATTCCAAATTTTTTCAAGCTGTCGCCACTGAAAGATACCTAAAAAACTGTATTTCAAGTCTGAAATCTGCTGATGGTATTAGTCATGATGATCACGTGAGTAAGGAGTCCATCTTGTTCGAGGCCTTTAAAAAACGTCTGGGCACAGCCAAGGTCCCACAAATGAAATTCAATCTCTCAAATATGCTTTGATCTCAGGTTGACTTTGACAGCCTCACTGTTCCATTCACGCACGAAGAAATTGACGCTGTGATCAATGAAATGCCGCCGGATCGGGCCCCTGGCCCTGATGGCTTTAACGGTGCGTTCTTGAAAGCTTGCTGGCCCATAATAAAGCTAGATTTCTATCGACTCTGTGAGGAGTTCCATCAAGGGTCTCTAAACCTGGAAAGCCTCAACTACGGGTATATCACTTTGATCCCCAAAAATAGGGCCCCGGAATCTGTCAATGATTTTCGTCCAATCACACTGCTGAACTGCTGCCTTAAGTTGATCACCAAAAATCTAGCTAATAGATTGCAGAGAGTGATCCTGAAAATTGTTTATAAAAACCAATATGGGTTCTTGAAAGGACGATCCATCCATGACTGCCTTGCTTGGGCCTTTGAGTATATACACCAATGCCAAGCTTCTAAACACGAGATAGTTCTCCTTAAGTTGGACTTTGCAAAAGCATTTGATACGGTGGAACATGCAGCCATCCTTCAGATTATGAAGAGCATGGGGTTCAACGACAGATGGATTTCTTGGTTCAACTGCATCTCTTCCTCTGGCAAATCTTCGGTGTTGCTCAATGGCGTACCGGGGAAACAATTCTGGTGCAAATGTGGGGTTCGGTAGGGGGACCCTCTCTCCCCTCTCATCTTTGTCCTGACAGCGGATCTTCTTCAAACTACAATTAATGCAGCCCTAGCTGTAATCATTTGCAACTGCCTATCCCCTTGGCTGAGCCATCTAGCTACCCGTTCATTCAATACGCCGACGACACGATAATCCTCTTGCCAGCATGTTTGGACCAACCAGCACGTTTGAAAACTACCCTCACTGGTTATGCTGACTCTGTTGGTCTACACATCAACTTCTCCAAGTCTACTCTGATCCCTATTAATACCCCGGATGACAAATGCCGTGACATTGCAAATATCTTTGGTTGTACCACTGTGTCGATGCCGTTCACCTACCTTGGCCTACCTCTTGGTACTACTAAACCAACTATCTTCGACATGACCCCCTGGATCTGCAAAGCCGAGAGCAAGATCACGGCTGCCATGTCGCTCATGTCCTATGCAGGAAAATTGGCGCTGATGAACTCACTTGTCACGTTGCTGGCTATCTATCCCATGGGCGTTCTCTGACTCCCTAGAAAAATTATTGAACAAATGGACAAGATTCGACGGCATTGCCTTTGGATCAAAAAAATAGATACTAGTGACAAGTGCAACTCTTTGGCTGCATGGGACATGGTTTGTCATCCTAAGGAGAAAGGTGTCTTGGGCGTTCTCAATCTCAAAATCCAAAACGAGGCTCTGCTGATCAAACTGCTACACAAATTCTACAACCAAATGGACATCCCTTGGTTAGTTTGATGTGGAACACCTACTATGTGGACACCATCCCGCATGCATCTCCACCTTGTTGGTCGCAGTGGTGGCGTGATTTGATCAAGCTCATGCCAACGTACCGAGGTGTGACCAAGGTCCAAATCCGTAGCGGAGAGATGGCCCTTTTTTTGGAGAGATGACTAGTGCAATCACATCCTCGAGGAACAATTCCCTAGGGCCTTCTCTTATGCTACTGGAGAGGATGCATCGGTTCGTAGTATGCTCACTATATCTGAAGTCCGTGAAGCTTTTCACCTACCCCTTTCAACCCAAGCCCATGATGAACTTAGAAGGATCCAAAATGTGGTCTCCTCCACTGCACTCTCAGATGAAAGAGATGTTTGGACATGCACCTGGGGCTCAGCCACATTCAAGACTACGGCGTACTACAAGTTCTGCTTCCGAGAGCTTCAGGTACATGAGGCATTTCATTGGCTCTGGAAAGCTAAAAGTGTCCCCAAGCTCAAAGTTTTCGGTTGGTTCCTTCTAGTTGATCGTCTCAATACTCGCAATATGCTCAACAGGAGGCACTACAACATTGGGACCAACCTAGATTGTCTCCTTTGTGGCGAACACGTAGAAGAAACCCTTGAGCATCTCTTCTTTCGCTGCACTTTTAGCACACGGTGCTGGCTCAAGCTCAATATAACATGGCCTGCTACAGGAGATCGGCTGCATATGATGAAATATCTTAAGATGGGGAATCATCGTAAGATGATCATGGACATCTTCCTGGTTGCCGCATGGAGTTTGTGGAAGGAAAGAAATAATAACTATTTTAGGAAGGTGGCCCTTCGGTTGACAAGTGGCAAGCCAGGTTCAAAAAAGATTTTGCCAACATTGCCTATAGACTCCCTGACGACAAGAGACACCTCATCTCTGCCATCCTAGCTTCTATCACATAGCTAGATTAACTTGTTAGCTAGATTAACTTATTAGCTCTGACTTTCCTTTTGTACTGGTTTAAGCCACTCCCCCAACCCCCTTTTTTTCTTTCTTTGTACATTTGTAACATATTCACCCCCCTGGGGTCTTAATATATACATGCAGTAGGATGTGTTCCTAATGTCCAACCTTCAAAAAAAGCAATCCAACACATAAGCACACAAGAGGCAAGCGAAAACGAGAGGCGAACGGGAAAGAGAGGGTGAATAAACCGGAAAGGATGAAGTGGGGGAGAGGAAAACGAGAGGCAAATGGCAAATAATGCAATGCGAGGGAGATGAGTTTGTGATGGGTACTTGGTATGTCTTGACTTGAGTGAAGACCTCCCCGGCAACGGCGCCAGAAATCCTTCTTGCTACCTCTTGAGCACTGCGTTGGTTTTCCCTTGAAGAGGAAAGGGTGATGCAGCAAAGTAGCGTAAGTATTTCCCTCAGTTTTTGAGAACCAAGGTATCAATCCAGTAGGAGGCTCCGAACAAGTCCCTCGTACCTACACAAACAAACAAGAACCTCGCAACCAACGCGATAAAGGGCTTGTCAATCCCTTCATGGTAACTTGAGAAAGTGAGATCTGATAGAGATAATAAGATAAGATAAATATTTTTGGTATTTTTATGATATAGATTGGAAAGTAAATATGCAAATAAAAGTAGATTAGAAACTTATATGATAAAAGATAGACCCGGGGGCCATAGGTTTCACTAGTGCCTTCTCTCAAAATAGCATAAGTATTACGGTGGGTGAACAAATTACTATCGAGCAATTGATAGAAAAGTGCATAGTTATAAGAATATCTAGGCATGATCATGTATATAGGCATCACGTCCGCAACAAGTAGACCGAAACGATTCTGCATCTACTACTATTACTCCACAATCGACCGACTCCTGCCTGCATCTAGAGTATTAAGTTCATAAGAACAGAGTAACACATTAAGCAAGATGACACGATGTAGAGGGATAAACTCAAGCAATATGATATAAACCCCATCTTTTTATCCTCGATGACAACAATAAAATACATGCCTTGCTGCCCCTGCTGTCACTGGGAAAGGACACCGCAAGATTGAACCCAAAGCTAAGAACTTCTCCCATTGCAAGAAAGATCAATCTAGTAGGCCAAACCAAACTCATAATTCGAAGAGACTTGCAAATGTAACCAATCATACATTAAATAATTCAGAGGAGATTCAAATATTTCTCATAGATAAACTTGATCATAAACCCACAATTCATCAGATCTCGACAAACACACCGCAAAAAGCGTTACATCGAATAGATCTCCAAGAAGATCAAGGAGAACTTTGTATTGAGATTCAAAGAGAGAGAAGAAGCCATCTAGCTAATAACTATGGACCCGAAGGTCTGTGGTAAACTACTCACAACTCATCGGAGAGGCTATGGTGTTGATGTAGAAGCCCTCCATGGTCGATTCCCCCTCCAGCAGAGCACCGGCGAAGGCTCCAAGATGGGATCTCGCGTATACAGAAGGTTGCGGCGGTGGAAATAGTTTTTCGTGGCGCTCCTGGATGTTTTCAGGGTATGGAGGTATATATAGGCGAAGGAGGTAGGTCAGGGGAGCCACGAGGGACGCACGAGGGTGGGGGCACACCCATCCCCTAGGGCGCGCCCTCCTGCCTCGTGGCTGCCTCAGCTGCTTCTTGACGTCCACTCCAAGTCTCCTGGATTGCGTTTTTTCCAAAAAGATCGCTCTGGAAGGTTTCATTCCGTTTGGACTCCGTTTAATATTCCTTTTCTTCAAAACACTGAAATAGGGAAAAAACAGCAATTTGGGCTGGGCCTCGGGTTAGTAGGTTGGTCCCAAAAATGATATAAAAGTGTAAAGTAAAGCCCATAAACATCCAAAACAGGTAATATAATAGCATCGAACAATCAAAAATTATAGATACGTTGGAGACGTATCATCTGCCTGCTCCGCTGCCGCCCTGTCCCGGGCCTTCTTGGCATTGGGCCTGTTCCGCCGGTCGGCGGCGAAAGCCTCCCGACGCTGAACCTCCACCTTCTAGTCTGTGTTTGACATGCCCGGGGGCTTGGACGACGGCTCCCTATGCTTCCTATGAATCGGCTGGGTGGCGTTGGCATCGGTAGCGGCGCGAGGAGCCTGGTACTTTTTTAACGGCATGGCGGCCGGATGGAGGGGAGAGGGAGGAGAAAGGTGAGAGAAAGGGGGAATTGAGGGAAACGGAGGGGGGAAAGCAGGGGGGTCAACGATAAAAGGGCCTTCTCTCGCCGACACAATGGACCCACGCGCCTTTTCACTTCGGCCGGCACCCCCAGGCGACCCCCGGGGGCTTGGGTTCGGCTCGGGTTCGCCGGCTGTTATTTCGGCCCAAACTGGCAAGAAACGAGATCCTGGGGGCGTGATGACCCACAAGTATAGGTGATCTATCGTAGTCCTTTCGATAAGTAAGAGTGTCGAACCCAACGAGGAGCAGAAGGAAATGACAAGCGGTTTTCAGTAAGGTATTCTCCGCAAGCACTAAAATTGTAGGTAACAGATAGTTTTGTGATAAGATAATTTGTAACGAGTAACAAGCAATGGAAGTAAATAAAGTGTAGCAAGGTGGCCCAATCCTTTTTGTAGAAAAGGACAAGCCTGGACAATTTCTTATAATGAGAAAAGCGCTCCCGAGGACACATGGGAATTATCGTAAAGCTAGTTTTCATCACGGTCATATGATTCCCGTTTGTTACTTTGATAATTTGATATGTGGGTGGACCGGTGCTTGGGTACTGACCTTTCTTGGACAAGCATCCCACTTATGATTAGCCCCTATTGCAAGAATCGGCAACTACAAAAGAAGTATTAAGGTAAACCTAACCATAGCATTAAACTAGTGGATCCAAATCAGCCCCTTACGAAGCAACACATAAACTAGGGTTTAAGCTTCTGCCACTCTAGCAACCCATCATCTACTTATTACTTCCCAATGCCTTCCTCTAGGCCCAAATAATGGTGAAGTGTCATGTAGTCGACATTCACATAACACCACTAGAGGAGAGACAACATACATCTCATCAAAATATCAAACGAATACCAAATTCACATGACTACTAATAGCAAGACTTCACCCATGTCCTCAGGAACAAATGTAACTACGCACAAAGCATATTCATGTTCATGATCAGAGGAGTATTAATATGCATTAAGGATCTGAACATATGATCTTCCACCAAATAAACCAATTAGCATCAACTACAAGGAGTAATCAACACTACTAGCAACCCACAGGTACCAATTTGTGGTTTTGATACAAGATTGGATACAAGAGGTGAACTAGGGTTTTGAGAGGAGATGGTGCTGGTGAAGATGTTGATGGAGATTGACCCCCTCCCAATGAGAGGATCGTTGGTGATGACGATGGTGATGATTTCCCCCTCCCGGAGGGAAGTTTCCCCAGCAGAACAGCTCCTCTGGAGCCCTAGATTAGTTCCACCAAGGTTCCACCTCGTGGAGGCGGAGTTTCGTCCCGTAAGCTTGCTTATGATTTTTTTCAGGATAGAAGACTTCATAAGCAAAAGATGGGCACCGGAGGGCCACAAGGGGGCCCACGAGACAGGGGGTGCACCCAGTAGGGGGGCGCCCCCACCCTCGTGGCCAGGGTGTGGGCTCCCTCCGGTACTTCTTTCGCTCAATAATTCTTATTAATTCCAAAAATGACTTTCGTGGAGTTTCAGGACTTTTGGAGCTGTGTAGAATAGGTTTCTAGTATTTTCTCCTTTTCCAGCCAGAATTCCAGTTGCCGGCATTCTCCCTCTTCATGACAAACCTTGTAAAATAAGAGAGAATAGCCATAAGTATTGTGACATAACGTGTAATAACAGCCCATAACGCAATAAATATCGATATAAAAGCATGATGCAAAATGGACGTATCAACTCCCCCAAGCTTAGACCTTGCTTGTCCTCAAGAGGAAGCCGAAATCGAAAAATATGTCCACATGTTTAGAGATAGAGGTGTTGATAAAAATAAAATACGGACATGAGGGCATCATGATCATTCTTATAACAGCAACAAATATATATTTTGTCATATGATTTCTTATGCTCAAGTAACAATCTATTCACAATATCAAGTATGGTTCAGAAACTTCATTGAGAACTAGCAAACTATAATCTCAGTCATTGAAGCAATTGCAATTTATCATAATATCAGAAAGAGTCAATAATAGAGCTTTTCATCAAGTCCACATACTCAACTATCATATAGTCTTTCACAATTGCTAACACTCATGTAATACTTACGGTTATGGAGTTTTCATCAGACACTGAGAAAGATAGGGGCTTACAATTTCGCCGCCCAACGTATTCACCTTTGGGTGATGTCAACAATAATAGTTCATGCTAACTTACATCCAGTTGGATATATATATCAGGATCTTTCCAACACGAGGTGCTTGCCAAAGGATAAAATGAAAAAGGGAAATGTGAAGATCATCTTGACTCTTGCATAAAGTAAAAGACATAAAGTAAAAGATAGACACTTCGTAGAGGGAAGCAGAGGTTGTCATATGCTTTTAGGGTTGGATGCACAAAATCTTAATGCAAAAGAACGTCACTTTATATTGCCACTTGTGATATGAAACTTTATTATGCAGTCCATCGCTTTTATTACTTCCATATCACACGATCGTATAAAGCTTATTTTCTCCGCACTAATAAGTCATACATATTTAGGGAGCAATTTTTATTGCTTGCAACATGAAAACTTACTTGAAGGATCTTACTCAATCCATAGGTAGGTATGGTGGACTCTCATGGCAAAGACTGGGTTTAAGTATAATTGGAAGCACAAGTAGTATCTCTACTTGGTGCAAGGAATTTGGCTAGCATGAGGGGGAAATGCAAGCTCAACATGTTGGATGATCCATGACAATATACTTTAACTAAGATGTGAGAAAACATAACCCATTATGTTGTCTTCCTTGTCCAATATCAACTCTTTAGCATGTCATACTTAATGAGTGCTCACAATCATAGAAGATGTCCAAGATAGTATATTTATATGTGAGAACCTCTCTTTATTTATTACTTCCTATTAATTGCAGTGATGACCAAAACTATGTTTGTCAACTCTCAACATCTTTTAAGGCTCATACTCTTTATATGTGAAGTCATTACTATCCATAAGATCAATACAAACTCTTTTATTCTTTCTATTTTTTCAAGATCATAGCAAGATAGCAAAGCCCTTGACTCAACACTAATCTTTATTATAAAATAGCTCACGGACTCGATTACATAGAGAGATCACAAAGCAAAACTCAAAACTAATTCATACCAAAACTTTATTCTACTAGATCAAGATATTACTAAAAGGATCGAACTAAGTAAAACGGTAAAGATAGGAGTGTGATGGTGATACGATATCGGGGCACCTCCCCCAAGCTTGGCAGTTGCCAAGGGGAGTGCCCATACCCATGTAATTATGTCCTCGGAGGTGATGAAAGTGGTGATGATGAGGGTGGATAATCACACATCGAGCGTAGAAGCTCCTCCAACTTGCGGATAATGCCCTTGAGTGCGACAATATGATCCTTCAAAAAAATATTTTCCTGTGTGAGACACTTGTTTTGTATGCGAGCTAACTCAATCATCTTGAAAGATTCAATCTCAGTTGGGGTAAAGAGGTTAGGTAGAGGTTGAGGGATGTTTTCTTCTTCCACCGCTGGAGCTTGATCCTCCATGGCCTTCTTGATCCCTTCCTCCTTGTTGATCTCCTTAGGTTCTTCTCTTTTCAGCTCTATCTTCAATAGCCAAGCATCATTGTCTTCATTATTGAAGGAGGGTGACATCATGATGTGATAACCCACAATTATAGGGGATCGCAACAGCTTTCGAGGGTAAAGTATTCAACCCAAATTTATTGATTCGACACAAGGGGAGCCAAAGAATATTCTTGAGTATTAGCAGTTGAGTTGTCAATTCAACCACACCTTGATAACTTAGTATCTGCAGCAAAGTATTTAGTAGCAAAAGTGGTATGATAATAAACGTAACGGTGGCAAAAGTAAAGATAATAGTTTTTAGGTTTTTGTAGTAGTTGTAACAGTAGCAACGGAAAAGTAAATAAGCAAAGAACAATATGTGAAAAGCTCATAGGCAATGGATCAGTGATGGATAATTATACCGGATGCGATTCCTCATGTAATAGCTATAACATAGGGTGACACAGAACTAGCTCCAGTTCATTAATGTAATGTAGGCATGTATTCCGTAAATAGTCATACGTGCTTATGGAAAAGAACTTGCATGACATCTTTTGTCCTACCCTCCCGTGGCAGCGGGGTCCTAGTGGAAACTAAGGGATATTAAGGCCTCCTTTTAATAGATTACCGGAACAAAGCATTAGCACATAGTGAATATATGAACTCCTCAAACTACGATCATCACCGAGAAGTATCCCGATTATTGTCACTTCAGGGTTGTCAGATCATAACACGTAATAGGTGACTATAGACTTGCAAGATAGGATCAAGAACACACATATATTCATGAAAACATAATAGGTTCAGATCTGAAATCATGGCACTCAAGCCCTAGTGACAAGCATTAAGCATAGCAAAGTCATAGCAACATCAATCTCAGAACATAGTGGATACTAGGGATCAAACCCTAATAAAACTAACTTGATTACATGGTAAATCTCATCCAACCCATCACCGTCCAGCAAGCCTACGATGGAATTACTCATGCACGGCGGTGAGCATTATGAAATTGGTGATGGAGGATGGTTGATGATGATGACAGCGACAAATCCCCCTCTCCGGAGCCCCGAACGGACTCCTGATCAGCCCTCCCAAGAGAGATTAGGGCTTGGCGGCGGCTCCGTGTCGTAAAACGCGATAAAAATTTCTCTCTGATTTTGTTCACCCCGAACGTGAATATATGGAGTTGGAGTTGAGGTCGGTGGAGGTCCAGGGGGCCCACGAGATAGGGGGGAGCGCCAAGGGGAGGGGGCGCGCCCCCTGTCTCATGGACAGGGTGTGGGCCCCCTGGTCTTGATTCTTTCGCCAATATTTTTTATATTTTCCAAAAAGTCGCTCCGTCAATTTTTAGGACATTCCGAGAACTTTTCTTGTCTACACATAAAACAACATCATGGCAGTTCTGCTAAAAACAGCGTCAGTCCGGGTTAGTTTGATTCAAATCATGCAAGTTAGAGTCCAAAATAAGGGCAAAAGTGTTTGGAAAAGTAGATACGTTGGAGACGTATCAACTCCCCCAAGCTTAAACCTTTGCTTGTCCTCAAGCAATTCAGTTGATAAACTGAAAGTGATAAAGAAAAACTTTTACAAACTCTGTTTGCTCTTGTTGTTGTAAACATGAAAAGCCAGCATTCAGGTTTCAGCAAATATTATGACCTAACCATACTCACAATAACACTTAGGTCTCACAATTACTCATATCAATAGCCTAATCAGCTAGTGAGCCATAATAATGAAACTCGGATGACAACACTTTCTCAAAACAATTATAACATGATATAAAAAAATGGTATCTTGCTAGCCCTTTCTGAGACCGCAAAACATAAATGCAGAGAACCTTTAAAGATCAAGGACTGACTAAACATTGTAATTCATGGTAAAAGAGATCCAGTCAAGTCATACCCAATATAAGTCAATAGTAATGAATGCAAATGACAGTGTGCTCTCCAGCGGGTGCTTTTTAATAAGAAGGATGATGGCTCAACATAAAAGTAAATAGATAGGCCCTTCGTAGAGGGAAGTAGGGATTTGTAGAGGTGCCAGAGCTCGATTTAAAAAAAGAGATTGAATAACATTTTGAGCAGCATACTTTCACTGTCAACACAACAACTATGAGATGGCTGTATCTTCCATACTACATGCATTATAGGCAGTTCCCAAACAGAATGGTAAAGGTTTATACTCCCCCAACCACCAACAAGCATCAATCCATGGCTTGCTCGAAACAACGAGTGCTTCCAACTAACAACAGCCCTGGGGGAGTTTTGTTTAATTAATTTTATTTGCTTTGATCTTTTTGGATCATGGGACTGGGCATCCCGGTTACCGGCCCTTTCTCGTGAATGAGGAGCAGAGTCCGCTCCTCTTGAGAATAACCCACCTAGCATGGAAGATATACGCAGCCCTAGTTGTAACATGAGCTGCTCGAGCATACAAAACAGAATTTCATTTGAAGGTTTGGAGTTTGGCACATACAAATTTACTTGGAACGGCAGGTAAATACCGCATATAGGAAGGTATAGTGGACTCATATGGAACAACTTTGGGGTTTAAGGAGTTTGGATGCACAAGCAGTATTCCTTCTTAGTACAGATGAAGGCTAGCAAAAGACTGGGAAGCGACCAACTGAGAGAGCGACAACAGTCATAAACATGCATTAAAATTAATTCACACCGAATACAAGCATGAGTAGGATATAATCAACCATGAACATAAATATCATGAAGGCTATGTTGATTTGATTCAACTACATGCGTGAACATGTGCCAAGTCGAGTCACTCAATTCATTCAAAGGAGGATACCATCCCATCATACCACATCATAATCATTCTAATATCATGTTGGCACGCAAGGTAAACCATTATAACTCATTGCTAATCAAGCATGGCACAAGCAACTATAATGTCTAAATGTCATTGCAAATGTGTTTACTTCATAATAAGCTGACTCAGAAACGATGAACTCATCATATTTACAAAGACAAGATAGGTCGAGTTCATACCAGCTTTTCTCATCTCAATAAGTCCATCATATATCGTCATTATTGCCTTTCACTTGCACGACCGAACGATGTGTATAATAATAAGAGTGCACATGCATTGGACTAAGCTGGAATCTGCAAGCATTCAACTCAAGAGAGAAGACAAGTAATATGGGCTCTAAGTTAAAAAAACAATCATGCATATGAGAGCCACTAAGCATTTTCAATATGGTCTTCTCGACCCCCAAAGGAAAGAAAAGAAAATAAAACTATTTACACGGGAAAGCTACCAACAAGTAAAAAGAAGAACAAGAAATCTTTTTGGGTTTTCATTTTAATTTCTACTACAAGCATGGAAATTCAACTAACTAATTTTTTTGGTTTTTCTTAAGGTTTAACAAACACACAAGAAGAAAACTAGAAAAAGAAATTTAAACTAGCATGGATAATACAATGAAAGAGTGTGATCACCGACGACTAGTGTGTGAATATGAATGTAAAGTCGGTGAGAAATACGTACTCCGCCAAGCTTAGGCTTTTGGCCTAAGTTGGTCTAATACCAAGGACCGCCTGGCTGATATCCGTAAGTGAAACTAGGGTCGTACTGAGATGCGGCGGCAACCGCCTCTTGAGCTGCGGCGTGTTGGCGAGCTGCCTCCGCTCTCCCCTCATGTTCAGCTGCTTCCTCCCTGGTGACAACATATCTTCCTTTTGCCTGATAATCAAAAAGGTAGGGAGCAGGAAGAGTAACATGGACGATGTTCTGTCTGTCATAGATTAGTCGATATTGGAGGAATTGTTCATTCCTCCCAAGAAATTGATGATTGACCATAGCTTCAGAATCCAAATAAACAAGAGGTATTATCATATCTCCCTCTCGTGGGGCTATACCAAGATAATTAGCCACACGGGTTGCATAAATTCCTCCAAATAAATTTCCCTTTCTACTATTATTCTGCAACCTTCGTGCAACTATTGCCCCCAAGTTATAACCTTTATAACCTAACACTGCACTCTTGAGGACACATAGATCAGGAACACACATGTGACATGCTTCGTCTTTACCACTAGTGCATCTACCAATAAAGAGAGCAAAATAATGTATAGCAGGAAAATGAATGCTCCCTATGGTAGCTTGTGCTATGTCCCTAGATTCTCCCACAGTAATACTAGCAAGAAAGTCTCTAAATTCAGATTTGTGAGGATCATTAATATTACCCCACTGCGGGAGTTTGCAAGCAGTTGTGAAATCTTCTAAATCCATGGTATAAGATGTATCATAAATATCAAATATGACACTAGGAGAATTACACACACAGTTATATTTAAACCTCCGCACAAAAGAATCAGTCAATTGATAGTACTGCAGACACTTATCTTGTAAGAAACCCTCCAGCTCGGCATTACGCACATACGCGTCAAATTCCTCCTTCAAGCCTGCTTCGACCATAAAATTATCGGATGGCCACTCACAAGCTCGTACATCCGCGTCCCTCGGTAATTCAACATCATGCTCACGTGTGGCAATCCTGGGCCCTTTCTTCACCGAGGAGCCACCTTGGTACATTCTTCTAAGCATAATTCTTTTTCTGAAATATTTCTGAAATTTTAGTAACTTCAAAATAAAAGTGAATAAAACTAAACAAGATTGGTAGCAACTACTCCTACAAGTGCCTAGAGCCTATATCATTCATTAGAATTGCTTGGGACCTCATAAATTTAACATGCAAGCTCAAGAACATGCTCACCTATGCAGCAAAAATTTGCAATGAATAAAGCACTAGAACAAAAACTAATTGGACCAATGGAGGAGTCACATACCAAGCAACAATCTCCCAAAGCAGTTTTATGAATGGAGCTTTGAGCAAGGAGATCGAAAATCGCAGCAAAATGAGCTAGAACTCGTGCTTGAGCTAGATGGGGATTTTTTTTGGGTAGAAGTTGAAGTGTGTGGGTGCTGGCATAAGTGGAGGGGGGGGCACTTGGGGCCCACGAGACAGGGGGGCGCGCCCAGGTGGGGTGGGCCTGCCCTCCACTCTTGTGGCCTGGTGCTTGCCCCTCCTGCAGTATTTTCAGTGCCTAAAATCCTCAAATATTCCATAAAAAATCATACTAAATTTGCAGTGCATTTGGAGCACTTTTATTTTCGGGATATTTTTAATGCACGGATAATTCAGAAAACAGACAGATAATACTATTTTTGCTTTATTTATCCTAAATAACAGAAAGTAAAAAGAAGGTACAGAAGGTTGTGCCTTCTAGTTTCATCCATCTCATGATCATCAAAATGAATCCACTAACAAGGTTGATCAAGTCTTGTTAACAAACTCATTCCGAATAACACGGAACCGGAGAAATTTCGAATAACACTAAGTTACCTCAACGGGGATATGAAAATCCCCAATAATAAGAATATCATACTTTTTCTTGGCAGTAGGGAGAGGAAATTCAAAACCTCCAATAATAATAGTTGGAACTTTTCCAATAGAATTGATGCTATGAACTTGAGATTGTTTCCTCGAAAAGTGTACCGTATGCTCATTACCATTAACATGAAAAGTGACATTGCGTTTGGTGCAATCAATAACGGCCCCTACAGTATTAAGAAAAGGTCTACCAAGGATAATAGACATACTATCGTCCTCGGGAATATCAAGAATAACAAAGTCCGTTAAGATAGTGACATTTGCAACCACAACAGGCACATCCTCACAAATAACGACAGGTATAGCAGTTGATTTATCAGCCATTTGCAAAGATATTTCAGTAGGTGTCAACTTATTCAATTCAAGTCTATGATATAAAGAGAGAGGCATAACGCTAACACCGGCTCCAAGATCACATAAAGCAGTTCTAACATAATTTCTTTTAATGGAGCATGGTATAGTTGGGACACCCGGATCTTCAAGTTTCTTTGGTATTCCACCCTTAAAAGTGTAATTAGCAAGCATGGTAGAAATTTCAGCTTCTGGTATCTTTCTTTTATTTGTAATGATATCCTTCATATATTTAGCATAAGGATTTACTTTCAGCATATCAGTTAAGCGCATACATAAGAAAATAGGTCTAATCATTTCAGCAAAGCGCTCAAAATCCTCATCATCCTTTGTGTTGGATGGTTTAGGAGGAAAGGGCATGGGTTTCTGAACCCATGGTTCTATTTCTCTACCGTGCTTCCTAGCAACAAAATCTCTCTTGTCATAACGTTGATTCTTTGATTGTGGGTTATCAAGATCAACATCAGGTTCAATCTCTACATCATTGTTTTTGCTAGGTTGAGCATCAACATGAACATTATCATTAACATTATCACTAGGCTCATGTTCAGCACCTGATTGTGTTTTAGCATCAGAGATAGAAATATCATTAGGATTTTCAGGTGTGTCTACAGTAGGTTCACTAGAAGCATGCAAAGTTCTATCATTTCTCTTTTTCTTCTTTTTATAAGAACTAGGTGCCTCTAAATTGTTTCTCTGAGAATCTTGCTCGATTCTCTTAGGGTGGCCTTCAGGATACAAAGGTTCCTGAGTCATTCTACCAGTTCTAGTAGCCACTCTAACAGCAAAGTCATTTTTATTACTTAATTCCTCAAGCAAATCATTTTGAGCTTTAAGTGCTTGCTCAGCTTGAGTAGCAACCATAGAAGTATATTTTCTAATGAGTATAAGTTCACCTTTAACTCTAGCCATATTATCGCTCACGCGTCCTATCTCGAAAGCATTATTCTTTAACTCTCTACCAACATAAGCATTAAAACTTTCTTGTCTAGCCATAAAGTTATCAAATTCATCTAAGCATGGGCTATGAAATTTAGTAGAGGGGATTTCAACTTTATCATATCTATAGAGAGAATTTACCTTTACTACCTGTGTCGGGTTATCAAGACAATGTGGTTCTTCAACAGTCGGTATATTAAGACCATGTATTTCTTCAATGGGAGGTAAATTCTTAACATCTTCAGCTTTAATACCTTTTTCTTTCATTGATTTCTTTGCCTCTTGCATATCTTCAGGACTGAGAAATAAAACACCTCCCTTCTTCGGAGTGGCTTTAGGAATAGGCTCAGGAGTTGGCTCAATTGGTTTAGGAATTTCTTCAGGAATTGGCTCAGGAAGAGTCCAATTATTTTCATTAGTCAACATATTATTCAATAGTAATTCAGCTTCGTCGACTGTTCTTTGCTTGAAAACACAACCAACACAACTATCCAAGTAGTCCTTGGAAGCATCGGTTAGTCCATTATAAAAGATATCAAGTATTTCATTTTTCTTGAGAGGATGATCAGGCAAAGCATTAAGTAACCGGAGAAGCCTCCCCCAAGCTTGTGGGAGACTCTCTTCTTTGATTTGCACAAAATTATATATTTCCCGCAAGGCAGCTTGTTTCTTATGAGCAGGGAAATATTTAGCAGAGAAGTAATAAATCATATCCTGGGGACTACGCACACAACCAGGAGCAAGAGAATTATACCAAGTCTTAGCATCACCCTTTAATGAGAACAGAAATATCTTAAGGATATAATAATAGCAAGACTTCTCGTCATTAGTAAACAGGGTGGCTATATCATTTAACTTTGTAAGATGTGCCACAACAGTTTCAGATTCAAGGCCATAAGAAGGATCAGATTCAACTAAAGTAATAATCTCAGGATCAACAGAGAATTCATAATCTTTATCAGTAACACAAATAGGTGAAGTAGCAAAAGCAGGGTCAGGTTTCATTCTAGCATTAAGAGACTGCTGCTTCCATTTAGCTAATAATTTCTTAAGATCATATCTATCATTGCAAGAAAATATAGCTCTAGCAGCTTGTTCATTCATAAGATAACCCTCAGGAACAACAGGCAATTCATAATCATTGGGAGAACTTTCATCATCACTATCATCAATAATAACATCTTAAATAATTTCATTCCCCCTAACTCTAGCAAGTTGTTCATCAAGAAATTCACCTAATGGCAAAGTAGTATCACGCACAGAAGTAGTTTCATCATAAGTATCATACATAGCAGAAGTGGCATCATCAATAACATGCGACATATCAGAATTCATAGCAGTAGCAGGTTTAGGTGTCGCAGGCTTACTAATAACGGAAGGAGAATCTAGTGCACAGCTAGATGGCAGTTCCTTACCTCCCCTCGTAGTTGAGGGCAAAATCTTGGTTCTGTCGTCTTTCAAGTTCTTCATAGTGATCAACAGATATAAATCCCAAGTGACTCAGAGAATAGAGCTATGCTCCCCGGAAACGGTGCCAGAAATTAGTCTTGATAACCCACAAGTGTAGGGGATCGCAACAGCTTTCGAGGGTAAAGTATTCAACCCAAATTTATTGATTCGACACAAGGGGAGCCAAAGAATATTCTTGAGTATTAGCAGTTGAGTTGTCAATTCAACCAAACCTGGATAACTTAGTATCTGCAGCAAAATATTTAGTAGCAAAAGTGGTATGATAATAAAGGTTACGATGGCAAAAGTAAAGATAATAGTTTTTGGGTTTTTGTAGTAGTTGTAACACTAGCAACGGAAAAGTAAATAAGCGAAGAACAATATGTGAAAAGCTCGTAGGCAATGGATCAATGATGGATAATTATGCCAGATGCAATTCCTCATGTAATAGCTATAACATAGGGTGACACAGAACTAGCTCCAGTTCATCAATGTAATGTAGGCATGTATTCCCTAAATAGTCATATGTGCTTATGGAAAAGAACTTGCATGACATCTTTTGTCCTACCCTCCCGTGGCAGCGGGGTCCTAGTGGAAACTAAGGGATATTAAGGCCTCCTTTTAATAGAGTACCAGAATAAAGCATTAGCACATAGTGAATACATGAACTCCTCAAACTACGGTCATCACCGAGAAGTATCCCGATTATTGTCACTTCGGGGTTGTCGGATCATAACACGTAATAGGTGACTATAGACTTGCAAGATAGGATCAAGAACACACATATATTCATGAAAACATAATAGGTTCAGATCTGAAATCATGGCACTCGGGCCCTAGTGACAAGCATTAAGCATAGCAAAGTCATAGCAACATCAATCTCAGAACATAGTGGATACTAGGGATCAAACCCTAACAAAACTAACTTTATTACATGGTAAATCTCATCCAACCCATCACCATCCAGCAAGCCTACGATGGAATTACTCACACACGGCGGTGAGCATCATGAAATTGGTGATGGAGGATGGTTGATGATGATGACAGCGACAAATCCCCCTCTCCGGAGCCTCGAACGGACTCCAGATCAGCCGTCCCGAGAGAGATTAGGGCTTGGCGGCGGCTCCGTGTCGTAAAACGCGATGAAAATTTCTCTCTGATTTTTTTCTCCCCAAACGTGAATATATGGAGTTGGAGTTGAGGTCGGTGGAGGTCCAGGGGGCCCACGAGATAGGGGGGCACGCCCAGGGGGAGGGGACGCGCCCCCTGTCTCGTGGACAGGGTGTGGGCCCCCTGGTCTTGATTCTTTTGTCAATATTTTTTATATTTTCCAAAAAATCGCTCCGTTGATTTTCAGGACATTCCGAGAACTTTTCTTTTTTACACATAAAACAACATCATGGCAGTTCTGCTGAAAACAGCGTCAGTTCGGGTTAGTTTCATTCAAATCATGCAAGTTAGAGTCCAAAACAAGGGCAAAAGTGTTTGGAAAAGTAGATACGTTGGAGACGTATCATGATGCTCTAGATCTGTGAGAAAAACAGCTCGAAACGAGAACAGCAGATTTTTGCATGATACGGTGGTCAAAACCTCCGGGAGATTATATAATGAAGTTTTACCGACCGAAAGATGTAACGTGCAAGAAAACGGAGTCCGGAGGGCACACGAGGTGCCGATGAGACAGGGGGGCGCGCCTAGTAAGGGTGGGCGCGCCCTCCACCCTCGTGGAGGCCTCGTGGCCTTTCCGGACTACTTATTTTCCTAAATTCTTAAATATTCCAAAACGGAGAAAAAATGCCATTAGAATTGTTTTGGAGTCGGTTTACTTACCGTACCATATATCTATTCCTTTTCGGCGTCTGAAACATTCTGGAAAGTTTCCCTTATGTATTCCTCCGGGGTTACAGTTTTAATAATATTAGTTTCAACATTTATTGGATTACCTGAAATATAATGTTTGATTCTTTGACCGTTCACCACCTTCGGATTTGGGTCTTCAAAGTTGTTGATTTTTATGGCACCGGGACGATAGACCTCCTCGATAACGTAAGGACCTTCCCACTTAGAGAGAAGTTTTCCTGCAAAAAAATCTTAACCGAGAGTTGAATAGCAACACATAATCACCTACGCTAAACTCACGCTTTTGTATTCTTTTGTCATGCCATCTTTTAACTTTTTCCTTAAACAGCTTGGCATTCTCGTAGGCTTGGGTTCTCCATTCATCAAGTGAGCTAATGTCAAATAGCCTCTTCTCACCGGCAAGTTTGAAATCATAGTTGAGTTCTTTAATAGCCCAATATGCCTTATGTTCAAGTTCGAGAGGTAAGTGACATGCTTTTCCATAAACCATTTTTTACGGAGACATACCCATAGGATTTTTATATGCAGTTCTATAGGCCCATAATGCATCATCATGTTTCCTGGACCAATTCTTTCTAGATCTATTAACAGTCTTTTGCAAAATTAATTTGAGCTCTTCATTACTCCACTCTACTTGACCACTAGACTGTGGTGATAAGGAGATGCAATTCTATGATTAACATCATACTTATCAAGCATTTTTCGAAAAGCACCATGAATAAAATGTGAACCACCATGTGTCATTAAGTATCTAGGGACTCCAAACCTCGGAAAAATAATTTCTTTAAGCATCTTAATATAGGTGTTATGATCAGCACTACTAGTTGGAATAGCTTCTACCCACTTAGTAACATAATCAACAACAACTAAAATATGTGTATATCCATTAGAGGCAGGAAAAGGTCCCATATAATCAAAGCCCCAAACATCAAACGGTTCAATAACAAGAGAATAATTCATAGGCATTTCTTGACGTCTACTAATATTACCAATTATTTGACATTCATCACAAGACAAGACAAACTTACGAGCATCTTTGAAGAGAGTAGGCCAATAAAAACTGGATTGCAATACCTTATGTGCAGTTCTATCTCCAGCGTGGTGTCCTTCATATGGTTCAGAGTGACACTTGCGTAGGATCTGTTCCTGTTCATGCTTAGGTACACAACGTCTAATAACACCATCTACTCCTTCTTTATAAAGGTGTGGGTCATCCCAGAAGTAATGTCTTAAATCATAAAAGAACTTTTTCTTTTGCTGGTATGTGAAACTAGGTGGTATAAATTTAGCAACAATGTAATTAGCATAATCAGCATACCATGGAGCAGTACGAGAAGCATTAATGACCACTAATTGTTCATCAGGAAAGCTATCATCTATAGGTAGTGGGTCATCAAGCACATTCTCTAACCTAGACAAGTTGTCTGTAATGGGGTTCTCAGCTCCCTTTCTATCAATAATATGCAAATCAAATTCTTGGAGCAAGAGGACCCATCTAATAAGTCTAGGTTTAGCATCTTTCTTTTCCCTAAGATATTTAATTGCAGCATGATCAGTGTGAATAGTTACTTTAGAATCAACAATATAAGGTCTGAACTTATCACAAGCTAATACAACTGCTAAGAATTCTTTTTCTGTAGTAGCATAATTTCTCTGGGCAATATCAAGAGTTATACTAGCATACTGGATAACATTTAATTTCTTATCAACTCTTTTGGCCTAGAACAACACCCACAACATAATCACTAGCATCACACATAATTTCAAAGGGTAAATTCCAATCAGGTGGCTGAACAATAGGTGCAGTGATCAAAGCTTTCTTAAGTATTTCAAATGCTTCTACACAATCATCATCAAAGACAAAAGGAATATCTTTTTGCAATAAATTAGTCAGAGGCCTAGAGATTTTAGAAAAGTCCTTAATGAACCTCCTATAAAAGCCGGCATGACCAAGGAAACTTCTTATACTCCCTCCATTCCTTGATATAAGGTGTATAGATTTTTGAGAAAAAAAATCCGAAATATAAGGTGTATTGCGTTGCACCACTCGTTTGGATAATTTTTTTAGGGATTTGATTACATTTACTTATATTAGGCAATCTCCTCTATTTTCTCATGTCAACTAGTCAGGTCTAATCTCGCCCAAAACTTGTGAAATTATCCCTCCATGTGCATTCTTTAATATCCGTGCCAAAAACTATACACCCTACGAGGGAGTAACTTTAATGTCCTTGGGACATGGCATCTTTTCAATAGCATCAACTTTAGCTTTATCAAATTCAATACCTCTTTCAGAAATTTATGCCCCAAGACAATGCCTTCATTAACCATAAAGTGGCACTTTTCCCAATTCAAGACGAGACTAGTGTCTTCACATCTCTGCAAAACTCGATCAAGGTTGCTCAAGCAATCATCAAAAGAGGATCCATAAATGGAAAAATCATCCATGAATACCTCACAAATCTTCTCACAAAAGTCAGAGAATATAGCTAGCATGCATCTTTGAAAGGTAGCAGGTGCATTACATAAACCAAAAGGCATACGTCTATAAGCAAAGGTACCGGAAGGGCAAGTAAAAGTAGTTTTTGATTGATCCTCCGCTGACACAGGTATTTGAGAGAAACCACAATAACCATCTAGAAAGCAGAAATGTGTATGTTTGGATAGTCTTTCTAGCATTTGATCAATAAAAGGTAAAGGGTAATGTTCTTTCTTAGTAGCTTTATTTAATTTACAAAAATCAATTACCATCCTATAACCTGTAATAATTCTTTGTGAAATCAATTCATCTTTATCATTAGGAACGACAATAATACCTCCCTTCTTAGGGACACAATGGACATGACTTACCCAATCACTATCAGCAACTGGATAAATTATACTTGCCTCAAGGAGCTTTAGTATCTCCTTTCTTACCACTTCTTTCATCTTAGGATTTAACCGTCGTTGATGATCCCTAACTAGTTTGGAGCCTTCGTCCAATTTAATTTTATGTTGGCATAGAGTGGGACTAATGCCCTTAAGATCATCCAGAGTGTATCCAATAACAGCACGGTGCTTCTTCAGAGTTTCCAATAATCTTTCCTCTTCCTGTTCTGAAAGGTTAGCACTAATAATATCAGGATATATTTTCTTTTCATCAAGATAACATATTTAAGATTATCAGGTAAAGGTTTGAGCTCAAACATGGGATCACCCTTGGGTGGAGGAGGATCCCCTAGGATTTCAACATGCAGTTGTGTTTCAGAATGGGACCCTATTGAAGGAATACTTCATCTATTTCCCTTCTTTCATTCATAAACATATCATTTTCATGGTCTAGCAAATATTGTTCTAAAGGATCAGTAGGAGGCACGGCAATAGAAGCAAGACCAATAATTTCATCCTTACTAGGCAATTCTTTATCATGGGGTTGTCTACAAAATTTAGCAAAATTAAACTCATGAGACATATCCCATAAGCCAATCATAACAACATCCTTTTTGCAATCAATCCTAGCATTAACAGTATTCAAGAAGGGTATACCAAATATAATGGGACAAAAGCTATCTTGTGGGGAACCAAGAACAAGAAAATCATCAGGGTATTTAACTTTCCCACACAAGACTTCTACATCTCTAACAATCCCAACTGGTGAAATAGTATGGCAAGCTTAATAGTAACATCAATATCCTCTATTTCAGCGGGAGCGATATCATGCATAATTTCTTCATATAAGGAATGAGGTATTGCACTAGCACTAGCACCCATATCACATAAGCCATGATAACAATGATCTCCTATTTTAACAGAAATAGCAGGCATGCCTACAACAGGTCTGTGTATCTTAGCATCGGATTTAGCAATATTAGCAGCCTGTTCACTGAAGTAAATAACATGCCCATCTATATTCTTAGCCAAGAGATCTTTAACCATAGCAATACTAGGTTCAAATTTAATTTTCTCAGGAGGTGTATATGTTCTAGTATTACTCTTATGAACAACAGTTGAAGCTTTAGCATGATCCTTTATTCTAAGAGGGAAAGGTGGTTTCTCAACATAAGTAGTAGGAACAATAGGCTCATTATAAGTAATAGTCTTTTATTCAATTGTAATAGGTGCAACTATTTTTACTTCAGTGGGAGGATTATATTTAAACCACTTCTCCTTAGGGAGATCAACGTGAGTAGCAAAAGATTCACAGAAAGAAGCTACTATCTCAGAGTCAAGTCCATATTTAGCGCTAAATCCACGAAAAGCATCGGTATCCATAAAAGATTTAACACAATCAAACTTAGGTGTCATACCTGTCTCCTTACCAGCGCCAGAACCCCAATCTTCAGAGTTGCGTTTAATTCTTTCCAATAAGTCCCACTTGAATTCAATAGTCTTCAGCACATAAGAACCAGCACAGGAAGTATCAAGCATGGTGCGATCATTTAGAGAAAGCCGAGCATAAATATTTTGAATAATCATTTCTCTTGAGAGGTCATGATTGGGGCATGAATATAACATTGACTTAAGCCTCCCCCAAGCTTGAGCGATGCTTTCTCCTTCGCGAGGCCAGAAATTATATATGTAATTACGATCATGATGAACAAGATGCATAGGATAGAACTTCTGGTGAAATTCCAATTTCAATGGTTTATAGTCCCAAGATCCCGTATCATCACATAGCCTATACCATGTCAATGCATCTCCCTTCAAAGATAAAGGGAAGACCTTCCTCTTAACAACATCATCGGGAATACCTGCAAGCTTAAATAATCCACAAAATTCATCCACATAGATAAGGTGTAAATCGGGATGCAATGTTCCATCTCCTGCAAAGGGATTAGCTAGCAGTTTCTCTATCATACCCAAAGGAATCTCAAAGTAAAATTTTCCAGTAGGTTCAGTAGGTTGAGGAGCAACTCTTTGCTCTACTGGTCGGGGCGAAGATGCCCCGAACAAGGCCCTCAAAGGATTAGTTTCCATAGTAACAAGTGACAGAAAATTTCAGCACACAATATAAATGTTTCCTTACCAAGTTCCACTCACCAAAGGCGCTTCACTCCCCGGCAACGGCGCCAGAAAAGAGTCTTGATGACTCACAAGTATAGAGGATCTATCGTAGTCCTTTCGATAAGTAAGAGTGTCAAACCCAACGAGGAGCAGAAGGAAATGACAAGCAGTTTTCAGTAAGGTATTCTCTGCAAGCACTGAAATTGTAGGTAACAGATAGTTTTGTGATAAGATAATTTGTAACGAGTAACAAGCAATGGAAGTAAATAAAGTGCAGCAAGGTGGCCCAATCCTTTTTGTAGTAAAGGACAAGCCTGGACAATTTCTTATAATGAGAAAAGCGCTCCCGAGGACACATGGGAATTATCGTCAACCTAGTTTTCATCACGCTCATAGGATTCGCGTTCGTTACTTTGATAATTTGATATGTGGGTGGACCGGTGCTTGGGTACAGCCCTTTCTTGGACAAGCATCCCACTTATGATTAGCCCCTATTGCAAGAATCGGCAACTACAAAAGAAGTATTAAGGTAAACCTAACCATAGCATTAAACTAGTGGATCCAAATCAGCCCCTTACGAAGCAACACATAAACTAGGGTTTAAGCTTCTGTCACTCTAGCAAACCATCATCTACTTATTACTTCCCAATGCCTTCCTCTAGGCCCAAATAATGGTGAAGTGTCATGTAGTCAACATTCACATAACACCACTAGAGGAGAGACAACATACATCTCATCAAAATATCAAACAAATACCAAATTCACATGACTACTAATAGCAAGACTTCACCCATGTCCTCAGGAAGAAACGTAACTACTCACAAAGCATATTCATGTTCATGATCAGAGGTATGCATTAAGGATCTGAACATATGATCTTCCACCAAATAAACCAATTAGCATCAACTACAAGGAGTAATCAACACTACTAGCAACCCACAGGTACCAATTTGTGGTTTTGATACAAGATTGGATACAAGAGATGAACTAGGGTTTTGAGAGGATATGGTGCTGGTGAAGATGTTGATGGAGGTTGACCCCCTCCCGATGAGAGGATCGTTGGTGATGATGATTTCCCCCTCCCGGAGGGAAGTTTCCCCGGCAGAACAGCTCCGCCTGAGCCCTAGATTGGTTCCGCCAAGGTTCCGCCTCGTGGTGGTGGAGTTTCGTCCCGTAAGCTTGCTTATGATTTGTTTCAGGATAGAAGACTTCATATAGCAGAAGATGGGCACTGGAGGGCCACCAGGGGGCCCACGAGACCCGGGGGCGCGCCCAGTAGGGGCGGGCGCGCCCCCACCCTCGTGGACAGGGTGTGGGCCCCCTCTGATACTTCTTTCGCCCAATAATTCTTATTCATTCCAAAAATGACTTTCGTGGAGTTTCAGGACTTTTGGAGCTGTGCAGAATAGGTTTCCAATATTTTCTCCTTTTCCAGCCAGAATTCTAGCTGCCGGCATTCTCCCTCTTCATGATAAACCTTGTAAAATAAGAGAGAATAGCCATAAGTATTGTGACATAATGTGTAATAACAGCCCATAATGCAATAAATATCGATATAAAAGCATGATGCAAAATGGACGTATTAGGGTGCGACTGGGCTGATTTTTGGGCGCCGACGCTAAAAAGTGGCCTGGGGGGGTCCTGTTGGGGGCGCGGCCAGAGTTTCTCTTAGGTCGTCCAGAATGTTTTGCATTACATCAATCGGTTGTAGCTATTGTTGTATGAAGACTACAGAGTTTGTGGTGTCCCATATCTTCCACAGGATTAGCACTATCACAAAAGAACTGAACAAGCCTCAGAAGAAGTTTTTTTTGAAAAGGAGGTTAAAAGCCCGGCTTTTGCATCAATTGATGCATACAACCATCTTTATTAATTATTCAACAAAGGTCTGACAAGATCATACATCAAGCCACCCGAAGACACCACTCACACCTACAAACTTGATAATGTGGAGCGCTCTCATTCTCCATATCTAAAACAGGTGTGGCCCCCGATCCATCCACTTAGAGTATCAGAACCAATAGTTGGTGCCGCAGACCTAAAGCGTACACCACATCCACATGTTTTAGAAACTGTCATCATCATCAAACCGCTGACCCATATTCAGAAGAGAGATCCGCATCATCCTTACCACTCCGGCCGTCTGTCGATGCCACCATGGAGCCCAACGACGCCACCTCCCTGCGCTCGTCCATCCATACGCAAAGACTCTAGAAGATCTGTCTTGTGTAGCAATTGGCGAACAGGCATGACACAGCGTAGCACCTGTCGGCCAGACATGACTTGACATCTCCATCGAAGCTACATCCAAGACGAAGACACTCCACCTCATGCCTCTATCTTCTAGCGCTGCTCCACAAACAATGCCCCCAAGGGAGAAACGACACTACAATGTCATCATCGTCCGATCTGGAAGATCAGATTCTAGGGTTTTTCCTTGGAGCAACAAGAGTGGGTCAACAATAGTTACAAGACGATGCCTTCATCAAGGTAACGACACAGAACACCGCCATTACCCGCAGTCGGCTCGGTTTTCACCGGTAACTATGTCTCCCCGACTCGCAGTCGTGACCAGATGATGGATCTCAAGATCCGAACACCCAGCCACAGGCTAACCACCTCCGGTGGAGGAGATGGCCGCCACCACCAATCCTAAGGTCAGCATGTCACCGTGAGCCGCTGCGCCCTGCGCCTGCCCACCACTGCCGCCTCAATAGACCGCCCCGCATCAGCCATCCCCGAGCTGCGGAGAAAAGGGGCCCCACCA
>NC_041393.1:264528540-264546876 GCF_002162155.2 Triticum dicoccoides
CTGGGAAGAAGCTTGGATCTTGTGTAGACCAATTGGCTGGTAGAGCACTATAATCTGGGTGTATTCTGGTGGTTGCCAGACGGATCTTGCTGCAGGGCATTGGAGGAACAGGTGACAGTTTATCTCCTAGTGGGAGCTACACATTGAGCAAGTGTTGGAGTCGAGGATGGTTTTATTGTGAAAGTTGGCGCATGTCTTTAGCCGATGGACTAATGCATGTTGTTTTAGGTGGTATTCATGCAATGGCCATTTTTCGAGCCAGAAGTACTATACATTGTGTGATTTCTCTCGAAGATTCTAAGTTGGTATAGACTAGGTTTCCTAAGTAGGATGGCATATGGCCAAGTCTTACCATTTATGGGGTGTCAACCTGAATCCACTCCTTTAGACAAAATAGGGTTCCCCCCTGCTTGATATTATAAAGCCGCGACCAAAGCACACAAGTGACAAAGAGGTTCAATGCACACACACACACACACACACACACAAACCCACACACGAAATAGGAAAAGAAGTGCAACACAGAACATGAAGTCTAGCTAGGGGAGCAACACAATAATCCCCAAAGAAGGAAGTCCAAGGAGTACTACACTAATCCGGCTACGGAGGAGGAGGAGGGAGCGGTGGCGTGGTCATGCGGGCGGCGACGGACCGAAGCACGCCGATAGCTCTGTCAATGGAGTCCCGATCGTGGCACCGGCTAAGCGGCTGCCAAAGCTATAGAAAACCGCATAATTTGAACATTGCATCAGTCGCATGTAAAGGGATGACATGCTCTATCACAAGCTTATTTCAGATATTCCAAAGCATCCACGAAAGGGCACCTATGGTAACCCAGAGGGCCGATCGCACAGTGGAATTCTCGGGACCGAGCACCTCGCTAAACATATCAGGGAGGTTGTCATGGCACCATCCGCCACCTACAACCTCCTGTAAACAGCTCCTAAGGAACCTTGCAGCCAAACATATGAAGAATATATGGTTGGAGTCCTTTGGAATCCTACACAAAGGACACATCCCATCGGAAGGTTTGTTCCGCTTTAGCACCTTCGTGTCGGAGGGTACACGACCCCACACCAACTGCCATAGGAAGATCCTAATCTTCAATGGTACTTTGATCTCCCAAAGGAGATTCAACTCGGCCGGGCCCGGAGTTGGCATCATTGTTTGGTATAGAGATTTTGCGGAGAATCGTCCATTAGCTTCTAGGTGCTAGTGCACCACGTCCTCATCTAGGGATGGGGTGTGGAGTGCCACACATGCTACCAGTTCCTCCCATAGGTCCCGTTCTCAGGGGCCGAAGGTCCATCTAAAGGCGATATATCCTAGGTTGGATAAGGCGGCTGCCACTGTCATGTTTTTATCTGCGCAGATGTTGAAGAGCTCCTGGAAACGAATGGCGAAGGGCTGGGAGCCCCACCACCGGTCTAGCCAAAAAAGGGTGGAGGTGCCCAGACCCACTTTGATGGAGGAGCCAAGTAGTAGGACTAGCATCAGCTGAACAATTGTCTGTCAGAATTGCGATCCACTAGATCTTTGAGCGAACACCAGGGGTTGGCCTTGCAAGTATTTGGCATGAATAATATCTAGCCACAGACCACCCTCTCCGAAAGCGATCTCCCATAACCATTTAGATAGGAGAGCAATATTCATCCTTTTGGATGAGATAATCCCAAGACCGCCTTAGTCCTTGGGTTTGCATATCACAGACCACTTCACCATGTGGTATTTCTGTTTATCGCCTTTTCCCGCCCAGAAGAACCGGGAATGGTACTTGTCAACATCGTGGTGAAGGGATTCATTCAGACTATAGAATCCCATCAGACACATGAGTAGACTAATCATCGAAGAGTTGATCAGGACCACCCGAGCCGCTTTGGACAACCAACGTCCTTGCCAAGGCTCCACCGGTGTTGGACCTTGGCCACTAAGGGTCGCAGATCCTTTTCTAGGATACGGGTGTCGCTGATGGGCATGCCTTGGTAGGTGGTCGGGAAGGACCCTAGTTGGCAGTTAAGTCGGTCTGCTATATGAATCTTTTCCTCCTCAAGATAGCCCATAACCATGACCTCACTTTTGGTGAAGTTAATCGTTAGGCCGGATATCTCCTGGAAGCAAAGCAGTAGGAATTTGAGGTGGGCAATATCTTTGTTAGATCCTTCAATCATAAGGATGTGGCCGGCCCACTTGGCCTTGTCGAGGATAGCCGCCAAGGCGTCAGCTACAAGGTTGAATAGGAAGGGCGAGAAGGGGTCCCCTTGTCGGACGCCTTGTGCCGCGGGAAAGTAGGGACCAACCTCACCATTGATGTTAACGGCCATCCTACCACTCATCACCATTTGCATCACCCGACCAATCCATTGCGGGTCGAATCCATTTTTTAATAACACTTCCCGAAGGAAGGACCAATGGACCGTGTCATAAGTTTGTGAAAGTTGATCTTGAAGAATACAACTCGTAGGTGCTTTGACTTGATATCATGGATAACCTCATGGAGAACCAGAATCCCATTAATGATGAGGCGGCCTTTGATGAAAGTCGTATGGTTCGGGTGGGTAATCTAGGCGCTATTAGGGCCACCCTACTAGCGCACCCTTTCGCAAGAATTTGGAAGATCACGTTGATGATCGTGATAGGCCGGAACTGCTGAATATCCGATGCCCCTGGAACCTTCAGGAATAAGGGTGATAATCCCGAAGTTCACTCGGGAATGTCTGGAAAAAACGTACTAGGAGCCCATCAGGTCCCGGTCCCAAAGAGGGATTCATACCCTTAATGATCGCGGCCACCTCATCCTCCTCAAAGGCTGCTAGCAGAACACTATTCTCTGCGTGTTTGACCCATTGTCCCTCACCCCAGATGGAGTCTGCTAGGGAAAGGCCCAATCGAGGTCGTGCAGCAAAGAGGGCCCTATAGAAGCCGTGCACATGTTCCCGGATTTCTCTTGGGTCCTGCAGCAGCCTCTCATCATCCCATAGGAGCGGGATGGTGCACCTATGTCGGCGGCCATTGGTGATGGCTTGAAAATGTGCCGTGTTGGCATCACCAAAGAGGACCCAATTAAAGGATCCCCGTTGGCGCCAATACTCCTCCTCCTTTCGATAGATCTCTAGCAGCTCATCCTCCAAACTATAGCACAAGGGCCAATGGTCCGGGGCGAGGCCGGCCGTATCAGCCCTCAGATCCAGGCATTGGATCTCAAGTAGTAGGGCACCTTTTCGGAGCTTGAGGTCTCGCCCTACATTGGCACCCCATCCCTTCATAAATTGCCTGGACTGCTTGGCTAAGAAATGCCAATGTTCTACCACGGAAATCATCTGATGAGACTCCCCCCTAGCCAACATCCAGTGTTCCTTTACTTCTTTAATGAAGCTCGGTTGCCGCAACCAGAAGGTCTTGAAATGGAACCAAGGGGGGGGCGTGGCCTCTCATCTGAAAATGAGAGCAACAACGGTACATGGTCCGACCCTATCTGGGTGATCGCCCCTAAAGACATGAGAGGGAACCGCGCCTCCCAATCCAGGGACATGAACACCCTATCAAGGACACTCTGCATGGGATTCAGCTACCGATTAGTCCATGTGAACCTCGCTCCTACTCGGAGTAACTCTCGGATACCGAGATCAATGATCCAATCATTGCAACGCTGCATGCCACAGACATCTACCCGTGCATTACTCTTATCTAAAGGGGAGCAAATGAGGTCAAAGTCACCCCCTATTATTAGGGGAGCATTGCAGCATCGACTTTCTGGTGAACCTCATCAAGGAAGGTCTGGGAACGGGTATGGTCGGCCGGATCATACACCACCACCACTTCCCACTTGAAGTTGATTGCTCGCTCCCAGACCTCCATACTCACGAAAAACTCACCCGGTCCATGAATCCCACTTTCAAGGTGGTATCCTTCACACCTAGTAGGATACCACCCAAGTGACCAGCTAACCCAGAGGAGCACAGCCAGTGCCATGCAAACAAGTGCCTACTCAGAGGTTCGATCTCATCCAGGGAGAATTCGTTCGCATGTTCTCCGAAATCACAACAATGTCAATGTCTTCATCACGCATATATTCTACTAGTTGCCTGCGGCGGCCATCATGCCCAAAGCCCCACAGGTTCCAGAAAAGTGCCCCCATCTATTCCTCTAGGGGGTCCTCCCTGGACCCCGGAGTAGTGGAAGCGCTTTGGGCGCGGCGTAGCTGCACAGTGCGGGAGAAGGTGCATCCGCGCATCTCCTGAGAGTCTAGAGGTCCAACCTCTCCTCTTGCTAGGGGCCGGGGCGTGGCCGGGTTCTTAGCCGCCAGCGCCAGCGCCACAACCAGCGCCCGAGCCGCCGCAAGACATCCATCAATAATTTCCTTGACCTAGATGGCAGTAAGCTTCTCAAGGGCAGGACCCTTCTCACCCCGAAAGATGATGGCTGAGTTGGCCGCAATTTTAGTTAGATGCCCAAGAGGCACTCCCGCAAGCACGGAGAAGGACGACGAATCATCATCATGAGTAGATTCGAGCGGAGGTGGATGAGAAGGACATGGGTCAAGGTTGCGGGCCACAGCACGACACAGAGCCTTCTCTGCGGTGTTGGGCAAGTCCTCAACCAAACCCGAGGAGCCAAGACGCGCGCTTTTCCGCGCAGTCATGGTAGGTGATGATGCATAGCGGGGCCGACCCTTAGATCGCAGGGTGGCCAAGCCGGCCTAGCCTCCATGGCCATGTCTTGAACCGATGTCATCCCCGCCACAAACCGAGGAGGGGAGGCCGATGCCGCAACAAGGACCAGGAGCAACACGGCAGGTTCCTAGAGGGGCATGACGTGGCTTGAGACCGTGTCGAAAATTCCCCGAAGAGGAAGGGATGGTGCATCACAACTACGGTAAGTATTTCCCTCATTTATGAGACAAGGGTATCAATCCAGTAGGAGAATCAAGCAACACTATGTAACTGGTGCCTGCACACAAAGAACAAATACTTGCAACCCGACGCGTAAGAGGGGTTGTCAATCCTTCAACGGTAAGAAGATAGATTGGTTTGTATGAGAGTGGATAAATATATTTGAATAAAAAGCGAAATAAAATAAGTAAAGAAAAAGTGCAGCAAGGTCTTTTTTGGGTTTTCGGAATAATAGATCTGAAAAAATACAGTAAAAGATAGATCTGAAAGCAATATGATAAAAGATAGACCCAGGGGCCGTATATTTCACTAGTGGCTTCTCTCGAGAAAATAGCATACGGTGGGTAAACAAGTGACTTTGGGCAGTTGATATAAGAACAAATAATTATCATGACACCAAGGCAATGATCGCGAATATAGGCATCATGTCCAAGATTAGTAGACCGAAATGATTCTGCATCTACTACTATTACTCCACACATCGACCGCTATCCAGCATGCATCTAGTGTATTAAGTTCATGAAGAAACGGAGTAATGCAATAAGAATGATGACATTATGTAGACAAGATCTATTTATGTAGGAATAGACCCCATCTTTTTATCCTTAATAACAATGATACATACGTGCCTCGCTACCCTTTCTGTCACTGGGAGAGGACACCGTAAGATCGAACCCATCACAAAGCACCTCTTCACATTGCAAGAAAAATCAATTTAGTTGGCCTAACTAAACCAAAGATTCGAAGAAGAAATACGAGGCTATAAATAATCATACATATACGAGATCAAAGAAAACTGTAATAATATTCATGGATATACATCTAATCATAAACTCAAACTTCATTAGATTCCAACAAACACACCGCAAAAAGTCATTACATCAAATAGATCTCCAAGAGACCATTGTCTTGACAATCAAAAAGAGAGAAGATTTCATCTAGGTACTGCCTACGGACCCGTAGGTCTATGGTGAACTACTCACACATCATCTGAGGAGCACCAATGAGGATGATGAACCCCTTAGTGATCGTGTTCCCCTCCGGCAAATTGCCGGAATAGGGCTCTAG
Source organism: Triticum dicoccoides (assembly GCF_002162155.2). NCBI lineage: Eukaryota > Viridiplantae > Streptophyta > Magnoliopsida > Poales > Poaceae > Triticum > Triticum dicoccoides. Next base: position 264,534,498 of record NC_041393.1, read on the forward strand.
ATTGGATCTCGTGGTTCTGGAACTTGCGGTGGCTGGAATTGTGTTTCGTTGACTCCCCTAGGGCTTTTGGAATATTTAGGTATTTATAGAGCTAAAAGGCAGTGGAGGAGACCCCTATGGGGCCCACAACCCCTCAGGGCGCGCCAGGGCCTATGGCGCGCCCTGGTGTCTTATGGGACCCACGGGCCTCCCCCCAGGTGCTTCCTTGGCTCCTAAGTTGCCTTCTGCTCCAAAAAATCTCCAAAAAGTTTCACTGCGTTTGGACTCCGTTTGATGGGATATTCCGTGAAGTAAAAAAACAAGCAAAAAACGACAACTGGCACTGGGCACTATGTCAATAGTTTAGTCCCAAAAAATGATATAAGGTTGCTATGAAATGATTGTAAAACATCCAAAATGATAATATAACAGCATGGAACAATAAAAAATTATAGATACGTTAGAGACGTATCAGCATCCCCAAGCTTAATTTCTGCTCGTCCTCGAGTAGGTAAATGATAAAAACAGAATTTTTGATGTGGAATGCGGCCTAACATGTTCATCACGTATTGTTTTCTTTGTAGCATGGACATTTGGACTTTTATATGATTCAGAGCAATAGTCTAGTTGTGACATGAAGATTTCAATACTCAAGCATATCAACAAGCAACCATGTCTTTCAAAATATCAATACTAAAGAATCTTATCCCTAGCCCATTATGCTCAATCATTGATCCATTCATGAAACACACTTGTATATTAGCTACACCCAATGCTCAAGTACGATCGTAGTGCCCCTTAGTTGGTGCTTTATAAGAGAAGATGGGGACTCAAATAAAAAACAAGCAAAAAACAACAGCTGGCACTGGGCACTATGTCAATAGGTTAGTCCCAAAATATGATATAAATTTGCTATAAAATGATTGTAAAACATCCAAGAATGATAATATAACAGCATGGAACAATAAAAAATTATAGTTACGTTGGAGACATATCAGGCCACCAGAGGGGGCGGCGGCTCCGCGACAGCCCGATGCGAGGTGATGCAAGGGGAGGAAGGTGGGCAAACCTCCAGGCCCACACTGCTGGCATCGCTCTCCACGGGGACTCCGGAGATGCACACAACAGCGAGACTCACGCAGTGGGAGGAATCGGGGAAGCCTCCTCTAGCATCACCGCAGTCGCCTCCAGGTCTTCATCTTCGTTCAGCATGTCATCCGAGGCTGCCCGCTCCTTGCCCTGCTTAGTGGCACGCTTGGGTGGATGGTCCATCCCCGAGGTCTCAACCTCATCATCGGAGGTCGGGGAAAGAGAGCAATGGCAGTTGGGAGAGCCCCGTCCATAACCTTTGTCCCCATCAACCTGAGGCCCGGAAGGGCCATCTCCAGGCTCCAGGCTCCCACCCTCCACCACCACATCACGCTCCACGGAGTTGCAGAGATCGTAGCCCACTCTATTGAAGAAGACCGGTACCGTGGTTTGGAGCTTGGAAGAATCCGGGGTCATGAATTTGGCGCGCACCGCCTCCCGGAAGAGAGATGCTTTGTCCACCCCCACAATCTTGCCCAAGAGGCGAGACATCTTGCGGATCACCTTGGCATTCTTGGCAATCGGAGGGAGGCACTAAATCTGGATTCACATCGTCTCAAGTATGGCGGTGGCGAGGGGGTCGACCTCAAGGATCGAGATGTTCATCGTGAGCTTGTTTAGGGCCAGGGTCAACTCATTGTTGTGCGTGCCAAATCAGAGACTTGCTAGGTCGAGGAATACGGCGGTAAACTCATGGTCCGAGATGGGAGTGACTGCCCAGTCCCAGTTCAGATGAAACAGGTGTTGCAGTTCCACCGTAGTTATGACTAGGGACGTTGTCTTTCCGCCCAGCACAAAGATAACAACTGTGAGGGATGGGGCGGCAGTTGGCTCAGAGGTCTCCATCTGATAGTAACCAAAGTCATCAAGAGCGTGGCCATATAGTTCCAACTCTCCCTCTAGAGCGCCCTCTGGGCAGAGCACGGCGGGATGGTCCAAAGTGATTTGTGTAAACTGGAAGAGTGATTTGTGTAAGAGGAATAGAGGGGAGATTCGTGAAATCGATGACGGATTGCTTGAGTGTAACACCCCGGATGTAACTTTCCATATTTGTAACTCCAACTCTTGCCATTTTCGGCTATGTGCTATGGTATTCCCTCCGTGGTTGGCTTTTGTTTCTTGTTTTGCATTTTGTTCATGTCATGCATCTCATATCATGTCATCATGTGCATATCATTCGCATACGTGTTCGTCTCATGCATCCGAGCATTTTCCCCGTTGTCCGTTTTGCAATCCGACACTCCCACATGCACCGGCGCACCCCTCTTGTCTCTTTTTCGTGAGCGGGTGTTAAACTTTCTTGGAATGGACCGAGGCTTGCCAAGTGGCCTTGGTACACCACCGATAGACCACCTGTCAAGTTTCGTGCCATTTGGAGGTCGTTTGATACTCCAACGGTTAACCGGGTAACCGCGAAGGCCTCTTTTGGGTTGCAGCCCAACACCCCTCCAAAACAGCCCAATAACCCATCTAAGTCACTTCCATGCTCTCCGTCGTCGGATCACGATCGTGTGGGCGAAAACTACACCCCATTTGGAGTCTCCTAGCTCCCTCTACCTATAAATATGTGCACCCCTCCAAAATTTCTCGATCCTGAAACCCTAGCCCGCTCCCTCTTTGCCGCCGGACACGTCCGGGCAGAGCCGGACGCGTCCTCCGCCGCGCCCCAGCCACTCAGGGCGCGCCACATGCCGCCGCCGCCGCCCACCGCCGTCGGCCTGCCCGAGCCCGGGTCGGGCCCCGGAAGCCCGTCCGCCGCCGCGCCCGCTCGCGCGCCTCCGTGCTGCCGACCGCCCGGTCCCGCGCGTGCGCCGCCGCCCCGCCTCGGCGTCACGCCGCCTGGCCGCCACCCCGCCGCTCGGTCGCCGCTGCCGCCCGTCCGCGCCAGTCGGCCCCGCCTCCACCGCAAGGGGCGCCAGATCCGGCGAGGAGCGCCCAGATCCGGTCGGCCCTCTCCTCCTCCGGCCGTCCTCCTCCCCTCCGGCACCAACTCCGGCGAGGCTTCGGCCTGCCTCAAAGTCCGCGCCCGGATCCAGATCTGGAACCCTAGAGGTTGACCTCGTTTTCCTCTAAGTCTGCTGTATTTTTATGCCATATTCATTGCATCATATCTCTGCATCTGTAGCTCTGTTTCATGCCCATGATATATCAAAATGTTCATTACAATGTGCTCTTCATTTTGTTCCATTGGGCCATGTTCATTTGAGGTCATCTAGATGCCCAAATCTCTGATGCAAGAGTGCTATATAATGTTAGTTCCTGATTCTTAACAGTTTGTGGGTATTTGTCATTTTTGCTACATTTATTGTGTGCATCTTATGGGCATGAGCTCTACATGTGTTTTGTACTATGCCATGCTATCTTTACAGAGGTGCTTGCCATGTATTTTTGTGATTTATGTGGTGGCTGAACTAGCATGCAAACTAGGCTTCGTGATGTTGCCTATTTCAGTCCCTGTTCTGCTGTTATTTTTATGCCATGTACACTTGATGCTACAGAGAGATCTATGCATAATTTGAGAAACTTCAGTAAGGATGTTTTGAACATATAGTTATGATCTATCCATACATGCCCCTGTTTGCAATTATGGAGTAGTCTAGCATGTCATTTTCGTGCTCCACTTTTGCTATAAAATGTTTCCTGGCAGATTGTTTACATGTTATTCAATTTTGCCAAGGTTGTTGTAGTTGATCCTTGCATGCTATAAACTTGTTCTTGCCATGTTTAGTTTCATAAACATGTATTCTTGCTGGTGCTATGCTTATCTTGTCATGCAATGACTTGTGGTGAGTGAATCGGGCTCGCAAAGATGCCTTCATAATGCTGTTAATGCCATGCTCTGTTTCCTGAATGTGTTAACGAAACTTGCTATGTTTACATGGGTGCAATCATATCTTCTGATCCTTTTTGGCTCATGGTCAGTAAGGGATGTTTGTTCTATGCTTTGAGTAGAATCATGCCATGTCTCATTTTGATATTATAAGTTCCTGTAGCATGTCGATTGCTTGCACTGAACATTACTGCCTCATGCTGTTTATGCCATGTCCAAGCTAATATCTTTTGCACTTTTGCCATGGTTGTTTGAGCCTGCTAATGTGTGAATTAGCCGTAGCTCAGTGTACATCTTTTGTCAAGCATCTCTTGTAGATCACTTCAATGTGCTTTGTTGATATGTTGGGTTGCTGTAGCATAGTTTCTTGATGTATTCTAAGTGCTATCATGCTGTTAACCGCAGATTTGTGTCATTCTTGTTTTGCTTGCCATTTGCAAACCGTGCATCCGATTCCGGTGATCTTTCTATCGATTTCAACTGAAATCATCTCATCTTTCCAGCGGCATACTTGGTTTGCCAAGTTTATGCCTTGTTCATCATTTTCCCTCTGGAGCACGCATAAGCATTGCATATCACATCTCGCATATCATGCCATGTATTGCATCATGTTGCTTGTGCATTGCACCGTGATTTATTGTGGTTCCATTGCTTGTGTTCTTGCTTTGGTTAGAGCCGGGAGACGAGTACGTGACCGAGGAACCTGTTGAGTACGCTAACGAGGATCAAGCTTTCGACAACTCTGAGAACTTTGCAGGCAAGATGACCATACCCTCGATATCACTTCTATCTTTGCTTTGCTAGTAGCTCGCTCTATCGCTATGATAGCTCTACCTATCACTTGCTTATCATGCCTCCCATATTGCCATGTCAAGCCTCTAACCATCCTGTCCTAGCAAACCGTTGTTTGGCTATGTCACCGCTTTTGCTCAGCCCCTCTTATAGTGTTGCTAGTTGCAGGTGAAGATGAAGTTTGTTCCTTGTTGGACATGGATACTTTGGCATATCACAATATCTCTTGTTTAATTAATGCACCTATATACTGGGTAAAGGGTGGAAGGCTCGTCCTTATGCTTGGTGTTTTGTTCCACTCTTGCCACCCTAGTTTCTGTCATACCGGTGTTATGTTCCTTGATTTTGCGTTCCTTACGCGGTTGGGTGATTTATGGGACCCCTTTGACAGTTCGCTTTGAATAAAACTCCTCCAGCAAGGCCCAACCTTGGTTTTACCATTTGCCACCTAAGCGTTTTTCCCTTGGGTTTTCGCGAGCCCGAGGGTCATCTTTATTTACCCCCCCCCCGGGCCAGTGCTCCTTCGAGTGCTGGTCCAACCTGGGCGATGTCCGGCGCCCCCTGGGCAACCAGGGTCTATGCCAACCCGACGTATTGCCCATCCGGTGTGCCCTGAGAACGAGATATGTGCAGCTCCTATCGGGATTTGTCGGCACATTCGGGAGGCTTTGCTGGTCTTGTTTTACCATTGTCGAAATGTCTTGCGAACCGGGATTCCGAGACTGATCGGGTCTTCCCGGGAGAAGGTATATCCTTCGTTGACCGTGAGATCTTGTGATGCGCTAAGTTGGGACACCCCTGCAGGGTATTATCTTCCGAAAGCCGTGCCCACGGTTATGAGGCAGATGGGAATTTGTTAATGTCCGGTTGTAGAGAACTTGACACTTGACTTCATTAAAATGCATCAACCGCGTGTGTAGCCGTGATGGTCTCTTCTCGGCGGAATCCAGGAAGTGAACACGGTTTTGGGTTATGTATGAGCATAAGTAGTTTCAGGATCACTTCTTGATCACTTCTAGCTTCTCGACCGTTGCGTTGCTTCTCTTCTCGCTCTCACTTGCGTATGTTAGCCACCATATATGCTTAGTGCTTGCTGCAGCTCCACCATATTACCCCTTGCCTACCTACACGCTTAAATAGTCTTGATCTCGCGTGTGTGAGATTGCTGAGTCCCCGTGGCTCACAGATTCTACCAAAACAGATGCAATTACCGAGGATACCAGCGCAAGTGGCGCAACCGAGCTCAAGTGGGAGCTTGATGAGGACCTTGGTCGTTACTATGTTTCATTTCCAGATGATCAGTAGTGGAGCCCAGTCGGGACGATCGGGGATCTAGCATTTGGGGTTGTCTTCTTTTCATTTGGATTTGACCGTAGTCGGTCTATGAGTGTATTTTGTATGATGTAGGATTTATTCATGTATTGTGTGAAGTGGCGATTGTAAGCCAACTCTCTTTATCCCATTCTTGTTCATTACATGGGATTGTGTGAAGATGACCCTTCTTGCGACAAAACCACCATGCGGTTATGCCTCTAAGTCGTGCTTCGGCACGTGGGAGATATAGCCGCATTGTGGGCGTTACAAGTTGGTAATCAGAGCCATCCCCGACTTAGGAGCCCCCTGCTTGATTGATTGCTGGCGTTGTTGAGTCTAGAACAAAAAAATGTTTTGAGTCTTAGGATTATATATATCGGAGAGTAGGATTCTTTTTACTCCTCAGTCCCTTCGTCGCTCTGGTGAGGTCTCCTGACGTAGAAGTTTTGACTCTTCTCTCCTCAAATTTCACTAAAAAAAATTTAGGATCACGCAGGTATCTTGGAATCGTTCCAGTGGTTTTGTGACGAGAACATTGTTCTTGGTGCCTCCTGACATTTAGGGGTTGTGGCAGTGTCCCGGGGAGTTGAGCTCCGAGGTGTTGTCATCACAATTTTATCGTTGCAGTTCTGGAATACCTGAGTTTTGCCGACATCGAAAATCTCTTTTATGCAGTTGTTGGTGAGATAACCTCGACATCACCCAATACTGGGGAGTTCGGGAGTATTGCCATGAATCGTATAACGGATGCTTTTCGAAGGTTGAGGTACACGATTTCCGAAGGTTTCTTGGTTATGTGTTTACGGATGGATACGACTGGATGTAGGGATTGTTAGTTTGGGTGAGATATATTGCTTCCCCTATATCCCCAACACCTGATTGCATAACCAGAAAGTTTCGGGAGTTTATAGGTGGGATTCAATTAGCTCTAGCATTTCTTCTCGTAGATATTTGGTTTGTGATTGGGTAATCCTTACCACTTATTTGTTCCAGTTGTACCTTGTTTATTTCATTCATCAACCCCTTATCAAGTGGCTTCTCACCTTAATGGACGTGATGTTTGCTTTCGAATTCATTCGTTCATCCTTGTTCGAATGTTTATTGTGAAGACTATATGTTGCAATTTCTATCCGTTGATTCAACTTGTCTATCTGTCTATCAAGATGCTAACGGATGTCACCCTCTTCAGGATGGCTCCGCCAACGCGTCAGAATCCCGAACGCAATGATGGGAGTTAGGCGAACCCTCCACATCCACCTCCGCCTCCGGAGGCATGGCAAGCTTTGATGGCAACCACAAACGCCAACGCTCAGTTGCTGATTCAGCTGATGCAAGAGCGCAACCAAGGCCAAGGCAACCAAGGGAATCAAGGTCAAGGGCAGTTCAATCATCAGCCTCAGTTTCCTACCCTCAACCAGTTCCTGGCAAATCAGCCGAAGTCTTTCAGCTACTGTGCCGAGGCCACAGACGCCGACGATTGGCTCATGGATATCAACAAGCATTTTGAATGCAGCAATGTCAGGCCTGAGGACTACGTCAAGTTCGCTTCTTTTCAGCTCAAGGACCAAGCAGCTGATTGGTTCCAGCAATACAAGGATTCCAAAGGAGGTCGAGTGATTACTTGGACTGACTTCTGTCGGGACTTTAAAGCTCACCACATTCCTACCAGTGTTGTTGAGAGCAAGCGTGAGGAGTTCTGCAATCTCAAGCAAGGCAACATGTCAGTGTACGAATACAACAAGCAGTTTCAGAAACTTGCTCGCTTCGCTAAACAAGACGTTCCTTATGAAAAGAGTATGATCTATCAATTCAGAGGTGCCCTTAGAGAGGATCTGCAGTTAGCTCTCGTTCTTGTTGATCCTACTCAGTTTGATCAATTCTACAATATGGTTCTCAAGCAAGAAGGTGCTCAGCTCAAGTGTGAGGCTTCTAAGAAGAGAATCAGGGATGCAGCTCAATCTTCTTCTTCCTCTCAAGTGGCAGCTAAGCAGCAAAAGTTCTACCTTCCTCCTCCTTCGTTTCGTCAGCCTTACCAGCAGAAGAACTCAGGTGCTCGTGGATCTTCCCACCCACCCAACCCAAGCTATCAGAACAAGTCTAATTCTCAAGCTCCAAGGTCAAATGCTCCTTATCACCGTCCGTTCTCAGAGGTTACTTGCAACAAGTGCCAGCAAAAAGGTCACTACGCGAACAAGTGCTTCAACCAAAGATGCCTTCCTCCTCCTCCTCCTGTGAGGTCTTCAAACAATGCTGTGGTCAAGCATAATCCCAAGTCTGCAAAGGTGAACATGATGAATGCAGCGCAAGCGGAGGAATCTACTAATGTGATAATGGGTAATCTTCCAGTTAATGATATTCCTGCTAAAGTTTTATTTGATACAGGTGCATCTATTTCATTCATATCAAAGCCTTTTGCATCCATGCACGATTTGCATACTGTTGATCTGCCTAAGCCGATAGAGGTTTCCTCTCCGGGTTTGTTCATGAATACCAAAATGATGGCTCCGAATGTTTCTATCAAGATGGGCGAATATAGATTTCTGTCTTCTCGAATGGTCCTTGGTGACTCTGATATTGATCTAATTCTCGGGATGGACTGGCTTTCTCAGCACAAAGCTCAACTTGATTGTGTTGCCAGGGAAATTCAATTGACACACTCTTCTGAGGATGTTATCATCTATGCCGCTCGTGACGAAACCATTCGGTTGTTTTCTCTCAATGAGAAGGGCGAGTTGGATGCTATCTCTCAGATTCCAGTCGTTTGTGAGTACCAAGATGTCTTTCCAGAAGAGCTTCCGGGTATGCCTCCGCACCGGCCAGTCGAATTCGTTATCGATCTTGAGCCTGGCACTGAACCCGTTTGCAAGCGTCCATACAAGGTTGGACCTGAAGAATTGAAGGAATTGAAGAAACAGCTCGATGAACAAGAGCGTCTGGGTTTGATTAGACCGAGTTCATCTCGATGGGGTTGTGGAGTTCTTTTTGTCCAGAAGAAGGATGGCACGGACCGACTATGCGTCGATTACCGTCCATTGAATAAGAAGACAATCAAGAACAAGTATCCACTTCCCAACATCAATGAGCTATTCGAGCAACTCAAAGGTGCTAAAGTATTCTCCAAGCTTGACCTTCGTATGGGTTATCATCAGATTCGCATTCATGAACAAGATATTCCCAAGACAACATTCAGAACAAGCTATGGTTCTTATGAATATACTTTCATGTCTTTCGGCCTTGTCAATGCTCCTCCAACATTCTCGCGAATGATGAACTTTATCTTCAACCCCTACACCAACGAATTCGCCTTGGTGTATCTCGATGATATTTTGGTCTTCTCCAAGAATAAGTCGGATCATGCCAAACATTTGCGACTGGTGCTTGACAAGCTCAGAGAGCATCAATTCTATGCGAAGTTTTCCAAATGTGAGTTCTGGCTTGATGAAGTTCTTTATCTTGGTCATATCATCTCCGCCAAGGGCATCGCTGTTAATCCCGAGAAGGTGTCTGCAATTGTGAATTGGGAACCTCCTCAGAATGTCAAGCAGCTCCGCAGTTTTCTTGGTCTTGCAAGCTATTGCCGAAGATTCGTTGAGAACTTCTCTAAGATTGCAAAGCCTGTTTCCAACCTCCTCCAGAAGCATGTCAAGTATGTCTGGTCGCCTGAGTGTGACGTTGCTTTCAACACCCTCAAAGAGAAGCTAGTCACAGCTCCTGTCTTAACTCCTCCTGATGAATCCAAGCCATTCGAAGTTTTGTGTGATGCTTCTCTTCAAGGTCTCGGTGCTGTGTTGATGCAAGAGAAGAAAGTTGTGGCCTATACCTATCGTCAGTTGAAGCCCAACGAAAAGAACTACCCCACTCATGATCTTGAATTGGCGACAGTTGTCCATGCATTGATAACATGGAGACATCTCTTGTTGGGAAGGAAAGTGGACATTTTCACCGATCACAAGAGTCTCAAGTATATCTTCACTCAACCCAACCTCAACCTCAAACTAACTCGATGGGTCGAAATGATTCAAGAGTACAATCCAAGTATTGAATACACTCCTGGCAAGGTGAATGTGATTGCAGATGCTCTGAGCAGAAAGGCTTATTGCAACAGTTTAATTCTCAAGCCCTTCCAACCAGATCTTTGTGAAGCTTTCCACAAACTGAATCTTCAAGTTGTTCCTCAGGGCTTTCTTGCCAACCTCATAGTCTCTCCTACTTTGGAAGATCAAATTCGTGAGGCACAACTCCTGGATACCATGGTGAAAAAGGTGAAACGTGGTATCGACAAGGGCATTCCCAAATACAAGTGCTTCCACATTGATGACGAAGATACTCTTTTCTTCGAGGATCGTATTGTGGTTCCTAAAGGTGATCTGAGAAAAGTCATTATGAACGAGGCACACAATTCCCTTCTATCCATTCATCCTGGAAGTACGAAGATGTACCATGACCTCAAGCAATCGTATTGGTGGACTTGAATGAAGCGAGAGATTGCTCAATTCGTGAATGAATGTGATGTCTGCAGAAGGGTGAAAGCAGAACACCAACGACCAGCTGGTCTCCTCCAACCTCTTGCTATTCCGGAATGGAAGTTTGATCATATCGAGATGGAATTCGTGACTGGATTTCCTAAGTCCAAGTGTGGGAATGATGCTATCTTCGTTGTCATTGACAAGCTTACTAAAGTGGCTCATTTCCTTCCTATCAAAGAATCTATCACAGCAGCTCAGCTAGCAGAGTTATACACCTCCAGGGTTGTCTCCTTGCACGGCATTCCACAATTGATGTCTTCAGACCGTGGAAGCATCTTCACTTCTAAGTTCTGGGACTCCTTTCAGAAGGCCATGGGCACCAACATTTGTTTCAGCACAGCTTTCCATCCTCAAACAAGTGGCCAAGTCGAGCGAGTCAATCAAATCCTCGAAGACATGCTCAGGGATTGTGTCATTTCCTTCGGTATGAAGTGGGAAGATTGTCTTCCTTATGCCGAGTTCTCCTACAACAACAGCTTCCAAGCAAGTTCGGGCAAGGCCCCATTCAAAATTCTCTATGGCAAAAAGTGCCGTACTCCTCTCAATTGGTCCGAGATAGGTGAACGCCAACTTCTTGGCAACGACTTGATTGCAGAAGCCGAAGAAATGTGCAAAGTCATTCGTGAGAATCTCAAGGCCACGCAATCGCGCCAGAAGAGCTATTATGATGACAAGCACCGTGATGTGGCTTTTGAAATCGGAGACCATGTCTACCTCCGCGTCTCTCCAATGAAAGGCACTCGTCGCTTCGGTATCAAAGGGAAGCTTGCCCCTAGATACGTGGGTCCTTTCAAGATCATTGGAAAAAGAGGTGATCTCGCCTATCAACTTGAGCTTCCGTCCAACTTTGCAAATGTGCACGATATGTTTCACGTGTCACAGCTTCGCAAGTGCTTCAAGACTCCTGAGCGCACTATCAACTTCTAAGAAATTGACCTCCAAGAAGATCTCTCTTATCATGAGCACCCCATTGCTATTCTTGAAGAAACTGAGCGCAAGACTCGCAACAAGTCAATCAAATTCCTGAAAGTGAAGTGGTCACACCATTCCGACCGAGAACCACCTGGGAGCGCGAGGATCACCTCCATTCCGAATATCCGAAGTTCTTTCAGTCCTAGATCTTGGGACGAGATCCTCTTGTAGTGGTGGAGTGTTGTAACACCCCGGATGTAACTTTTCATATTTGTAACTCCAACTCTTGCCATTTTTGGCTATGTGCTATGGTATTCCCTCCGTGGTTGGGTTTTGTTTCTCATTTTGCATTTTGTTCATGTCATACATCTCATATCATGTCATCATGTGCATATAATTCGCATATGTGTTCGTCTCATGCATCCGAGCATTTTCCCGTTTGTCCGTTTTGCAATCCGACACTCCCACATGCACCGGCGCACCCCTCTTGTCTCTTTTTCGTGAGAGGGTGTTAAACATTCTTGGAATGGACCGAGGCTTGCCATGTGGCCTTGGTACACCACCGGTAGACCACCTGTCAAGTTTTGTGCCATTTGGAGGTCGTTCCATACTCCAACGGTTAACCGGGTAACCGCGAAGGCCTCTTTTGGGTTGCAGCCCAACACCCCTCCAAAACAGCCCAATAACCCATCTAAGTCACTTCCATGCTCTCCGTCGTCGGATCACGATCGTGTGGGCGGAAACTACACCCCATTTGGAGTTTCCTAGCTCCCTCTACCTATAAATATGTGCACCCCTCCAAAATTTCCGGATCCCGAAACCCTAGACCGCTCCCTCTCTGCCGCTGGACACGTCCGGGCGAAGACGGACGTGTCCGCCGCCGTGCCCCAGCCACTCAGGGCGCTCCACGTGCCGCCGCCGCCGCCCACCGCCGCCG
>NC_041393.1:264547435-264549596 GCF_002162155.2 Triticum dicoccoides
GCCGGCCGGCCCCGCCTCCGCCGCCAGGGGCACCGGATCCGGCGAGGAGCGCCTAGATCCGGTCGGCCCTCTCCTCCTTCGGCCGTATTCCTCCCCTCCGGCACCAACTCCGGCGAGGCTCCGTCCTGCCTCGAAGTCCGCGCCCGGATGCAGATCTGGAACCCTAGAGGTTGACCTCATTTTCCTCTAAGTCTGCTGTATTTTTATACCATATTCATCGCATCATATCTCTGCATCTGTAGCTCCATTTCATGCACATTATATATCAAAATGTTCATTACGATGTGCTCTTCATTTTGTTCCATTGGGCCATGTTCATTTCAGGTCATCTAGATGCCCAAATCTCTGATGCAAGAGTGCTATATAATGTTAGTTCCTGATTCTTAACAGTTTGTGGATATTTGTCATTTTTGCTACATTTATTGTGTGCATCTTATGGGCATGAGCTCTACATGTGTTTTGTACTATGCCATGCCATCTTTACAGAGGTGCTTGCCATGTATTTTTGTGATTTATGTGGTGACTAGAACAAGCTTCGTGATACTACAGAGAGATCCATGCATAATTTGAGAAACTTCAGTAAGGATGTTTTGAACATATGGTTGTGATCTATCCATCCATTCCCCTGTTTGCAATTATGGATTAGCTTAGCATGTCATTTGTGTGCTCCACTTTTGCTATAAAATGTTTCCTAGCAGATTGTTTACATGTTATTTAATTTTGCCAAGGTTGTTGTAGTTGGTCCTTGCATGATATAAACTTGTTATTGCCATGTTTAGTTTCATAAACATGTATTCTTGCTGGTGCTATGCTTATCTTGTCATGCAATGACTTGTGGTGAGTGAATCGGGCTCGCAAAGATGCCTTCATAATGCTGTTAATGCCATGCTCTGTTTCCTGAATGTGTTAACGAAACTTGCTATGTTTACATGGGTGCAATCATATCTTATGATCCTTTTTGGCTCATGGTCAGTAAGGGATTTTTGTTCTATGCTTTGAGTAGAATCATGCCATGTCTCATTTTGATATTCTAAGTTCCTTTAGCATGTCGATTGCTTGCTCTGAACATTACTACCTAATGCTGTTTATGTCCAAGCTGATATCTTTTGCACTTTTGCCATCGTTGTTTGAACCTGTTAATATGTGAATTAGCCGTAGCTCAGTGTACATATTTTGTCAAGCATCTCTTGTCGATCACTTCCATGTGCTTTGTTCATATGTTGGGTTGTTGTAGCATAGTTTCTTGATGTATTCTAAGTGCTATCATGCTGTTAACCGCAGATTTGTGTCATTCTTGTTTTGCTTGCCATTTGCAAACCGTGCATCAGATTCCGGTGATCTTTATGTCGATTTCAACCGAAATCATCTCATCTTTCCAGAGGCATACTTGGTTTGCCAAGTTTATGCCTTGTTCATCATTTTCCTTCCGGAGCACGCATAAGCATTACATATCACATCTCGCATATCATGCCATGTATTGCATCATGTTGCTTGTGCATTGCACCGTGATTTATTGTGGTTCCATGGCTTGTGTTCTTGCTTTGGGTAGAGCCGGGAGATGAGTACGTGACCGAGGAACCTGTTGAGTATGCTAACGAGGATCAAGCTTTCGACAACTCTGAGAACTTTGCAGGCAAGATGACCATACCCTCGATATCACTTCTATCTTTGCTTTGCTAGTAGCTCGCTCTATCGCTATGATAGCTATACCTATCGCTTGCTTATCATGCCTCCCATATTGCCATGTCAAGCCTCTAACCATCCTGTCCTAGCAAACCGTTGTTTGGCTATGTCACCGCTGTTGCTCAGCCCCTCTTATAGCGTTGCTAGTTGCAGGTGAAGATGAAGTTTGTTCCTTGTTGGACATGGATACTTTGGGATATCACAATATCTCTTGTTTAATTAATGCACCTATATACTTGGTAAAGGGTGGAAGGCTCGGCCTTATGCCTGGTGTTTTGTTCCACTCTTGCCACCCTAGTTTCTGTCATACCGGTGTTATGTTCCTTGATTTTGCGTTCCTTACGCGGTTGGGTGATTTATGGGACCCCCTTGACAGTTCGCTTTGAATAAAACTCCTCCAGCAAGGCCCAACCTTGGTTTTACCATTTGCCACCTAAGCCCTTTTCCCTTGGGTTTTCGCGAGCCCGAGGGTCATTTT
>NC_041393.1:264549781-264556924 GCF_002162155.2 Triticum dicoccoides
AGTGCTCCTTCGAGTGCTGGTCCAACCTGGGCGATGGTCGGCGCCCCCTGGGCAACCAGGGTCTATGCCAACCTGACGTCTTGCCCATCCGATGTGCCCTGAGAACGAGATATGTGCAGCTCCTATCGGGATTTGTCGGCACATTCGGGAGGCTTTGCTGGTCTTGTTTTACCATTGTCGAAATGTCTTGCGAACCGGGATTTCGAGACTGATCGGGTCTTCCCGGGAGAAGGTATATCCTTCATTGACCGTGAGAGCTTGTGATGCGCTAAGTTGGGACACCCCTGCAGGGTATTATCTTTCGAAAGCCATGCCCATGGTTATGAGGCAGATGGGAATTTGTTAATGTCTGGTTGTAGAGAACTTGACACTTGACTTCATTAAAATGCATCAACCGCGTGTGTTGCCGTGATGGTCTCTTCTCGACGGAGTCCGGGAAGTGAACGCGGTTTTGGGTTATGTATGAGCGTAAGTAGTTTCAGGATCACTTCTTGATCACTTCTAGCTTCTCGACCGTTGCGTTGCTTCTCTTCTCGCTCTCACTTGCGTATGTTAGCCACCATATATGCTTAGTGCTTGCTGCAGCTCCACCATATTACCCCTTGCCTACCTACAAGCTTAAATAGTCTTGATCTCGCGGGTGTGAGATTGCTGAGTCCCCGTGGCTCACAGATTCTACCAAAACAGATGCAGGTACCGAGGATACCAGCGCAAGTGGCGGAACCGAGCTCAAGTGGGAGTTTGATGAGGACCTTGGTCGTTACTATGTTTCATTTCCAGATGATCAGTAGTGGAGCCCAGTCGGGACGATCGGAGATCTAGCATTTGGGGTTGTCTTCTTTTCATTTGGATTTGACCGTAGTCGGTCTATGAGTGTATTTTGTATGATGTAGGATTTATTCATGTATTGTGTGAAGTGGCGATTGTAAGCCAACTCTCTTTATCCCATTCTTGTTCATTACATGGGATTGTGTGAAGATGACCCTTCTTGCGACAAAACCACCATGCGGTTATGCCTCTAAGTCGTGCTTCGACACGTGGGAGATATAGCCGCATCGTGGGTGTTACATTGAGCCTCATGAGCGTATATATATATGATTAAATGATTTATTTGGAGTACAAGACAAGGTAGAATAAATCCTAGCCTATCATACATTTCCTAACTAATCATGATACTCAACATACCTCTAGTCACAATGGTAGCGACACGGATGGTGAGACTGGAGAAAATCCGAATGGACGGACATCGCCCCTCCCACTTGCCACAGTCATAACGATCGAAAGGAAGTTGTGGATCGAGTGAAAACTGAAGAGGTTGCTCAAGCAAGTCGGTAGCCCTTCGTGCCTTTGATGATGTAGCCGAGAGCG
Source organism: Triticum dicoccoides (assembly GCF_002162155.2). Classification (NCBI taxonomy): domain Eukaryota; kingdom Viridiplantae; phylum Streptophyta; class Magnoliopsida; order Poales; family Poaceae; genus Triticum; species Triticum dicoccoides. Next base: position 264,551,150 of record NC_041393.1, read on the forward strand.
TACGGTGGTTAGACGTGGTCGAGGTATTCATGCGAGGATGTCGTGGTTGATGTCGAGTTGGGGTGACCGGTGTCAAGATATTCATCGTTGAGCCGCGGGCGCAAGGAGGCGCCGTGTTAGTCAGGGGCACAGTGATGCGCCAGGAAGAAGATGGAATGGACTAGGCGGAGTGCCGGGTGTGCCAAGCCTGGGTGTAGGATCATAAGTATGTTTAGAGGGGCGGGGGTGATTAGACTACTTGACCAAATAAAATTACCATTTTCCCAATTTTAGTTGTAGGCAAGTTTTACCAATTCTACCAAGTCAAGCAACACCCTTCACATGCAAGTCTAAGAGTAGTGCGACAGAAAGTAAAAACTTTGCATATGAACGTAAATGAGGGATTTGAGAAATCCAACGCAATGGAGACACATCGATTTTTGGTGTGGTTCTGATAGGTGGTACTATCATACGCCCAAGTTGATGGAGAATTCAACCTATGGAGTAAGGGCTGCGCGAGTCCATGGAGGGCTCCACCCATGAAGGGTCCATGAAGACGCAACCTTGTCTATTCCACCATGGCTTACGTTCACAAAGGACTAGCCTCACTCGGGGTATATCTTCATGAAGTAGGCGATATCCTTGCCCTTACGAACACCTTGGTTTAACTCCACATGATCTTGGAGGCTCCCAAGTGACACCTAACCAATTTAGGATACACCACTCTCCAAAAGGTAATAGATGGTGTCTTGATGATGAACTCCTTGCTCTTGTGCTACAAAAGATAGTCTCATCAACACTCAATCACTCTCTCATGGATTTAGCTCGGGTAGGAGAAGGATTGGAGTGGAAAGCAACTTGGTGAGGCTAGAAATCAAGGTTCAAATGGTTGGATTGGAATGTCTTGATCTCAACACATGAGTAGGTGGTTCTCTCTCACAAAATGATTGGTGGAAGTGTAGTTTCATTCTGAGGGCTCTCTTAGAGAGTAAGTTGGGGTGGAGGGGTATATATAGCCTTCACCAAGAATCCAACTGTTATAACCTTTTGACTCAACTTGGTGGCGCTGAAACAAAAATCTTGGTGAGTCTGACCTGTGTAAAAGATTCGAACGTTGGGCTTTTCGGTGAGACCGAACTGAACAAATCGGTGGGACGATGTGCAATGACCTAAGCAAGGCCACGTTTCGGTAGTCCCGATCAAATCAACGCAGTAATTTTGAAAAGATCCAAAAGGGTTACAAAAACTTGGTCGGTGCAACTCGGTCGGACCGATCACTGGTACAACGAGGTGCTATACAAACAGTTTTTAACCCCTTTCTGTGGTGGTGTTTTGAACCGTCACCAAGTGAGTGACTGTGATAGGGGGGTCCTTCCCACACGACCCAGAAACCGTCGGGGATATGCCCACTGGTCACACACACTCGGCAAAATGAGGTCGTGTGAGACGGGAGAGCGATCAAATATGGTTATACAGGCCCAATCAGTTCCAGCGTAAGTACATCCCACATAGTCAGTCCCAAACAAACATTTTCGTTTGTTATGTACATTCCTCATAGTCAACCCAAAGAATAAGTTTCCGTTCTTATGTACAACCCACATAGTCAATCTAGGGAAAACATTTCCATTCATATGTACATCCCACACAGTCAATCTAGGGAAAACTTTCGTTCGTATATACATTCCACACATTTATGTATAGCCTCGTGTGTGATAGGTGTAACTATCACACATGCTCTGTCTCGGCTAACCGTTCACTTTTATTGAACTACATCACACATGATTTGATGAAGAAAACTGTATGGCATTGGGCTATCCATCCCAAGCACTTTTACTGCTAGAACCGTTTGCAAAGTTCCATGACCCATTTAGTAGGTTTATTAGTTTACAATTAATAATTCTAGTATTATGCAAATTTACATTTCATATTGAACAACTGTTTGCCAATTTCATATTAGGCACATAAATATATTTTAATATCACAGTATGATAGCTACCTGAAAATAGCACCGTATAGCATATACCTAGTTCACCTTCATAAGAAGAATATATTCATTTCCCTAATCGAGATCATCCACGCTCGTCTTATCCACCTCTGCTGTCACGCCCAATATGCGACCCTATCCAAAAGGAACTCGAAGGTCCCACCAAGGATAAACCTGCATATTGAAACACTTTTGCAAGGTGGATATCATTACATCAACATTACATAATAGGTAGGGATACATACATAAAGCATATAATGCCACACGAATACAGCATCCTCTTACATAAGAGCACCATCCGACTACGGATGAAACACAAACAGAAACTCAAATGACATCCACCCTGCTAGCCCAGGCTGCCGACCTGGAACCTATCCCCTGATCGAAGAAGAAGCAGAAGAAGAACTCCAAAACAAGCAAGCATCGCTCTCGCGTCATGATCATCGCATAACCTGTACCTGCAACTGTTGTTGTAGTAATCTGTGAGCCACGGGGACTCAGCAATCCCATTACCATGGGTATCAAGACTAGCAAAGCTTAATGGGAAAGGAAAGGGTAAAGTGGTGAGGTTGCAGCAGCGACTAAGCAAGTATGGTGGCTAACATACGCAAAAGAGAGCGAGAAGAGAAGCAAAGGAACGGTCGTGAAGCTAGTAATGATCAAGAGGTGATCCTGAACTCCTACTTACGTCAAACATAACCCAAAGACCGTGTTCACTTCCCGGACTCCGCCGAGAAGAGACCATCACGGCTACACACACGGTTGATGCGTTTTAATTCGGATCTGGTGTCAAGTTATCTACAACCGGACATTAACAAATTCTCATCTGCCACATAACCACGGGCACGGCTCTCGAAAGTTTATACCCTGCAGGGGTGTTCCAACTTAGCCCATGATAAGCTCTCGCGATCAACGAAGGATATACCTTCTCCCAGGAAGACCCGATTAGTCTCGGAATCCCGGTTTACAAGACATTTCGACAATGGTAAAACAAGACCAGCAAAGCCGCCCAATGCGCCGACAATCCCGATAGGAGCTGCACATATCTCGTTCTCAGGGCAACACCTGATAAGTCAAGCTACGAGTAAAACCAGACCTCGAGTTGCCCCGAGGTGGCCCCGCAGGTTGCTCGGTTCAGACCAACACTTAGACAAGCACTGGCCCGGGGGGCTATAATAAAGATGACCCTTGGGTTAATTACTCCCAAGGGAAAGGTAGGTGGTAGTGAGGCAAATGGTAAAACCAAGGTTGAGCCTTGCTGGAGGAGTTTTATTCAAAGCGAACTGTCAAGGGGGTCCCATAAATCACCCGACCGCGTAAGGAACGCAAAATCCGGGAGCATAACACCGGTATGACGGAAACTAGGGCGGCAAGAGTGGAACAAAACACCAGGCATAAGGCCGAGCCTTCCACCCTTTACCAAGTATATAGATGCATTAATTAAATAAGAGATATTGTGATATCCCAACAAAATCCTGTCCACCATGGAGCAATCTTCAACTTCACCTGCAACTAACAACACTATAAGAGGGGCTGAGCAAAGCGGTAACATAGCCAAGCAACAGTTTGCTAGGAAGGGTGTCAGAGGTTAGAGGTTCATCGCAATATGGGAGGCTTGATAGAACAAGGGATAGGTAGCGCAGCATAGCAATAGAACGAAGCAACTAGCATAGCAATGATAGTAGTGAGATCCAGGGTAGCAGTCATCTTGCCTCAAATCCCTCAAGGAAGAAGAACGAGTCCATGAAGAAGATGAAGCCACGAAGACAAACCACACGTAGACGAACCACACGTAGACGAACGAATCCTCACGATCGCAACGAAACGGAAACAAGGTAAACACCCCACACATATACATGACATGATGCTCAACCAAGCATGATGCATGACAAAGCTAGATGAGGCTACTCATGGCAAGAGATGATGCAAACAAGAACAACACATCAAAGCAAGGTTAAATGAGGCCGGGAACAACATATAACAATTCCGGTAAGTCCTCATATGCAAGTTTCAAAGTTGGTCCAGATCTGAATAAACCTTATGTTCAAGTTGTTAAACAGCAAGTTAATATGCACCAAGATGATCTACACGAGATTCTAGTCAAGTTACATATAAAGTTTATTTAATTCGGAGCTACGGCCTAGAAGATATGACCAAAACAAGTTAAACATGGCATTGATGCAAAATGCACTCAAACATCAAGCAAACACCTCAAAACAAGGATGCAACATGATAATATGAAACTACATGCAATTCTAAGCAAGTTTCATATAGAGCACACTCAAAACTGAGCAACGGTTCAACACATACACTCTATACGAGGCATAACAACAATCTGTCCAAAACAGCAACTAGGCATATTGCAAGCATCAAAACAATATGCTACAGCATCCTAGCATAATAACAAAAGGCATGGACATGAAGTACAGGTAAAGCATAACAAAACATGAACACTGAGCTATCTCCAGAAACAACTAGAACATGCTCAAAATGACATGGAAAGATTGCAAATAATAACACTTTCAGACTTAGCAGGAATAACATCAGATTGCAATGTTTAGGGCTATCAAACAACATGCTACATGAACTTATAATGGCAAACAAAGGCATGGCATGAATCTACTAATTTCATAGAACAAAAGTCCTTTACTGACCATGAGCCAAAAAGGATCAGAGGATATGATGGCACCCATGTAAACATGGCAAGTTGTATGACAGATCCATACATGGCAGGAACAACAATAAGTAGGCATGTTGGTGAGCTTGTACCACTCACCACAGATCAATACATGGCATGACAAAGCAAGCAACAGTAAGAAGACATGTTTATGAAGCTAAGCATGGCAAGAACAAGTTCATAGGGTGCATGGATCACTAACAACAAACATGGCAACATTGAACTTAATGTTAATAGGCTGACAACAACATTATTTAGCAAGTTTGGAGCAAGATTACAACATGTTACCGCAGGATATAATTGCAACCAGTGGCATGGATGGATATAGCATGACATGTTTAACAAATCATCCTTAGTGAAAATCTCCATATTATGCATAGAATGACTTGTAGCAGCAGGTTTACATAGCAACAAAATATAATAGAATCAGCCTAGCAAAACAGCAACAGCAAGTACCCTACTTAACAAGCTTGATGCACTCAACACAAGACTCACAAAAATGCATGGGTGGCACCACTGTAAAGATGGAATGATGTAGAACAAAACACATGTAGAGCTCATGCTCATAGGATGCACACATCAAATACAACAAAAATGACAAATCACCAAGTTATAACAGTTTCAGCAGGTTAACATCATATAGCACTCCTGCAACGATGATTCAGGCATTAAGATGGACTCAAATAAACATGATGCAATGGAATGAAATGAAGTACTCGTCGAGACGAACAATTTTACATATTACACGCACAAAACGGAGCTACGGATGCAGAGTTATGATGCGTTGAACATGGCATGAAAATGTTGCTGAAACAGGGACTTAGACGAAAATATACCATCTGAAAAGTCAACGCGGGACGGGACGGAGTGGGACGGAGGGATCCGGGGACGCCGCGTTTGGTTCGGCTCCTGGTGGATCTCATCCCGATCCGGGGCCTCGCCGGAGTTGGTCGGGGACGTGGTCGGAGAGGAGGAAGACGACCGGAGAGGGTGAAGGGGACCGGATCCGAGGCGCTCCTAGCCGGATCCGGCGCCCACGGCGGTGGAGACGAGGCTGGACGAGTGGGCGGCGGTGCGGGGCCGGGCGCGCCGGAGGTGCGGTCCCGGCCGGCGAGGCGGCGGAGGGACGGGCGTC
>NC_041393.1:264557556-264621651 GCF_002162155.2 Triticum dicoccoides
ACGGGGGTGGTGCCCGCGGTCGATGGCGGCGCGGCGGCGTCCGGCCGGTGGTGATGGAGGATCCGGACGGGGCGGTGGAGAGGATGGCTGCTGGTGGCGGCGTAGCACGCCGGCGGCGGGGAAGCGGCGGCCCTCGGGCGTGGGCCGGGGAGGTAGACGGCGGCGGGGGCGCGGGCTTGCGCGGGCCCTCCCTGGGCTTCGTTGGCCACGGCGGCGGAGGACGGCGGTGCGCCACGTGGCGGCCTCCGATTGGCTGCGGGCGGCGGCGCGGACGCGTCCGGTCCGATCCGGACGTGTCCGGTGGCGGAGAGGGAGCGAGGCTAAGGTTTCGAGGAAATCATCCGCGAATTTGGACGGGAGGCACATATTTATAGGTAGAGGGAGCTAGGAGAGTCCAAATGAGGAGCGGTTTTTAGGCACGCGATCGTGATCGAATGACTGAGAGCATGGAGGGGGTTTGGATGGGTTTTGGACCACTTTGAAGGGGTGTTGGGCTGCAACACAAAGAGGGCTTTTGCGGCTACCCGGTTAACCATTGGAGATCAAACGGACTCCAAATGGCACGAAACTTGACAGGCGGTCTACCGGTGCTATACCAAGGCCGCTTGACAAACCTCGGTCCATTCCGAGAATGTTTAACACCCGCTCACAACGAGAAACAAAAGGGGGACGCCGGATGACATAGGAGTGCCGGATTGCAAAACGGACAAGGGGGAAATTTGCTCGGATGCATGAGACGAACATGAATGCAAAATGAGATGCACATGATGACATGATAAAATGCATCACGCAAGCAAATGACATGGAAACAACGATAAATAACTGGAAGACATCTGGCGCATCGAATCTGGGGCGTTACATCTACTTTCAGTTCAGTAAGAACCTGTTTTGCACTGGCCAACTGGGAAGTGCCTCCTCATTCGCCAACACCAGCTTAGCAAAGTCTAATTTAAAAAATCTGAGCTCATTCTCCATCTTCCTCTTTTTATGCCGCATCTTCAAATATTCTTCAGCGTTGACAACACTTTCTCTAAGCCTACCTCTGTTCTCTTCCTCATACATGCTCAGAGCTTTGCTAGGCACATCTTTAAAGACTGTGGCCACTCTTGATCAACCCACTCCAGGTAAGAACACTCTCGTTCATCCTAAATATTTAAAACTATATTAGTAACAATTGTAGGGGAAATGGGTTTCTAGCAACATAGAAAGTCACCATATACATATTTTGAAAAGCTGAAGAAACAGGTTAATTATGACATACAAAAATTAATGTGCAAATGAATGAATTGCTCCTGAGACAACAACCAAATTCTGAAACATCATAATCTATAATTAACTACAACAATGCTACAAGTTCTTAGTCATGTACTATAAATAACAAATTGAACATTTTATGAGGAAGCTAAATATAACTTCAACAACATAGTGATAGTGTTTGGATGACATCAAATTGATACTAACAGGTGTGTACATGCACAAATTTGGTAACGTAGAACTAATAGCACTAAGGCCGTCCACTATGTATGCCAAAACCGATGTAAAGAAAATGTTGCTAGATTTGGTACCGGTGCCCTACACTGGCGAGCTGATGCAGCGGGAAAAAATCAGGGACCCGGACTCCAGAGCACCTAGTTGCTCTGATGCCCAGTTCCTTCGCGCCATAAAGATTTAGTATTTTACTGCTTGGCTTCTCGGATGTGTGGACCAAAGTCGGCTGCATAAATTGCTGAAGCGGTGCCAAATAATTTTCTAATGGCACCATTGATGAGATGGCAATATTTTTAGATACTAGGTACAAACTGTGACACTGTCTTCTCATCTAGAATAACATAGCACATCGACAGTATCTGAATCACATCTAACAAATGATTTGTAACAACAAAAGTGGGGCTAACCTTGTCTGCACATGCCAAAACTTCCTCCCACTGTCCACAGATTCAAACGCAACTAGCTTCATGCATGGAGATTGATGGTGACAATGAGCAGGCAGATCTTCAACCACCCCGCACCATTCGTTGCAACTGATGGTCCTAGGGAGCTACAAGAGGAAGAAATAACTCAAATTGACCACCAGGTTAAAATTCTTCTTTCCAAGTCATAGCTCGAGAGAGAGAGAAGAGAGGCATACCCGGGTGCTTAAAAATTTGTCTTCGGAGGAGGAACCGCTGGAGGAGGTCATTGAACAAGACCATTGCAACCCCGGTGGTAGGATGGGAGACGGTGGGAGCGAGGAAGCAAGCGAGGAAGCAGCTAGAAGGAAGGAGGAAACAGGGGGAATGTGACTTGTGGTCGGGGAGAAAAGGGGGTGGGGAAGGGGGGTACATATTTCGGCGGTATGCCAAAAAATTTGAAATGTGGAGGGAAACTTTGCGCGCGGTGCCACCGGACACCATTCACTTTGAACAATTGTGTGCATCGCAAACGATTCTTCTACTTTAAGCGCATGGGAAGTAGTTTGATAATTCAAATTTTGGTGGAAATTTCCCTGGGTACTGTCCTCATTCACGTCATTGCATAATTTAACATCGCTTGCTAATTTGGACGCACAAAGGAGCATACAACACATAGAACACACTTATTGAATCGAGCAATTTTAGTAATTAAATGGAGCCAGTTGACCTAAACACTGCTCTAACAAAAGACCAACATTAAAAACAAAGCCTAAGTATGCATAATTTTAACAAAGCCACCACCATGTCGGCCTATGCATAACTGATGTGAGATGAGATGTCGATGACTTGTCCTAGCGACATGCCACCGTTGGTGGACTCCGCGCCCCCCCTACTGAAGTCGACTGCGTCTTCGTCTTTGTCCTCGGCACCGCCCTCAGGGTTGTAATGCTTGTAGTAGTGGCTGCACCAGAGCTCATGTTGGTACTCCACCGGCAATTCCTCGATGGACAGACTCTTCTCTACCTCAACCTTGGCCATGCACAACTCCTCCTCTTGGTGCTCCTTGATCTCCGCCGCCTCCTGCATCTCTAGCGCCTGCTACGTGATCTCATGAGGAAGCAGGTGCTCCATGGCCACCGCCGCCTTTTCGGACATGGGTTGCATGCTGGATTTTGAGGTGGCCTGGAATATCTTAGCGTGTGCGTCCTTGATCTTGGCGTGGATGGACTCGACCCAGGCCAAGGCGACATCGGCTGCACGGACGGCAGCTCGAGTGCTCTTGGTGTTTGTAGCTACTGTTGTAGCAGCTGCTGCAACCGTCTCTGCTGCTAAAGCTGCCCTGTCGACTTCCGCAGACGCCCTCTCGGCGGATGCGGCCGTGCTCAATGCGGATGCAGCGGCACTCTTGGTGTAGGCGGCCGCACTCTCGGCGCAGGCGGCCGCACTCGGGGACGTCATCTTTGCAAGAAGGGGTTGTGGGAATGGGGATTGGGATTCGTGTATTCGGGGGTTGCCGGCACTGGAGCAGACGAGCCGGCAAAGCTTAAGGAGGAAGACTTAAATAGACCCATCATTGCAAATGGTTCCTACAAAAAAATGTGTGTGATGTTGTTGTTATTTTTTTATTAGCTGTGAAAGACGAATTTGGAGTAAAGTGGCAACCGATGGTATTTTCAATGTACGAGAAAGTTTGTTGTACTAATACAACTGTCATGTCAAAATTTGGAAAATTTCAGGGGTCATTTAACCTTTTAAGACCTTTAAGTGCTTTTTCTAGCCATTTAATGACCGTAATTCAAATTTGAACTACATGTACATGCAACTGCTAACCATAATGGTTTGAAAAGTCATTTTTTATACTTTTGTGCGAGTTAATTCCATGTGCAGTAAATTGGAAGGTATTTTCAAACATTTTGGTCTTACGGCTATGACACAAAGCATGGAGTGCCATGGCATTTAAATTCCAAAAAATTAAAAAAAGATCAGAAACACATGAAACCTTGCTTGATGTAATGTCATGCCACCAAGATGATGTGGTAAAAAATTTGGCATGTTTTATGAAAGTTTGGACACACACCACTCCCAAACCGGAGCAACTCACTAGAAGGCTCGTGGTTCCGAGAGGGAAAAATGCATGTTTGATGACGACAGGAGATAACTTCCTCTTACGGCCTTCAAGTTTTTTCTACATTTAACGTGCACTAATACAACTATCATTTGAAAATTTGGAAAATTATAGGGGTCATTTGACCTTTTAAATACATTAAAGTGATTTTCTAGCCATTTAATGACCATAATTCAAATTTGAATTACACCTACATGCAACGGCTAACCATAACGGTTTAAAAAAATCACATTTGTGTACTTTTGTGCGAGTTAATTCCATGTGCAGTAAATGGGAAAGAATTTTCAAATATATTGGTCTCACGACAATGACACAAATCATGGAGTGCCATGGCGTTTAAATTCCAAAAAAAATAAAAAAAAGATCAGAAACACATGAAACCTTGCTTCATGTAATGCCATGCCAGCAAGATGACGTGGTAAATTTTCTGGCATGTTTGACGAAAGTTTGGACACACACCTCTCACAAACTAGAGCAACTCACTAGAAGGCTCGTGGTTCCGAATGGGAACAATGCATGTTTGATGACGAATGGGAGATAGCTTCCTCTTACGGCCTTCAATTTTTTTCTACATTTAACATGCACTGATACAACTGTCATTTGAAAATTTGGAAAATTCTAGGGGTCATTTGACCTTTTAAATACATTTAAGTGATTTTCTAGCCATTTAATGATCGTAATTCAAATTTGAACTACATCTACATGTAACGGCTAACCATAACAGTTTGAGGGAAAAAATCATATTTGTGTACTTTTGTGAAAGTTAATTCCTTGTGTAGTAAATTGGAAGGAATTTTCAAACATATTGGTGTCATGGCCTGGATCCATGCATGGAGTGCCATGTCATTTAAATTCCAAAAAATTAAAAGAAGATCAGAAACACATGAAACCTTGCTTGATGTAATGTCATGCCACCAAGATGATGTGGTAAAAAATTAGGCATGTTTGACGAAAGTTTGGACACACACCCCTCACAAACCAGAGCAACTCACTAGAAGGCTCATGGTTTTGAGAGGGAACAATGTATGTTTGATGAACGGGAGATAGCTTCCTCTTACGACCTTCAATTTTTTTCTACATTTAACGTGAATACAACTGTCATTTGAAAATTTGGAAAATTCTAGGGGGCATTTAACCTTTTAAAGACATTTAAGTGATTTTCTAGCCATTTAATGACCTTAATTCAAATTTGAACTACATCTACATGCAACGGCTAACCATAACGGTTTGAAAAATCATATTTGTGTACTTGTGTGCGAGTTAATTCTATGTGCAGTAAATTAGAATGAATTTTCAAACATATTGGTGTCACGGCCTGGACACATGCATCGAGTGCCATGGCATTTAAATTCCAAAAAAAATCAAAAAATGATCAGACAAACATGAAACCTTGCTTTATGTAATGTCATGCACCAAGATGAAGCGGCAAATTTTTTTGTAGGTTTGACGAAATTTTGGACACACAGCCCTTAAAAACCGGAGCAAGTCACTAGAAGGCTCGTGGTTCTGAGAGGGAACAATGCATGTTTGATGACGAACGGGAGATAGCTTCCTCTTATGGCCTTCAATTTTTTTCTACATTTAAGGTGCGCTTATACAACTGTTATTTCAAAATTTGGAAAATTACAAGGGTCATTTGACATTTAAAGACATTTAAGTGATTTTCTAGCCATTTAATGATCGTAATTCAAATTTGAACTACATCTACATGCAACGGCTAACCATAACGGTTTCAAAAATCATATTTGTGTACTTGTGTGCGAGTTAATTCCATGTGCGGTAAATTAGATGTAATTTTCAAACATATTGGTGTCATGCCTGGATACATGCATGGAGTGCCATGGCATTTAAATTCAAAAAAATTAAAAAATTATCGAACAAACTTGAAACCTTGCTTGATGTAATGTCATGCCACCAAGATGACGTGGTAAAAAAATTGGCCTGTTTGACGAAAGTATGGACACACACCCCTCACAAATCGGAATAACTCGGTAGAAGGCTCGTGGTTTGGAGAGGGAACAATGCATGTTTGATGACGAATCAACGATACCTTCTTCTTATGGGCTTCAAAAAATTTCTACAGTTAACGTGCACTAATACATCTGTCATGTCAAAATTTGGAAATTTAAGGGTTCATTTGACCTTTTAAAGATGTTTAAGTGATTTTCTAGCTATTAATGACCGTAATCCAAATTTTAACTACATCTACATGCAACGGCTAACCAGAATGGTTTGAAAAAAAATTATGTACTTGTGTGCGAGTTAATTCCATGTGTAGTAAATTGGAACGCATTTTCAAACATATTGGTGTCACAGCTTGGACACATGCATTGAGTGCCATGGCATTTAAATTCCAAAAAAATAAAAAATGATCAGACGATGTAAATATCTGGTGTTCAAAAAAGAAAATGGAAAGATCTGGCAAGACAACCGGGCCCCACATGATTGGCACTCTATTTCGCGCTTCGAGGTTTGGAAGGTGAATGGCGCGGGTTATTATTCATACACGGCTCTGTATTGAATACCGTCAGCTATTAAGTTCACACACGACTTTTGCTGCGGGAATCGTGTGTAATTCAAACTACAGCACCCGTAAATTGTGGTGACCGGCGTGTGTACTGTTCCCGTCGATCTAGATTCTGGCCACCAATAAATACTACCTTCCTCACGTCATCCCGCCTGCATTCTCATCTACATCCTTCCCTCGCCCTCTCTCTCTCTCTCTCTCTCTCTCTCTCTCTCTCTCTCTCTTTCTCTCTCTCTCTCTCTCTCTCTCTCTCAAATCTCTGCCACGGCACCGTCGATCTATACACGCGCCGACGAGGAGGTGCCGCCCCCTAAGGACGCTCAGTTGAAGAGCTGCGATGAGGAGGACCCCTACGTGCCGCCGGACAAGGTTGCACCGGACCCCCCAACTTTGGAGTGGTTTTGGGGACAGTACAATCTTTGTCTGTGGAGTCGCTAACGTTGGCTGAGAAATCCAGGCAAGTGGCGTTCAAGAAGGAGATGGCAGAGGAGGAAGCTAGGTACTAGGCGGCTTGTGATGCCCGTGATGCCGCCTGGAAAAAGGAGGCGGTGGAGCTTTGGGGGCGGGCTCGTCATCGTGTAGAGGAGGTGTACGAAGACGGGTACTTTGCGAGGAAGGTCAAAGGCGCTAGGCACCTTATCATTGTGTGGACGTGGGCCGATAAGCTCCAGCATGCCACCGACGAGGAGCTCCGGTGGGTGCCCAACAAAATGGCAAGATCGTTCGCGCTCGTTTGCCAGTAAGAGGCAGATAAATACATCAAGTGCTGCAAGGCGAAGGAGGCGGATTATTGCCTCCACGCTGGGAAGACGGCGCGCACCAGGGAGCTGCTGGCGAGGGGCTGCCGGAATACTGCCCCTAGGAGGGATTATTAGTTTTACTATTGTTCGTTTCCAATTTTATGCATTGTACCTAGTAGTTAATTATCATCACATATATGTGATGAACTAATGAACAATTAATATATATTATGAATTCCATTTTCTATCTATTTTCGTACACTAATTTGTATCTAGTTGTTATCATCCACATATACAGAATGGAAAGCATATACACACACATTGAAATAGAACATATAAGAATGGAAAACAGAGTACACACGTTGAAACGGAGCAATAAACAGAGCAATATTATGATTGTTGTGAATACATACCGATCCACGTCGAAACGACTCAACAAAATAAAATGCTTCCATGAGACCATGACCAACAGCCCTTGCCTATGGTAGCTCTTAGCTCTGACTGAACTCGTGCAGGAGTTCATCCAAGCGGTTGACATGCTCGCGGTACATGTGGAGCGCTATCTCAAGCTCCAAGTTGGCTATTTCATTGGAGATCACCAGCTTGAGGATGTGACGGCCATGTTCCTCTACTGCGCCCAGGTGGACACCTGGGCCAAGGAGGCGATTGAGCCTAGCGACCAGCGCGTTGGCGTCGAGCGGGCCGCGGACAAGGCGAATGACGTGACCCATGCGAAGAGCATGGTAGGCGTCTGGTGCAAGTACGGCACGACTGGCCTTTGGTGCAAGTATGGTGCAGACGGCCTCTGCTCACTCCTGGCGAGGAATGGGATACTGACAGGACGTGTACCCAGCTGCGACGCCCCGTCAACAGCAGGCATGTGCCGAAGGATCCACTCTTGCTGTGCGGCATGCCGTGCCTCTCGCTTTGTGGCACTCCAACGGTCTCGCTGTGTGGCGAGCCGCAGCCTATCGGCGCGAAAGTGCCTAGCTTGCTTTGTGGCACGCCTCGATCATGTTGTGTGGCGAGCTGCAGCCTCTCGGTGCTGACATGCCTATCTTGATCCATGGTGCAGAAGCGCCATGCTTCAAGGGTCTGCTCAACTTTGGCGATGACGCGCATCATAACGCCGTCCATCGGGTTGCCGGGGAGCACCTCAGCCTCGACGGGCGTGGCGCCTTCTCGTTTTCCTCGTCGAGGAGGTTGATGGCAGAGGCGGCACTTTGGTGGGTTGGATGCTTGGAAAAGGTGGATGTGCTATAGGCTGCGCTTGTTGCCTCCAAGTGTCGTGCGTCGCATGCAATATTGCTTGGTGGCGGCGGGAAGCCGGTGACGAAATGGTGGGAAACGGTGACAAAATGGTGGGAAACGGTGGTGTGTTCATAAAATGCCCTCAATTAATGGAAACTTAGCATAGAAGGAATATCGAGCTAGCACGATGCGTGCAGGCACATTGCTCGCCCAAGGCTATGATCCATATACTTGTGTGCCCAATAGAGCACACTATTCACAGTAGAGAATGCTATTCCGTTTATCCTAGTAGAGCAGTGGTGGCAAGTGTCACAAGAAGTAGATGATGATCAGGTGATCGTTTATCCTAGTAATTATGCATGTAATAGTTTCCTTTGGTGTGGGGAAATGTCATGTGTGTATACTAGCCACCTAAATAATTGGGTGTTTGCCGCGTATCACACACATCTTGTTTATGTGAAACGTTTCTGTTCTGTTGGCTCAACGCAAACAGTTTATCGGAATGAAGTGTATGCCCTCCATTGCACATACCTTGATCTGGTTGAACCGTTTCTGTTGCATTGCCTAATAAAAAACAGTTCATCTGAGTGAACCATGTGACGTATATTACACACACCTTGATCTGGCTAACCATTTCTTTTGTGTTGCATAATCACAAACAGTTCATCCAAGTGAACTGTATGTCGTATATCGCACACACCTTCATTTGGCTACCCGTTTCTGTTGTTCCGCCTCATCACAAACAGTTTATCCAAGTGAACTATATGCCCTTTATCGCACACGCATCCATCTGGCTGCCCATTTCTTTTGTTCTGCCTCATCACAAACAGTTCATTGAAGTGAACCTTATGCCCCACATCGTGCACACACCTAAAATCGGAACCGCGTTTGATGTATCCTTCACCGCAAACGTTTTGCATCTTTTTTGACGGTTTTTCTACATCACTGTTTGTGAGTAATGCATCGCACACAGTTTTGTCAAAGGGTCTCCGATCATAGTGTCGCGTTAGCACCATCCTGCAATAGTGGATCGTCATCTCGGTGGAACCGATTTGTTATGGTTTGGCTGTGGCACTGTCTAGGATCAACTTGGTGGGTCCGGATGTTGGAGTTTCGGTGGGACTGAGTTTGGAAGTTAGGGTTTGGACATATAGGATTTGGAGAAAATGGTTGAGGGTTTGATGTAATATCTTCAAGCACATGAGCAACTAAGTCATGATGAAAACCTCATCCCCTTTTAATAGTATTGGCTTTCCTAAGGACTCAATGTGATCTTGGATCATGATAACCCACAAGTATAGGGGATCGCAACAATTTTTAAGGGTAGAGTATTAAACCCAAATTTATTGATTCGACACAAGAGGAGCCAAAGAATATTCTCAAGTATTAGCAGCTAAGCTGTTAATTCAACCACACCTGAAAGACTTAATATCTGCAGCAAAGTATTTAGTAGCAAAGTAGTGTTCACACACGAACACGTCACCGTGTACCCTCGATGCCGGGGATGATGCACCGCAGCTCATGTCGAAGGAGACCCGCCGGAAGCGCGGTACGCAAGACAATCCGGCGGGCGCTTTTGTAGACCCGAAACCCCACACGCCCGGGAGGGACCCCGTCAGGGCGTGCGGCGGCTATGGGTTGCCCTAGGTCGACCTGATCTCCTCTAGGGCCTCGAGGTTCGCCGCCCTGCAATGAAGAAGAACAAACGAAGAACGAGGAAGAAGAAGAACTAGGGTTAAGGAGAAAGATAAAGGTAAGGTAAAAGTGGTAGATGAATTGATCGATTGTGTGTTGTTCAATCGGCCATCACCCCTCAGGTATATAAGAGGCGGCTGGACTTCCCGTGCAAGGAAAAGGCTTGGATTCACGTCCAAAACCCTAGTCAAATTTGGATTGGTTTTGTCCGAACTTTCCAAAAATGTTCGGTTTAAACTGGCTGCACCTTGCGGGTAACTTTTAAGGTGGTAAACGACCTCGGATGGAAACGAGCCCAAAAGCAATCTTGACTGTTTCGACGAGACGAACAACTTTTATGTTGAACGTTTTTTGATTAGAGTTCATCTTGAGGGTCAAATTGCTCGTGCAACACAAACTGTTATTCGCGCTACCCATCAGACATGGTGTCTGGTGGGGGGCGCCACTTTTGGCTCGTGATAGTGCTGTATTCGGATGGCTCTAACTTTGCATATGAACTTGGATTGGAACGATTCTTATATAAAAATCAATCGTTTCGACGAGACAAAGACAATCCATGTAGATCATTTTTCCATACGAGGCAGTCTTGGGGGCGTAATGTGCCGAATAGTGTTCTGAATACAAAATCTCAGTATTTCGAACACAACTTCGGCCTTCGAGATGAGATCAGATGGCGATGACCCAAACTTCAAAGATGTTCGTATCGACAATACGAAACTTTTTCATGTAGAACACTTCTCCATTTAAGGCCATTTTAAATAAGTTCTTGACTGTGCCAAAATCTGGTGTCAACAAGTAGTATGGAAGTAAAGGTAATGGTGGCAAAAGTAATAGTAGCAGTTTTGTAACAATCATAACAGTGGCAACGGAAAAGTAACTTATCAAAGATCAATATGAAACAACCTCGTAGTCAATGGATCAAGGATGGATAATTATGTCGGGTGGTGAAAGGATCAAGAAGAGGTGTCTAGAGGGGGGGTGAATAGACTCTCAACCAAGAAAAGTAGCAATATTTAAGTTCTTCAAGTTGAGGTGGAGTTTAAGCACAAGTTTAACCATTCACAATACATATCAAGCAAGCATGCAAAGAGTATATGAGCAGCGGAAAGTAAAGCATGCAACTTGCAATAAAGTAAAGGGATTGGATTGGAGTGTGCAAACAAAATTGGAGACACGAAGGTTTTTGGCGTGGTTCCGATAGGTTGTGCTATCATACATCCACGTTGATGGAGACTTCAACCCACGAAGGGTAATGGTTGCGCGAGTCCACGGAGGGCTCCACCCATGAAGGGTCCACGAAGAAGCAACCTTGTCTCTCCCACCA
Source organism: Triticum dicoccoides (assembly GCF_002162155.2). NCBI lineage: Eukaryota > Viridiplantae > Streptophyta > Magnoliopsida > Poales > Poaceae > Triticum > Triticum dicoccoides. The sequence continues at coordinate 264,569,111 of NC_041393.1, forward strand.
TGGCCATCATCCACGAAGGACTTGCCTCACTAGGGTAGATCTTCATGAAGTAGGCGATCTCCTTGTCCGTACAAACTTCTTGGTTCAACTCCACAATCTTGACGGAGGCTCCCAAGTGATACCTAACCAATCTAGGAGACACTACTCTCCAAAAGGTAATAGATGGTGTGTTGATGATGAACTCCTTGCTCTTGTGCTTCAAATGATAGTCTCCCCAACACTCAATTCTCTCTCATAGGATTGGATTTGGTGGAAAGATGATTTGAGTGGAAAGCAACTTGGGGAAGGCTAGAGATCAAGATTCATATGGTAGGATTGGAATATCTTGGCCTCAACACATGAGTAGGTGGTTCTCTCTCAAAAAATGAATGCTGGAAGTGTAGGCATGTTCTGATGGCTTTCCTCACGAATGAGGAGAGGGTGGAGGGGTATATATAGCCTCCACACAAAATCTAACCATTACACACAATTTACCAAACTCGGTGGGACCAAATCAAAAAACTCGGTCAGACCGATTTAGTTCATAATGTGACCGTTAGGCATTTCGGTGGGACCGATATTATCAACTCGGTAGGGCCGATGTGCAAGGGTTAGGGTAAAACCTCATCTCGGTTTGACCGATTACACAAACTCGGTGGGACCGACTTTGGTAATAAGCAAAACAGAGAGTTGGTCAAGCAAACTCAGTGGGACCGATTACATCCTCTCGATGAGACCGAAATTATTGCAATGGGCAACAAAGAGTTTGCAAGCCCATCTCGGTGAGACCGAGATCCCATCGGTGAGACCGAATTGATTAGGGTTTGTGGCAGTGGCTATGTCAAATGAACTCGGTGGCGCGGGATAGATCAAATCGGTGGGGCCGAGTTTGACTTTTGGTTTGAGGCATATCTGAATATGAGAAAGTGGTTGAGGGCTTTGGAGCATATCATTAAGCACTTTGAGCAAGCAAGCCATTAAGCAACACCTCATCCCCTTTTAATAGTATTGGCTTTCCTATGGACTCAATGTGATCTTGGATCACTGAAATTGAAAATGTAGAGTCCTGAGCTTTGAGCTTGAGCTAATCCTTTGTCTTTAGCATCTTGAAGGGGTTCCACATCCTCTTGTCCATGCCACTCCACTCTTGGACTTATCTGAAATACACTAGATAAAAGTATTAGTCCAACAAGATATATGTTGACATTAATTACCAAAATCACCCAGGGAGCACTTGTGCTTTCAATCTCCCCCTTTTTGTCCCCGCAAAAAAATCTCCCCCTTTTTGGTAATTGATGACAACATACATCAAAGCTTTAGATAAAGATATAGAGAAAGGCAGGTAAAGCTTTGGAAGGACATGTAACATGCATAGGCTCCCCCTACATGTATGCAATCATGTAAATATGGAACATAAGATCATGTGAGTGCATAATCATGACAGAGCAAGCAATGAGTTACATGTATCTTGGCTATATGCATCAGAGCAAATGGTGTGAATATAGGAAATGTACCTTCATGCTCATGTGTCCTTCTTGCAAACAATATGTACATCAGTAAGAGATCCTCATGCACATGAGTATGATGCATATACTTACCTTGTGGTCTTGAGCTAGCTTTGGAAGAGATGAACCTGAGTAAACAAGCTTAGACAACACAGAAACATCTACTAAACAGAGCAAGAGCAGCAAACCACAAGAGTATCAAGATTGGGATGACATGTAGAGAGTGAGTACTAGGTACTCTATTTGAGTGTAGACATGTCCCAAAGGTAAAGATATGCAATGAATTCTAAGATTTCTTCCCTTAGATGTCTTGCTCCCCCTGAATCTTATATGGGATACTAGGAGAAGATAAGGAATAGAAAATCAGACCAAAGCAAACACACAAACAACATGAACATGTCTTTCCCCTCTAAAGACATGACTTCTCTCCTATTTGAATACCAAGCAACTGGGGTCTCTCTTTGATGTGATTAGTTATCTATCTTTCCCTTTTTGATATGATTAAGCTTTGATGTGAGCTCTGTCTCCCCCTTTGACATCAATTTCCAAGAAGGGATCTTCTGGAGTGTGATTGAAAATAGGTTTGGTCCTTGAGTCACATAGCAAAGTAGCAGGGAAAATAGGGTGCTGGTAGAGGAAAAGAATCATTGAGTAGAGCTGGAACAAAATGTGCAGGATGCAAATGACACAGTGTCTCCTCAGCATGTGAAATCGGTAACATCGAGTTGTTTTCTTCAGAGGCATCGAGATAATTCGGTTTGACCGAAAGAGGCAAATCGGTGTGTCCGAGTTCATTACAGAGAAAGAGCACTTATCACCTCAGCTCACTTAAGCAAATAAGATCTCACAAAGATTTGCAGGGAATTAACTAAAGGATTTGCAATGAATTGGATGCAGGAAATGCAGAACAGAAATAAAAGAAGAGAAATGTAGATGAAGTTTTTTTTGAAAAGGGAAACAAATATGCATGAGATAAATGCAAGAACAAAGAGAAACACTAGAGAACTTCATCTAGAATTGGTCGGCGACAAAGTCACCTATGTTAGAGTATATTGACTTAGGAGTCAAGTGAAGACACTTGATCATAGGTGATACTCATCGTTTAAGCTCAAAATGGGGTTGCCATTTTTCGTTTAAGCATTTTGATGTGTTCACATCTTGTTGAGTTGCTTTGACCCATGACTTGCGGTAAAGCTTCTAAGATGGAATAACCAACCTTGGGTGGTGGTGTTGATCTTGATCATGTATATGAACTTGTGCAGGATGCTCAAGGTTGATGTAGTTCATTGGGGGCACCACTTGTAGTTGGAGTTCATCTGCCTACATGAATTAATTTTGCAAGGAATAGCACTTGTGTATCCAAAGTGATAATCATGAAATTTGATACCAAAAGAAATTTGATATATACAAATTGTCAAAGGATATGTTTGAAGAGTTTCATGCTTCCTTGTCTTCAACCACCGTATTGTTGGGACTTGGTGATGTAGAGATTGCTCAATATGTGAGTGAGTTGCAATCTCATGGATTTAGATTCATCCAAGTACCTACAAGGGTGCAAATATATCCAAGATATATGATTATCATCATAAGAGAAATATCAAGGATTAGTCATAGGCTCATGTCTTGCATGTATCCAAATGGAGTTCCTACCCCAAGTTTGAAGCATCAATGATGTTCAATTCACCTCTCAACCTGCAAAACACTTTCTCATCAAGTGGTTTAGTGAATATATCCTCTAATTGCTTGTTGGTACGAACATGCTTAAGGTTGATATCACCCTTAGCAACATGATCTCGAATGAAATGATGACGAACTTCAATATGCTTAGTTCGAGAATGTTGCATGGGATTGTGAGCAATCTTAATAGCACTTTCATTGTCACAAAGCAATGGAACATGTTTTACATATATCCCATAATCTTTAAGAGTTTGGGTCATCCAAAGTAATTGATCACAACATGAACCGGTGGCAATGTATTCCGCTTCGGCGGTGGATAAGGATACCAAGTTTTGTTTCTTGGAGGACCAAGACACAAGAGATCTACCAAGAAATTGACAAGTACCCGAAGTGGACTTTCTATCAACCTTGTCACCGGCATAGTCCGAGTCGGAGTAGCCAACAATATCAAAAGAAGACCTCTTTGGATACCAAATGCCAAAATTTGTTGTATGTATTAAGTATCTCACTATCCTTTTCACAGCCTTAAGATGACATTCTTTAGGGGCCGCTTGATATCGTGCGCACATGCACACACTTAGCATGATATCGGGATGGGTGGCACATAGATATAACAATGAACCAATCATAGAGTGGTAAACTTTTTGATCAACGGGTTCACCATCTTTAGTCAAGTCAAGATGTCCACTAGTAGGCATGGGTGTACTCATACCTTTGCATTCTTGCATATTGAACTTCTTGAACAAGTCCTTGGTGTACTTTGTTTGAGAGACAAACGTACCTTCCTTAGTTTGCTTGATTTGCAAACCAAGAAAGAACTTGAGTTCACTCATCATAGACATCTCAAACTTCTCCGACATAAGCTTCCCAAACTTCTCACTAAAATGAGGGTTGGTTGAACCAAATATAATATCATCAACATAAATTTGGCACACAAATAATTCTCCAATAACCCTTTTAGTGAAAAGAGTAAAATCAATTTTCCCGATCGCAAAGCCTTTTTCAGTAAGGAACTTGGTCAAGCATTTATACCAAGCTCTAGGAGCTTCCTTAAGACCATAAAGAGCTTTGTGAAGTTTGTAAACATGATTGGGTTTCTTAGGTTTAACAAAGCCGGGAGGTTGTTTAACATAAACTTCCTCCTCAATTTCACCATTTAGAAAAGCACTTTTAATGTCCATTTGGTACAAGGTGATATCATGATGATTGGTAGGCAAGTAAGATGCGAATGGACTCAAGTCTAGCAACGGGGGCATATGTCTCACCATAGTACATACCTCCGACTTGAGTGTAGCCTTGAGCGACGAGACGTGCTTTGTTGCGAACTACTTTTCCATCTTCATCTTGCTTGTTGCGAAACACCCATTTGGTACCGATGATGTTATGGTTGTTGTCGGGCTTCTCGACCAATGTCCACACTTGGTTTCTCTCAAAGTTGTGTAAGTCTTCGTGCATGGCATTTATCCAATCCGGATCTTCCAATGCTTCTTCAACCCTCATGGGTTCAATGCTAGAGATGAATGAATAATGTTCACAATAGTTAGCCAAACGAGATTTAGAGCGAGTGATTCTCCTGGTTTGGATATCATTGTAGATTTTCTCGACAGGATGGTCTTTGGAGACTCTTGCTCGAACTCGTGAGAGCTTTTGTTTTGGTCGGGGTGGAACATCTTCGTCATCATCCTGTTCTCCTTCTTAGACTTCTTCATTGTTGATGTTGTCGTTCTCTTGTCGTGGTGGAGAAGGAGGTTGATGAGGTTCATCTTGGTGTACTTCCTCGTTTTCTTCATCTTGGTGTGTCCCACTTGTGGATTCTTCCATATCAACTCTTGGATCACCTTGTTGTGAGGTAGAAGCTTCCACTTGGATGGACGAGGTACTCTCCTTCACCTCCGTTGGACGGATCTTGCCAATAAACAAGTCTTGGATTGCTTCCGAAGGGTCTTTGTCTCCTACATCAATTGGCAATTGCTCGACTTGTGAGCTGTTAGATTCATCAAACTTCACATCTACCATCTCTTCAACCATTCAGGTGAAATTGTTGTAGACACGGTAAGTGTGAGAGTTTGAGCCATAACCAAGTAGGAAACCTTCATGAGATTTGGGAGCAAATTTAGAATGACGATGCTTATCAAGAATGTAGCACTTTGAGCCGAATACTCGAAAGTATCCAACTTGGGATTTGATACCGGTGAGGAGCTCGTATGCTGCCTTGTCGAGTAGCTTGTGAAGATACAAGTGATTTGTTGCATGACAAGCTGTCTCAACTACTTCAGCCCAAAAGTGTTTTGGCGTCCTGTACTCATCAAGCATCATTCTCACCATTTCGATGAGCGTCCGGTTTTTCCTCTCAACAATTCTATTTCGTTGAGGCATGTACGTAGCCGAGAACTCATGTGAGATACCTTCTTCGTCAAGAAAGGTGTCCACATTGGCGTTCTTGAACTCCGTTTCGTTGTCGCTGCGAACCTCCTTGATCTTCACTTCAAATTGATTTTGGGCCTTCTTGGCGAAGTTCTTGAAGATCTTTTGAACCTGCGATTTATCATCGAGAAATAACACCCACGTAAATCTTGAAAAATCATCAACTATAACTAGACCAAATGAGTTTCCATCGAGACTTTTGTAGGCGTTGGGACCAAAGAGATCCATGTGAAGCAGCTTGAGTGATCTTCTCGTGGTCAAGATGTTTTCACGGGGTGGCTTCCTCCAACCTGTTTTCCTTCTTGGCAAGCGCTGTAAAGTCTATCCTTATCAAATATGACATCTTTAACACCAAGGATATGATCACCTTTAATAAGCTTGTCAAGGTTTCTCATGCCCACATAACCTAACCGTCTATGCCATAACCAGCCTTTGGAAGATTTAGCAATTAAGCAAGTTCTAGGTTAAGCCTTTTTAGTGAAATCGACAATGTATATATCACTTCTGCGTATGCCGGTAAAGACCATTTTATGATTATCTCTTCTAAACACTTGGCAATATACTTTAGTAAATAGGACATTGAAACCGAAATTAGCAAGTCTAGATAAAAAGTAAATTATAGCCAAGAGATTCAACGAGCATAACATTTTGTATGGAGCTGTTATGTGAGATGGCCACCTTACCAAGGCCAACCACCTTACACTTAGAGTTATCACCAAAAGTGACATACTTTCGAGGGCTGTCATTTTCAGCAAGCTCACGAAACATATCTTTATCTCCGGTCATGTGACCAGTACATCTACTATCAAGGACCCATTCCTTTCCTGCTGCCATGTAGCCGCGAAGATTAGCCATAAGACCAAAGTGTCTCATTGCATCATGAAGATCATAGTCACTATCATCATCCTCATCATAGTATCCATGTTCAACATCGTCATGTGATGGATCAATTCCTAGAGAGTGTGATTCATTAGATAAATGATCATGACAATAATCATCTTTATGAAATCTAATGGCTTTGGTGATAATATTGCTAATGATTCCAACATCTCCTTTAGCACGCATAAGGTCACGAAGCTCAAACAGACAATCATCAATCCTAGGAACACTAGTACTCATTTTATTCAAGGCAATTGACTTGGGAAGAATCTCATCTAGATTTTGCAAGGAATAGTTTGGAAATCTTTCCTCAAGAAATCTCCATATAGTATAAGCACAATCAAGAGTAGGCAAGCTAGCAATCAAGTTTCTAGGCAATCCTCTAATGATAAGATTTATAGTTCTAAGATTGCGAATCATGTCAAGATCCTCATCGGGAGTGGCATGCAAAGGGTCAACAAGGTGAGCACAAGGATTGGTAATGTACTTGCTCAAATGATATTCATTTAAAATATCAAGCATCTCATTTTCCCACTCATGAAAGTACTCTCCATCAAGTATAGGCACTCTATGTCTAAGACTCCCCAACGTAGACTCATCCATCTTCCTCCAATGGTGATTAAACCAAAGCAATGGAGACCAAAGCTCTGATACCAATTGAAAGGATCGTGAAGAGGTGTCTAGAGGGGGGTGAATAGACTCTCAACCAAGTAAACTAGCAATTTTTAAGTTCTTCAAGTTGAGGTGGAGTTTAAGCACAAGTTTAACCATTCACAATACATATCAAACAAGCATGCAAAGAGTATATGAGCAGCGGAAAATAAAGCATGCAACTTGCAAGAAAGTAAAGGTATGGGACTGGAGTGTGCAAACACAATTGGAGACATGTAGATTTTTGGCATGGTTCCGATATGTGGTGCTATCGTACATCCACGTTGATGGAGACTTCAACCCACGAAGGGTAATGGTTGCGCGAGTCCATGGAAGGCTCCACACATGAAGGGACCACGAAGAAGCAACCTTGTCTAAGCCACCATGGCCATCTCCCACGAAGGACTTGCCTCACTAGGGTAGATCTTCATGAAGTAGGCGATTTCCTTGCCCGTACAGACTTCTTGGTTCAACTCCACAATCTTGACGGAGGCTCCCAAGTGACACCTAACCAATCTAGGAGACACCACTCTCCAAAAGGTAATATATGGTGTGTTGATGATGAACTCCTTGCTCTTGTGCTCCAAATGATAGTCTCCCCAACACTCAACTCTCTCTCTCTCTCATAGGATTGGATTTGGTGGAAAGATGATTTGAGTGGAAAGCAACTTGTGGAAGGCTAGAGATCAAGATTCATATGGTAGGATTGGAATATCTTGGACTCAACACATGAGTAGGCGGTTCTCTCTCAGAAAATGAATGCTGGAAGTGTAGGCATGTTCTGATGGCTTTCCTCACAAATGAGGAGAGGGTGGAGGGGTATATATAGCCTCCACACAAAATCTGACCATTATGCACAATTTAGCAAACTCGGTGGGACCGAATCAGAAAACTGATAACCCACAAGTATAGGGGATCAATTGTAGCCTCTTTCAATAAGTAAGAGTGTCGAACCCAATGAGGAGCTAAAGGTAGAACAATTATTCCCTCAAGTTCGATCAACCAGCGATACAACTCTACGCACGCTTAACCTTCGCTTTACCTAAAACAAGTATGAAACTAGAATTACTTTGTAGGTGTTGTTGGATAGGTTTGCAAGATAATAAAGAGCACGTAAATAAAAAGTAGGGGATGTTTAGATAAAGAAGCAATAAAGTAAATATAGCGAGTGTGGAAAAGTGGTGGTAGGAGTTGTGGAATTGTCCCTAAGCACTTGACTACTTTACTAGACCGATAGTAACATGGCTCCTTTTTTTTCTTCTTTTTTTCCTTTTTTTTCTTTTTCTTTCTTTATTTAGGCTTCTTTGGCCTCTCTCTCTCTTTTTTTCATGGGGCAATTCTCTATAATGATGATCATCACACTTTATTTACTTACAACTCAATATTACAACTCGTCTAGAACAAAGATATGACTCTATATGAATGCTTCCGGCAGTGTACCGGGATGTGCATGATCTAGCATAGCAAAGATATCAAAAAATGGACAAGCCATGAAAACATCATGCTATCTATCTTACGATCATGCAAGGCAATATGACAATGAATGCTCAAGTCATGAATATGATGATGATGGAATTTGCATGGCAATATATCTTGGAATGGCTATGGAAATGCCATGATAGGTAGGTATGGTGGCTGTTTTGAGGAAGATATAAGGAGGCTTATGTGTGATAGAGTGTATCGTATCACAGGGTTTGGATGCACCGGCGAAGTTTGCTCCAACTCTCGAGGTGAGAAAGGGCAATGCATGGTACCGAAGAGGCTAGCAATGATGGGAGGGTGAGAGTGCGTATAATCCATGGACTCAACATTAGTCATAAAGAACTAACATACTTATTGCAAAAATTTATTAGCTCTCGAAACAAAGTACTACACGCATACTCCTAGGGGGAGGTTGGTAAGAGTTAACCATCGCGCGCCCCAGACCTCCACACAAAGGATGGCAATCAAAAAATATCTCATGCTCCAACTTCGTCACATGACGGTTCACCATACGTGCATGCTTCGGCAATCACAAACCTCAACACAAGTATTTCTACTAATCCACAGTCACCCACTAGCATGACTCTAATATCACCACCTTTATATTGCAAAACTATTGCAAGGAATCAAACATATCATATTCAGTGATCTACAAGTTTATGTAGGATTTTATGACTAACCATGTGAATGACCAATTCCTGTCATCTCTCTAAATAGATATAAGTGAAGCAAGGGAGTTTAATTCTTCCTACAAAAGATATGCCCAAGCTCTAACAAATATAAGTGAAGCAAAAGAGCATTCTACAAATGGCGGTTTTCTATGTGAAGAGAAACATGCAATCCAAACTTCAAATGATATAAGCGAAGCACATGAAGCATTCTATAAAGCCTTACTCAAAAGATTTAAGTGAAGTGCAAAGAGCATTCTATAAATAAACCATGGACTATCTCATACCAGCATGGCGCATAAAAGAAAAGTGAAAACTAAATGCAAAAGACGCTCCAAGATTTGCACATATCGCATGAATGAAACGAATCCGAAAACATACCGATACTTGTTGAAGAAAGAGGGGATGCCTTACGGGGCATCCCCAATCTTGAGCTCTTGCCTCTCCTCCTTTTCCTAATATCGAGACCTTCTCGATCAAACACTTCATCCACACAAAACTTCAACAGAAAACTCGGTAAGATCCGTTAGTATAATAAAGCAAATCACTACTCTAGGTACTGTTGCAAACCAATTCATATTTTGCTTTTTCATTGGATCTACTGTAATATAACTTTTCCATGGCTTAATCCACTGATAGAAATTGATAGTTTCATCAAAACAAGCAAACTATGCATAAAAATCAGAATCTGTCAAAAACAGAACAGTCTGTAGCAATCTGAACATTCACCATAATTCTGGTACCCCAAAAATTCTACCAAAATTAGGAAAAATAAACAATTTGTATAGAAACACAGTGCAAAAAGTTTCAGAACCGTTTGACATTGCCGTAAAAAAATGTAAAATCGCGCACTACAGCCAAAGTTTCTGTCCTGCACCGCACAAATCAACAAGCATTGTAAACATCCTAAAGGCAAAACTTGGCACATTATTTTTATAATACAACGGAATTATACAAGGGGATAATTATTTTTGATGAAAAGTTTCTGTAATTAATATTCACAACATTTCCGTGAGCATGAACAAAGTTCAAGGAGCTCCACCACTTCAACAATGCTTGTCTTTCTCACTTTCACTTTCCTTTTTGAAAAGTTTTGGGTTCCCCTCTTTATTTTTTTTAGACTATGTGAAAGCTCACAACATAAATAAATGACTCTCTAAAACTTTGGGTTGTCTCCCTGGCAGCGCTTTCTTTAACACCGTTAAGCTAGGCATATAGTGCTCAAGTAATGGATCCACCCGGATCCCAAGGTATATCAAAGCCAATTTTAATTAACAATGATTTGTAATTTAGTAGTGAGCCCAAAGTAACATATATCATGCAACAACGAAGTCTAACTCTCTTCCTAAGCATTGGCATGTCATAAAAGAACAATTTTCATGCACACATAATAAAGGCCAATGCATAGTATAAGCAGTTTCTTGCAATTTTATCATATTGGAAGCATAGAGAGGTGGAGATATAGTTCCTCTCTCATAATAATTGCAAGTAGGAGCAGCAAGCACATGCATATTCTATTCATCAAAATTATCTTGTGCAATGGTAAAAGGCAACCCATCAATATAATCCTTAATTAGCACAAACTTCTCCGATATAGTGTAGTTTGGAGAATTCAAAAAGATAATAGGACTATCATGTGTGGGTGCAATAGCAACAAGTTCATGTTTAACATAAGGATCTATATCAAGTTCATCTCCATAAGCATAATTCATATTGGCATCTTGTCCACAAGCATAGCAAGCATCATCAAAAAGGGATATTTCAAGAGAATCAACGGGATCATAACAATCATCATAGCACTCATCCTTCGGTAAGCACGAAGGGGTATTAAACAATGTATGAGTTGAAGAGTTACTCTCATTAGAAGGTGGGCACGGGTATCTAATCCGCTCTTCCTCCTTTTGTTCTTCACTCTTCTCATCATCTTTTTCATCCAATGAGCTCACAGTTTCATCAATTTCTTCTTCCATAGACTCCTGCAAAATATTAGTCTCTTCTTGGACAGCGGAGACTTTTTCAATAAATGCATCAATATCGGAATTGTATTCATAATTCTCATAACAATATTTAAGTATAGCAAAAATTTCAGGTCTATAAATAGCATCATCAAGATTTTCACACTCTTTAAACAAACATTCAATTTCATAAGCACCCATATAAGCAACGAATTCTTCTATTTGTTCCACATCATAGTAATCATATATACCATTAGCATAAGAAGCCAAGGTTTTATCATCAATGAATTTGCATGAAAAGGGAAGGTGTGGATCCTTCATCCTAGAGCAACAAGTATAATCATATCTCAAGCATAGTTGACGAGCATACCAATGCAACATATGAATTTGATCCCATAATAGTTTCCCTTTTTGTGTCAAGCGATAATCCCTAAAGTATTCACGTTGATCCAACGTGTCTCCCGTAACATAATTGAGTGGGGTTTTCTCAGGATTATCAAAGTAGTACATAATATTCTTCACATAACCATCATCGAGGGTTTTAGGAGGTTCCCCATCTCCATGAGTAGAAAGTACACCTAATTTTTTTGGTATTTCATGTTCCATATCCATAACTAAAGATAGAAAACAACTAAGAACAACAAATAAAAATTACTTAGTGATAAAGCAAACAAGCACACACGAGAATATTCACCCCAAGCTATGACTCCTCGGCAAGGCGCCAGAAAAAGGTCTTGATAACCCACAAGTATAGGGGATGAATTGTAGCCCCTCTCGATAAGTAAGAGTGTCGAACCCAACGAGGAGCTAAAGGTAGAACAAATATTCCCTCAAGTTCTATCGACCACCGATACAACTCTACGCACGCTTGACGTTCGCTTTACCTAAAACAAGTATGAAACTAGAGGACTTTGTAGGTGTTTGTTGGATAGGATTGCAAGATAATAAAGAGCACATAAATATAAACTAGGGGCTGTTTAGATAAAGAAGCAATAAAGTAAATATAGCGAGTGTGGAAAAGTGGTGGTAGGAGTTGTGGAATAGTCCCTAAGCAATTGACTACTCTACTAGACCGATTGCAAGTTTTATGCGGGAGAGGCATAAGCTAACATACTTTCTCTTCTTGGATCATATGCACTTATAATTGGAACTCTAGCAAGCATCTGCAACTACTAAAGATCATTAAGGTAAAACCCAACCATAGCATTAAAGAATCAAGTCCCCTTTATCCCAAACGCCACAACCCCCTTACTCGGGGTTATGCTTCTGTCACTCAAGCAGCCCACTATAAGTGAATCATGAACATATTGCAACACCCTACAACGGGAATCCCTCACGCTTGCGCGACACGGAGAGCACCATAGGACAGCAACATAACCACAAGCAAATTAAACCAATCATAGCAATTCACCAATCACCGATAGGACAACGAAAATCTACTCACACATCATAGGATGGCAACACATCATTGGATAATAATATGAAGCATAAAGCACCATGTTCAAGTAGAGGGCACAGCGGGTTGCGGGAGAGTGGACCGCGGAAAATAGAAGGGGGAAGGTGATGGCTATGTTGGTGAATATGGAGGAGGTGTGTGTGTAGATCACGGTGATGATGATGGCCCCCGGCGGCATCCAGCACCACCGGAAGCGAGGGGGAGAGAGAGCCCCCCTTCTTCTTCTTCTTCTTCCTTGACCTTCTCACTAGATGGGAGAAGGGTTTCCCCTCTGGTCCATGGTCTCCATGGCGTGGGAGGGGCGAGAGCCCTTCCGAGATTGGATCTGTCTCTCTGTCTCTCCCTGTTTCTGCGTTCTGGATTCTGCCCTTTTACCGTTTCTTATATATCCGGAGATCCGTAACTCCAATTGGATTGAAACCTTCCCCAGATTATTCTCCAAAAAAATAGCTTTCTTGCGGCAAAAGAAGAGCAGCAACCTCCTTTTGGGGTGCCCATGAGGGTCAGGGGCGCGCCCCCTGCCTCGTGGCCCCCTCGGGCACCGTCTTGTGTTGATTTTTCTGCGAAACATAAAACATGCAACAAACAGGAACTGGTACTGGATCAATATGTTAGTCCCAAAATTAGTATAAAAAGTTGCCAATAGTATATGAAAGTTGTAGAATATTGGCATGGAACAATCAAAAACTATAGATACGACGGAGACGTATCACGTACCGAGGAGCGCACCGCTGCCCTTGCAGCAGAAGCAGAGATCGGCCTTTTCAGGCAGAACCTTAATTCGGCGGCCAAACTCCCAGACATTGTCAAACGAGTCCGAACTACTCTGCAACAGGACAGTCCAGCTCGTCAAGAGCTCGACTAGCAATTCGGCCTCCATCCCAGTCCCGACCAAATGGCGGCATTCGTACCACGCGTACATAACTACGCACTCAAAATACCATGGGCATAGACGGAGGCGCAGCTAGATCGTGGTCCACAATATGGCTCAACCTATCCTGGACCCACATAATTTCAGTTTTTCTTTTTTCTTTTCAGGTTTCCTTTTTTCCTAGGCTTTTCCAGGTGACCTAATTATCGGACCTATTAAGGGACGGCTACACCAAGACGGCAAGAAGCATTGACTAAGGGAATTTCCAGGTGGCCTATTTAAACAATCGTTATGCCTGTTTTTAAGAACCCGCACGCAGCTCTCCCTTGGTTGTGGCATGTTAAATAGCCCTGTTGCTTATCCCACTACTTGTACAAATACGCTTTGACGTAATAATTAAAATATAATGGAAAATAGTTTGCGGCCCAAACTCTGCGGCATTAGCCTATTGCTTCATTTTACTTTTTTATTGTTATCAGTTGCCCCCGTACACTTTGGTTTGCCTTAATTGGCCAGGGCTTCATTACCCCCCCCCCATAATAGAACAACAAAGTCCGAACACTTTTTTACAGTATAGTTCGGCACCCCGAACGTATAGCATTATATGCATTGGCTCTGAATCATGTCTTTGGTCAATAGTTGGGTTGCCCGGCTCCTGTTCTTACTACCTTACGTTCCGCTATATCGGCTAGGGTAGTAAAGGGAGAACTACTACGATTGTGTCATGGTTCATCCAGAAGAGCACCTCAATAGAGAAAGCCGAAAACTGACTGTCATGATGCGGCGTGAGCCGGTCAACTATTCGAGAGGTTTCAAATATTTTGCAATTTTTTCCGCATTATGGGATGAATCGGTTTTATCTGATCAGGTGTTCATAGCATCCCAAGTTTGGACTTACGAATACTAGGGGTTGCGCCTAAATTTTTATTGTCAAACTCGTATGGCTAGTGAGGGTGATAAAGCCATATAGTCTGATTGCCTAGTTCGTTGCGCTAAACACCTCCTTTAAAGGACCAAACTTTGGAGTAAAGAGTGTTTAGATTTATGCCGAACACCCCCGTACTACCTACGTGGGGGCGGAAGCCGACGACTGGCCAACTCTCAGATTTGACAATACGGCCGCACAGCAGGTAAAATTTTAAATAACAAGCATTATATTACATAACGATCTTGTTTCATAGTACAGGACAAGATAACATGAATATATTCATTAAAATTTAACATCCTTAGCACATTGCTCTGCCACAAGGCGGGACACTGTCAAAATACAGCTCGGGCGTGTGGTGCTCCTTGCCCGCGGGCGGTCCCTCGGTCGTAACCTTCATGGCGTCCATCTTCATCCAGTGCATCTTGACTCAGGCAAAGGCCATGCGCGCGCCTTCGATGCAGACCGACCGCTTGATGGCATCAAGCTGAGGGAAGGCATTGGCCAGCCGCTTCACGAGCCCGAAGTAGCTGCTAGGCATAGCTTTAGCAGGCCATAGCCGGATTATTAAATCCTTCATGGCTAGTTCGACCACCCGATGCAGTTCGACCATCTATTTTAGCTGATAAAGGGCACCGGATATTCTGGCGCAAGGTATTGCGACCAAAATAGCTTCTCCGTAGAGCTCCCCTCTTCGGCTCGGAAGAATTCCGCAGTGTCTGAAACGCTACGCGGCAGATCCGCAAATGCCCCTGGAGAACTCCAAATCTGGGTCAGTAATAGGAACCTTTTCTTCACATATTTGCTCTACATAATAAAGGCCTTACCCGCCATGATTTTTGTGGCCTCCTGGATTTCCTGGAGGGCGCCTTGGGCTTCAACTCGGGCATTGTGTGCGTTTTGGCGGCCCTTGTCAAGTACGGACTCTTGATCCGCAAGGTTGTGCTCCAAGGACTCGCATTTCTTCACGGCGTCCTGAAGCTCCTACTAGACCTCACTGACCCTGGCCTCGTGCTTTTCACGGGTGGCCTTTTCCTTGGCCGCTTTCTCCTCGGCCTCGGCCAGCGCCTTCTTGAGGGTCTCCACCTCAGTCGCTGCTTTCTCCTCGGCCTCGGCCAACGCCTTCTTGAGGGTCTCCACCTTGGTCGCCGCTCCTAATAAATAAAATGGCACTTTAGTCAGCACAAATCATTCATCCTTCCCGAATATATACAAGGTTATTGCATACCTTGACTATCTTCCAGCTGCTTCTTCACACGGCCGAGTTCCTCCTCAGTCCACTCCAGACTCTGCTTCAGTCCGGAGACCTCAACAGTATGAGAGGTCGCAGCCAGCAGTGGCACCTGCTTGTTCACATACACATGTTAGGTTAGTCTCCTGCAAAAATTATTTGATCCTCTGTTCGGCTTTTCTTTCTGAACACCGGACAGAGTATCAGGGGCTACTATCTATACTGTGACATTCTTTTTATAATTGTGTTGCTTACCACAAAGCCTTTTATAAGGCTTTTGCAGGCTTCGGTCAGTCCGCTCTTCACGGACTGGATCCTCTCAACCACCATACCCATAAGGATACGGTGTTCCTCAACAACGGAAGCGCCTCGCAGCGCTTCCAGCAAACTATCCGGTGCCTCTAGATGGACAGAGGTCACCGGTGGAATAGGCGCACCTCCTTCTTTCGAAAGAGGCGGCCTCTTTCTTGGGTTGGTGCTTCATTCTTGATCCCATGCCTGTGCACAGTCAGGGCAACAGACCCAGGGTTTGTTGTACCGACAGAAGCCCCTGGGACTGTCCCGAACACGCTACCGAGCATCATTGGGGTAGGGCCTAATAAGTGCACATGCAGAGTTGCTGAAGAGGCTGGCCTCTTGAGATCTTCTTTGATTCTTCATTAGTCTTGATTTCGGGCTAGTTTCTGGTTTCCCTGCATGTTGTGTAAAGCCAATAGTGGTAGGGCCTCTCCAGTAATGGCCCGTGAAAGACTTTAACGCACGGGGTGGAAACTGCCAATTCACTTTTCCCACCACGCCCTTATCCTTGGCCATGTATGCCTCATGCATCGCGTGGGGTAGGTAACGTAGGCGCGTGGTGCGAGAGAGTGTAATGGCGAGGGCCCGGTCACCTTGAATTGGTGGAGGAGGACGGTGGTCACCCATCGTGGTACCAACCTCCAGCCCCCCACTTGCCTATAAAAGGAAGAGCGGGGGAGGAGTGGAGGCATCCATCTGCATTCTTCTTCTCCTCTGCCTTGCTTCGTCTTTGGTATGCTGGAAGGGAGAGCCCGGGGATGGCCCCCTGGTCTGAGTTTTGGGTTGATGATGCTGAGTAATGGTGCTAGCGCCTTGGGAGTGACCTTGGTCCAAGTCTAAGGTGAAGGGCTTGGGATCGTCGGAAATCCCTATATAGTCCCTCTCCTTGGAACTTGGGTTGTTGTCAACGAGAGGTGCGCCTTCCTGTCCGCCAAGGAGAGGAGCAGCGTGCCTCAAGCCCCTTGGACGTCTTGGTCGCTTCCCTGGAGAGGTGTTGATGAAGATGAAGCCAGGGAAGACGGAGAAGGCAGGAGGCAGGTCGTCGGGACGGAGCACGACTGCACAGACGCATTCGTCTTGTCCTGGCGACCTCCTGCCTCGTCTTCCCGTTCCTCCCCTCCTCCCCAGAACCGTAATCGCCGGCCTCTTGGTTGTCGGGGAGGGGGATGTTCTCTTGGTGCCTTCGCCTCCTTCAGCAGTCTTCCAACTGAGCTTTGGTGGATGACTCCATTGTCGCTCTAGCTGGGGCTTCTGGCGGGCCCTGGTGGTGGTGATCATGGGTGCCGATGGGCTACTCCGGTCGCCCTCCTCCTTCGCAGCCTCGCTACTCCCAATCTTGTCAGGCCTTGCGTCCGATAGGCCTGGACGAGATGGGGGTGGACTCCTGCTTGGGTGTTGCTCCCGCCCCTTTTCTTCTCTCTGTGCTTCCTGGGGGAGAAGGAACAGGGAGAGGAGTTTATAGGGCACTTATCTTTTTTCAATCTTAAATCTGTAGGCACTTGCCAAATTTTAATTCAAATAGTGTAATCTCTTGAGTGCATGTTTGTGTTCTATAATGCTTGTACTTGTATCAACATGTTAATGAACAAGATGAACCTTGTCGGGAACCCGTGCATCTATATGTCCATGAAGAGGTGAGATGCCGCTTTAATGTAAATAAAGGAGTTTTCCCCGACAGGCCATCTCATCGGCGCCATTTTTGTCTACCGGAGAGCCACATCTGTCGGGTTACAGAAAAAGGGACCTGCCCCCCGCCAACTTCCTTTTACCAAAGACCACTGCGACCATTCCGACGTTCGAGTTAGGGATGGGACACCTAAGTCTAAAAAGTGTGGCAAGGATTCCTAATGCATAAGTTATAGCTTACAGAACATGAATGGACAAGAGGTAGAACTTATCTGTTTGGTTTGCCGGGGATCGCAGTGTTGGGCAATCTTCTCAGGTCCTTGTCAAACCAAAGTTCACGGCAAGAACCTGCAGCTTCTTGCAGATGAGAACGAATGTAGGATGCGACCCTATCTATATGCATATGCAGATGCTCATGAAATGCTTATGCAGTGATCTTGGAATGCTCATGCATGCTGCAGTCTAGATTGGGGGCCCCCTACAATGCTTCCTTATTTTCTCTTGCACGAGGTCATCGCCCCGGCTTTGAACAAGGGGTTACATGCAGCTGAGGCAAGGCTTGTACAAATAGGTGGCTGCCGGGCAGGGGCCCACAGCCTCGCACCTTATGGGTAGAACTTGCGGAGATCCTCAATATTCCATGAGTTTTGCAACTGAGTGTAATCTCCGGTCTCCAGATGGACTGCGCCAGGTCTGGTGACTCGCACTACCTGGTAAGGGCCTCCCCACTTTGGTGAAAGCTTGTTTGTACCCTTGGCTGACTGAACACGCCTAAGGACAGGTCACCTTCCTCAAAACACCGGGCACGAACCCTGCGGCTATGATAGCGACGTAGGGCTTTCTGATAGCGTGCAGCATGCGTAGCAGCCCGGAGACGGTTATCCTCGAGTAGCATAGCATCATCATGCTGGTGTTGATCTTGCACTACTTCATCGTAGGCAAGCACTCGAGGTGACCCGTAAATGAGTTCCGAGTGGATAACTGCTTATGCCCCGTAGACAAGGGAGAAGGGAGTCTGCCCGATAGCTCGGTTTGGTGTCGTTCTGATGGACCAGCGAACAATCGGCAGCTCCTCGATCCACCGCCTACCGTGCTTATGCAGCATATCATAGGTTCTTGTCTTGAGTCCATGTAGCACTTCAGCATTCGCCCTCTCAGCTTGTCCATTGCTCCGAGGGTGTGCCATAGAGGCGAATGAGATCTTGCATCCGAGGGCATGAACATATTGCATGAAGGCGTGGCTCATGAACTAGATGCCGTTGTCGGTGATGATCCTTGCTGGAACTCCAAAATGACAAACCAGATCTTTCAAGAACTTGATAGTTGTCTAGGCAGTCACCTTTCTCACGGCAGTCACTTCCAGCCACTTTGTAAACTTGTCGATGGCAACGAACAAGAATTCAAAGCCCCCGATTGCTCGGGGGATGTGGCCGAGGATATCGAGCCCCCAGACCAAAAATGGCCATGATAGAGGGATTGTGTGAAGAGCTTGGGCAGGCAGGTGGGTTTTCTTGGAATGGAACTGGCAGGCTTCACACTTAGTGACTAGCTCGACCGCATCTTGGAGGGTTGTGGGACAATAGAATTCTTGCCAGAATGCTTTCCCAACTAATGCCCTTGATCCAATGTGGGAGCCGCACATTCCTTTTTGTATCTCAGCCAGCAGTTCCTTTTTTTCCTCCCGGCAGGCGCACTTCAACTTCACACTGTTGGGCCTCCTTCTGTACAAAGTGTCATCGACAAACTGATACATACTGGCCCTCCGGGCTACTTTTTCAGCTTCGCCTTGGTCACCGGGAAGCTCTCCGGTCTAGAGGAAGCGGACAATGTGCCTTGCCCAAGTTGGAGCCTGGGGCTCGGCAATGAGGACTAATGGCACCTCCTTTGCTGCAGGAGCACTAGTCTAGTATGCTGGGTCCATGGGCCCGGCTGGAGGGGGTGGTCTGGCAGGCTACGAGGAGTTGTTTCCGACAGGGTCTCTGCCGAGAGCAGACGGCTCTACCGGGAGAGGCTTACCGGTGTACAACTTTCTCCTTTTCCGGGCCATTGCTGCTAGGGATACGGAGGGTTGAGTAAGACGGAGAACAAAAGTTCGTGGTTCAACAGGAAGGTTTTGTGCAACACACTTTGACAGATGATCAGCTATGCTATTTCCCGCATGGGGTACATGCTTTGTTTGCAATCCGTCAAAGTGCTCCTCCAATCTTCTCACTTCCTTGACGTATGCCTCCATCAATGGACTTTGGTAATCCTTGTTGACTTGTCTCACCACAAGCTATGAATCTCCTCGAATGATCAGCTTCTTAATTCCCAATTCAGCTGCAATCCTAAGCCCGGCAAGGAACCCTTCATTCTCTGTTGTATTGTTGGTTGCTTCTTCCCGGGCAAAATGCATTTGGACGATGTTCAAGTGCTCCCCAGAGGGGGAGACAAGAAGCACGCCAGCTCCTGCACCTTACAGGGAAAAAGCACCATCAAAATATATAATCCATTCTTGGGGAGACTCCTTGCCAGGGATAGATGTCTCTGTCACTTCCTCATCAGGGGTCGGCGTCCATTATACAATAAACTCTGCCAACGCCCTGCTCTGGATAGTTGATGTGCTTTCAAACTTCAAACCAAAGCTGATAGCTCCAAAGCCCACTGCACTATTCTGCCGGTAGCCTCAGGGTTTTGGAGTATTCGTTGCAACGGGAAACGAGTGACAACCCTGATCTCATGGGCTTGGAAGTAGTGGTGCAGTTTCCTTGAGGCCATGATGAGACCAAAAATCAACTTTTGCACGCTAGGGTACCTCGCTCTAGCCCCCTATAACAAGGAGCTGATGAAGTACATTGGGCATTGTACCACTTTCTTCCTCACCACGTCCTTGGGGTTGCCCTCGTTGTCGTGCTCACTGCTGTCCTGATCCTTGTCTAACTCTGTCGGTCTCTACTCACTCTCTTCCTCATTCACTTCTCGTTGTGCTTCCAAGGCTGCACTAACCACTTGGTTGGTTGCCGCCAAGTATAGCAGCAGCGGCTCCTGGGGTTTGGGAGCAACCAAGGTAGGCACAAAAGACAAGTAGGCATTCAACTCTTGCAAAGCTGCATTTGCTTCCGGGGTCCACTTCATAGGACCTGCCTTCTTCAACATTTTTAAGAACGGCAGGGCACGCTCTGCAAACTTGGAGATGAATCTGCTTAGCACGTTAACACATCCCGTCAGCCGCCTCACATCTTTAACTGTCCTTGGCACTTGGATCTGCTCAATGGCCTCGATCTTGTCGGGATTAGCTTCGATCCCCCCTATGGGACACAAAGTACCCCAAGCAGCTTGCCGGAGGGAACACCAAATACACACTTCTCCTGATTGAGCTTCAAGTTGATCTTGCACATATTTGCAAATGTCTCCTCCAAATCCTGGATAAGAGTTGCTCCGTCCTTGGTTTTGACCACAATGTCATCCATATAAGCTTCAATGTTTCTGTGTAGCTGAGGTTCAAAACCAATCTGGACTGCCCTTGCAAACATAGACCCAACACTCTTTAATCCGAATGGCATGCGGACAAAGCAGTATGTACCACATGGAGTGATGAACGAGGTCTTTTCTTCATCTTCTTTGGACATGAAGATCTGGTGATATCCAGAATATGCATCCAGAAATGAGAGAATATCACAGCCTGAAGTGGAATCCACAATCTGATCAATACGTTACAAGGGAAATGGGTCCTTCGGGCAAGCCTTGTTGTGATCTGTGAAATCAATACACAACCTCCACTTCCCGTTTGCCTTCCGGACCACCACTGGGTTTGCTAGCCAAGTGGGATGTAGCACTCCTCTGACCAAACTAGCTACCTCAAGTTTCTTGATCTCTTCTGCAATAAAATGTTACCTCTCCAAGGCCTGCTTCCTGACTTTCTGTTTAATATGTCTGGCATGTGCGCAGACAGCAAGGTGGTGCTCGATTACCTCTCGAGGAACACCATACCCAGACTTGCCTACCTGCGGCCCACTGCGTGGCTCCATCGACGGACTGGTATGGCCCAGCTTCGGCATCAACAACACAATACCCTAGCGAGGGGCCAAGCCTCGCGAGGCGGACGAGGCCAATACCTCTAAGGGGATCGGCTTGCTCAGGCTGGCTCCCGAGGAGCAGAGACTTCTATGCAAGGTGCACCTCACGAGGCTCAGCTGACGTGAGCCATGACGACCAAGGCCAAATGGGTGCGAGGCGGGCGCAGATTACCAGTTTCCTCTTTGGTGCAAAGGAGGCAAGCAGCAGGCGTGGAGTCCCAGGGAACCAGCCAAAGGTTTCCATTCTCGTGCAACAAGACCAAGACCGCCAGGATGAGGTCATTGCCGAGCCCACCGCAGTGTCACGACCAGAGGATTTTGCAGGCGAAGACCACTTTACTCAGGATAGGATGTACTTCTTGTCCCCTTTCAAATCTGGCCGTTGTGGGATCCCTTCCCGCCAACATTTGCGAAGAGGACCAAGGCCACTATAATGAGGACTTAGCCACCACCATAGAAGGGAGGGGCGAACAGAGCGAAGCCATTCCTCCTTCACCAGCTCTCTTGAGCTCAAGAACACCTCACCTCCTGAGCCTGTTCATTCACTGTACTAGTTCATCCTCAGCACCTTGAGGCAATCCACCACAAAGCTGGAGTAGGGTATTACAGCGCAAGGTGGCCCGAACGAGGATAAAACTATTGTGTCTCTTTGTTCCTTTGAGCTCGACGCGCTAGGCTGTGAGGATCGCGAGTAGGCAGTCTGGGTAGGTTGAGATCTCCGCATGCACCCCAGAGTTCGAACCTCTCAAGGGTTTGCAGAACCCGAAATCTGACATTTGGAGCGCCAGGTAGGGGTGCGTCAGATCTTCTCTTCCATCGATCGATCCACCGTTGCTCCGACGCTTCCATGGCTGATGCACGTCGGGCTCGCGCTAAGCGCTGGGCCGCGGTTGCCGCCCGTGCCGCTCAGACGGAACCGGCGGGCGACGGCTGTCCTTGCCGTCCTCCGTCACCAGCAGCCAACGCCGCAATGGGCCCTGCTGGCCACGAGCACCAAGCTTCATTGCTGCACCCCTCCGTGCACCACGACGGGCGCACTGCCACTCCGTCGCTGACTCCCACCACTTTGTCCTCCCACGCGCGCCACGGCCCGGCGAACGCGCAGGCTAGTATGCGAATGGCGTGGTAGCTCCTTTGCTACCGCCCAGTCGACGACTTCTACAAGGAGTGCTCGAGCGCATCGCCGAACTCGTCAGCGCTGCCGGAGACTCTACAGCGCTGGCCCGCTCACTGCCCCAGCAGCCGCCTACTGCGGGCGATGTGGCTCACGGGGCGCCTCCACCACCTCCAGTCCAGGGCGCCATCGTCGAGTCGAGGTGGGAGGCACCACGGTGCAACCCACAGCGTCAGGCGCCGGCGCCTGAAGAAGCGAGCTGCCAAGTGGCGCAGCGGCCCCAAGAAGATGCACGTGCGCTTCCGGTGCCTCCATGTCAAGACCGTGCACCGCCTGTGATGGTGGCGGTGCGCGAGCACCATGACGAGGCTCCACCACCCCGACGGGCTTCCGTAACCACAACAGGGTGCCGCGTGTTCACCCCGGAGCTGCACAACGTCATCTGGCCAGGCAAGTTCAAGCCTGACTTGCCCCCGTGCTACGACGGCACTGCCAACCCCACCGACTTCCTATAGCTCTATGAACTAAGCGTCAAGGCGGCCAGCTGCGATGAGAAGGTCAAGGTGTACTGGTTCCCCATGGCCCTCAAGGATGGCGCACGCTCCTGGCTCTGGAACGTCCCCGTGGGGTCCGTCTCCTCCTGGGATGAGATGCGCGACCGCTTCATCGCCAACTTCCAGGGCACTAACGACCGCCCGCCGGCCACGGGTGACCTACGACGCATCAAGCAGCAGCCAGGAGAGACCCTGCAGAAGTATATCCAGCGCTTCAACAATGTTCGCCTCAAGATCCCCCAGGTGTTGGACAAGGCCATCATCTCAGCGTTTACTGATGGCATCCACGACATCAAATGAAGGAGGAGCTCGCCATACATGAAGACCTCTGCATAGCCCTGGAGATATTCAACATGGCGAACAAATGCGCGAGGGCTGAGGAGGGACGCCTCTCCCTCTTTGAGCTCCCCGATGCTGACCCAAAAGACAAGAAGGCCAAGGCCAAGGACGTAAAGCGCAAGGGGCCAGCTGTGCTTGCAGCCTAGCCGGAGATGAAGCGCGGCTGCGATTACCCTAAGTCATCCAAGGGCAGCCGTCCGTTCTGTGTCTTCCACAACGTGCACAGCCACAACACCAACTACTGCCAGGAGCTCAAGGCCCTCTGCAACGAGCGCCTTGGTCGACACCCCGAGTGTAATAATCAAGGCTACGGTCGTGGAGGTGGCCGAGGTGGAGGACGCTGGGACGGCCGCGACCATCGCCAAGAGTGGCGCGACTAGCCTCGGGAGGACCGGTGGCAGGTTCAGCCTCGTGAGGGCGCCTGGAGGGACCAGCCTCGCGGGGATCAGCCTCAAGGCAACGCTGGTCTCCCTCTGCTGCCTCCACCGCCAAGAAGGAACGAGGATCACCACCAGGACGAGGGGGCTGGGGGCTTCCAGGAGCCTCGTGCCATCGCCTTCATCTTGGGCAGCTCCCAGGCCCCAGCCTGTCACCGCGTCTTCAAGAAGTTCGCACGCGAGCTGAACGCAGCACTCCCCAAGCTCGAGGCGACTCGCCCGCTCAGGTGGTCCAAGTACGCCATCACCTTCAACTCCTCCAACCAGCTCAAGTGAACGGCCACAACTGGCGCGCTTTCGATGCTCTACTCGCCTATCATCAGCAACGTACTCATAACCAAGACCCTCATCGACAGCGGTGCGGGGCTCAATGTTCTCTCAATCTAGACGTTCAACAAGCTCCAAGTGCCATACCACTAGCTTCAGCCTACCAAGCCCTTTTTAGGATTGACCGACGGCTCCACGCATCCGATAGGGCAAGTCCACCTCCCTGTCACCTTCGGCCAGCGCAACAACTACCACACCGAGCTCATTGACTTCGACGGCGCCGACATTCGCCTGTCGTACAACGCCATCCTCAGATACCCAGCACTGGCCAAGTTCATGGCAGCAACACACTACGGCTACAACGTCCTCAAGATGCTAGGGACTAGCGGCATCATCACGGTCACCTGCGAGGAGAAGGACGCAGTGTGCTCTCTCGAGCGCGCCTACCAAGCTGCGGTGGTCGAGAACCCTGAAGATGAGGGCGATGTTCTCCCTCCTGAGGTCACCCCCCAAGACAAAGAAGCCGCTGCTGGGCCAGGGATCTCGTTAGGAGGCATCGCCCGACAGTGCCGCGTTGAGCCTTGCGTCCGTGG
The DNA here is from genome assembly GCF_002162155.2 of Triticum dicoccoides. NCBI lineage: Eukaryota > Viridiplantae > Streptophyta > Magnoliopsida > Poales > Poaceae > Triticum > Triticum dicoccoides. Next base: position 264,594,096 of record NC_041393.1, read on the forward strand.
ATGGGGCGCCTTCACCTATCGCATAGGAAGGCGTGTCTGGCGCCCTCTCAGGTTGGGCTCGGGGGCTCTCCTATGGAGGGCCTCAAGATTTGGCCAATGTCACGAGGGAGGTGATCGGGCACCACGTGGAGGCATGCTTCAGCGCACGCTTCCCAGGAGAAGGCACAGGGCGAGAAGCACCAGGTGCTCAGGAGTTCATCAGCAAGGCAGTCAAGGAGATTCAGGAGGCAAGGGTTCTGTAGGGCGATCACCACCCACCACCAGGTGCGGCTCCTTGCGCTGGAGAGGGTGAGGAGTTTTGCGTCTGCATCGACGTCCCAGGGCTCAACAGGTCTCGTCTCGGCAGCTTTTCTGGCCGTCCATGTCGGACGATGCGAGGGTCCCCCTCACAGCTACGTTCGCATGCCCTTCGGCCTGCCAAGCGTGGCTGTTGCATTTCAGTTCCGCATGCGGGACGTCCTAGTGGCTTGGGAGGCTAGGCACTAGGCGATCCTGGCAGAGATGGAGATGGACCGTTAGAAGCCCACCAGGCCCCTGGAGCCTCCCAAGGCTCAGGGCCAAGGCAGCTCATGAGGAACGAATTCAGCAACGCGCATCTTCTCCTACCCCGACATCTCTTCAGCAACGGTGCCAGGTGACATCTTTTTGTTCGTTCAGTTGGGGGCGCCCCATGGGCTACATTATCCCCAAGTCGCGTGGGTCCGTCCCTGCGACATGAATCCTTATTGCATTCGTCAGAATTGCCTAACCATCTCTCATGAGTTGTTTTATTACTGTCACCTGCTTGCTTCGAGACCTATCCGCCTTGCGATCCCCTTACATTGCCAACTCATCCTATGCATGTCCTGCCACGGAAACTACTCACGCTGGCACATCGCTTGTGCTTGGGTGCGTCCCAGCAACGCTGATAAACCCAAGAACCAAGCTCTGGCTCGCGGCCCGCCTCGCGCACGCCACTTCACCAGGTCCTCGGTGCCTTCGTCTTCCCGCGAAAGGTTCAAGGATAGGTAGTTCGCAATCTCTTCTACCAGCCAACACGCAGGTTCACCTGAGGCCTAGCTACGGGAAGGCCCTGACGGTCATCACCGTACCCCGCAAGTCGCTTGCATGTTAAAGGGGGGCTTCTGAGCATCGCTCCTCAGGAGCTCCTACTGGTTCTCCAGCCCTCACCCCTGGCCTTGACCACGGCATCGCGACCTGGCATACCAGCGGCGGCTGAGCCTGCTCGAGGGCCAGGACCCGAGTACGTAGAGCACCTAAGCAAGCGAGGAAAGGGAATGAGCATCACGGGCCCAAACTAGTGACGCCACCGCAGAGGCACGAATGGGCACCATCTAGGGGAATCGCAACGGGTCTGCTAAAAGATAAGTCGCTCACACGACGTCTTGAGTCTCACAACCCGCTCACTCGAGTCTCACAACCCCACTCCGGCAGCTTCACTCCCCTTTCCGTTTCTTGGGAAGCTGCTTGCACGCCAAGGGGGGACCTCGTGAGCATCGCGCCTCATGAGCTCTCACCGGACCTCAAGCCGCCCACCTCCTAGCCTTGACCACAGCATCGCGACCTAGCATACTAGCAACGGCCGCAACCTTCCTGGGGACTGGGTCCCTATGGTGTAGAGCGATATGCTACCTAAGGGAAGGAAAGGGGGAACCATGCCAGCTTGGGATACGCGATTTCATCATAAAGACAAAAGGAACAACACTGGAGTTAAAGCATTTCGATCCTTACATGCCCCTGTGGGGCTATTCCTAATTCCGCACAGGGAAACAAAAGAAGAAAAGCTTCGACCAAGCCAGCACGCATCACCGACGACGCCGAGCGGCAGCTGCTGTCGCGCTCCAGCCGCGGCAGGAGGTTGGCGGCACGTAGCTGTCGTCGCTGGACTCCGGAGATTCGCTGGGCTCTGGAGAGTCGCTGGATTCCCAGGAGTCATTGCTACTTCTATAGGAGACGCTTGTGGGGGAGGAGATGGGTCCAGCACCCACGGTCGCGTCCTGTGGGCTGCTTCCTTCGGGGCAGCACTCCAGCCACTGGCCCTCCTCATCGAAGACCTTGAAGAACAGGTTGGAGGCGCCATTGTACTCGAAGTGGATCGCGAGGGCCCCCTCTGTGCGGCAGGCTCGAGCGACCTCGCCCCATCCGCAGGTCATGAAGACGTCGCCAACAGGGACCACCTCGACCTCAGCCCCAGTGGCAAGGCTGCAGCACCCAGCGTGCTGCAGCCACAGCTCAAGTGGCCCCCTTGACGGTAGCTCGTCGACAAACAACATCGGGATCCGGAACCACGAGGCGGGTGGCATCGCTGCCCACACCACGAACTCGCGCGAGGTACCCTCGGTGTGGGTCCCACGCTTAGCAGACAGGACGGCAACGGCTCGTCCACCGCCGCCCGGGATTTCTCGACGGCGCACGTCACTGTCCTACACCTGGGCGTATAGGGGAAAGGGGAATCCGGGAGGAGGCCTTGATTGCCAAGTCCTGCTCACCTCCTGCCTCTCGCCGGTGTCACATGGACGGCAGAACCGCTTCTTTGGCGGGAGTGGATCAGGCTCCTCTTGAGGGGCCATCCCCTTTTCGGCCACATAAAACCTCCTGGTCGGCGCCATGGAAGCAACCACAAGATGGAGAAAGAAAGGGGGTGAGCAGCGAGAAGACGGAGGAAGAGATGAGCGAGGGGGCTATGCCCCTCCCCTCATTTATAGCCAGAGAGAGGCCAACCGTCGGCCTCCACGATCTTGCGCAATGATGATCTTCTACATGCAGCATCGACCCATCAAGTCGAACGGTTGCCGAGGCAGCGTGGGAAAGCGAAGATGCCCACGTCCCGTCAATCGCCATGCGTTGTTCAAGGCCGCAGGCGGTTAGGGCCCCCGGTGCTCCGCACTTGCCCTTTGGCTTCGCTTGGAAGCCAAGTCCGAGCGTGCCTTGGGCCCCGGGGCTACTGTCGGGGTTCTGGATACGGGGGTACCTAGACTTGCCTGCCTGCGGCCCACTGCGTGGCTCCATCGACGGCCTGGTAAGGCCCAGCTTCAGCATCAACAACACAAGACCCTTGCGAGGGGCCAAGCCTCGCAAGGCGGACGACGCCAAGACCACTAAGGGGATCAGCCTCCTCAGGCTGGCTCCCGAGGAGCAGAGACTTCTATGCAAGGTGCACCTCACGAGGCTCAGCTGACGTGAGCCATGAAGACCAAGGCCAGACGGGATCCAGGCGGGCGCCAGCGGGTGCAGAGTACCAGCTTCATCTTTGGTGCAAAGGAGGCAAGCAGCAGGAGCGGAGTTCCGAGGAACCAGCCAAAGGTTTCCATTCTGGTGCAACAAGACCAAGACCGCTAGGACCGCAGGACGGAGCTCATCGCCAAGGCCACCGCAGCATCACGACAAGAGGCTTTTGCAGGCGAAGACCACTTTAGTCGGGATAGGATGTACTTCTTGTCCCCCTTCAAATCTGGCCGTTGTGGGATCCCTTCCCGCCAACATTTGGGAAGAGGACCAAGGCCACTATAAATAGGACTTAGCCACCACCATAGAAGAGAGGGAAGAAGGGAGCGAAGCCATTCCTCCTTCACCAGCTCTCTTGAGCTCAAGAACACCTCACCTCTTGAGGCTGTTCATCCACTATACTAGTTCATCCTCAGTCCCTCGAGGGAATCCACCACAAAGCTCAAGTAGGGTATTACACCACAAGGTGGCACGAACCAGGATAAACTGTTGTGTCTCTCTGTTCCTTTGAGCTCGACGCGCTAGGTTGTGAGGATCACGATTAGGGAGGCTGGGTAGGTTGAGATCTTTGCACGCACCCCAGAGTTCAAACCTCTGAAGGGTTTGCGGAACCCAAAATCCGAGAAGATGGTTGCCATATAAACACATCAATATTCGCCCGCAGGAAGGCAACGAGCGTGATTTCCTATTTTTCATTGAGGGTGGCGCTGATAGTGAAAGTACCATCAACGCCAGCCAGCCTGCAGAGACCTTTTTCACTTGTGGAGCAGCAACCTTGGACCTCTTGCTGTTGGAACACTCCGGCCCGTCGTCAAAGGGTGTCATGCACTTGGTGGGGGCACGCTTCCCAGACTCTTTGCCGGAGGTCCTACAATCCTTCTTCTTTCCTTTACTTTCCTTGGCGGGAACTACTGCTGCTGCTGCCTCTGATGCGACCGCATCGTGGTACATCTTGTCCACAGAAATGATGGAATCCTTCTCATCTGATGGGATGGTGATAACTCCCAGTGGCCCATGTACCTTCAGGGTGTTGTACGCATAGTGGGATGCCGCCATGAATTTAGCCAGAGTCAAGCGTCCAAGAATCCCATTGTACGACAAGGGGAGATCAACCACGTCAAACACAATCTTTTCAGTCCGGTAGTTTAGTTCTCCCCAAAACGTTATCGGAAGCGTGATCTTTCCTTTAGGATGACTCCTGTTGGGGTTAACTCCTTGAACATGCCGGTAACCTCTAACTCTTCCTCTGATATCTAAAGCTTGCTGATAACTACTGGGGAAATCAGATTCAGTCCGGCCCCGCTGTCCACCAACATCTTCATGACCTTGAGGTTGCGAATTGTTGGAGAGACTAATAATGGTAGGCACCCTACCGCAGTGGCACGGCTAGGATGATGCTCCTTGGCCTTCTCGGCAGCCATAGCTTCCCGGCAATCAGTGCACACCGCAGCCTCCTTGTCGGGGATCTCAGCCTTGGTGATCTTGCCGGTACTTGGGGTGCCTGATGCTTCAACAGTCATCACTACCTTATCCCTCTGCTTCTTACTGTGCTTCTTTCTCTTCTTCTGACTAGTTGATTCATCATCATCCTTTGAATTAACATTGATGTAATCTTCCTCTCCGGGCAGCTTCCTTCCCTCCTCCATCCGAGCACACTTATCCACTAGAGTGTAAAGCTCCTTCACCATCTTGGTCAACTGCATGTTCATCTTGGAACAAATCCGGCAGTTGCGCACATTGGATTGGAAGGCAGCTATCACAGTTGCTGGATGGATATTTGGAATATTTCTATGAACTTTGATGAATCTCCGTAAATACTTACGGAGGGGCTCTCCTTCCTTTTGTTGGAGAAGTTGCAGGTTGCTGGGTCGGCTCGGCTCCTGGTGGCCACCGGTGAAGGCACCGATAAACTCATGGCACAAGTCTACCCATGACGAAATAGAGTTCTCCGGCAGGTGCATTGGCCAAGACCTCACATTGGACTTGAGGGCCAATGGGAGGTAGTTGGCGAACACCTTCGCATCTCTTCCCCTGGCAGCCTAAACAGCAATGGTGTAGATGCTCAGGCACTCTGCCATGTTCAGCCTCCCATCGTACTTCTCAGCTATATTTGGCTTGAACATGTGAACGGACGGCCAATAGACTTGCCGCAGCTCATGGGTAAAGGCAGGGCAGCCAAACTCGAAAGGTAGGGGCCCGCCAAGATCGAGCGCGGGCTCGTCGAAGTTGGGGCCGTCACACCCATTGGCCTGGACGTGCTCGCGGGTCAGAGGAGGCCATCGAGACATTGTTGGCGTCTTGATTTTGTCGCGCTCGCGCTGGCTGCCATGGCAGGGACTATACCGTGGGGATGGCTCCCTCCGTACGGGCAGTAGCACGAGCCGTCGTTATCGCTTGGGCAGGCCGTGGCGGGTCAGCTCGTCGTCAACACCCAGCTTCGGTGAAACCGAGTAGACTTTGGATGGTGGCACGCCATTCGTCCATCTGCTCGGCTGCCGGCGGGAACCTCGGCAGCAGCTGAGCCCATGCCACGGCCTCTGAGGCCATGGATGATGATGAAGTTGATCGCGCCATCGCTCGGCTCCTGATCGAGCTAGCGACGGTAGTACCGCGCGCCCTGCTGTGGTGGTGCAACCACCTGGGTGACAGTATGGTGCGGCAAAGGCGCTTGAGAGCCAGCGGCCCCGTCGGGCGCAGCGGCATGGTCGACTCACCCGGGGGAAAGCACACGCGTAGAGGTCGCGCCTGCGACAGGGGCAGCCGGAGAGCGGCGGTTCACCCCAGCCTAAGCGCCATCACTGCGGTTGTGCCCGTCGGTGAGTGGGGCATGGTCATCGAGGTGTTGTTAGCATTGCTCTCCTCTGATGCCTGCTGCTCCTATGTCGGTCGCGGGGGAAATAGTGGCGGTGCCGCCTGATCTAACCACATCCCCGACAGCATCTACGTCCTGGTGTGGCTCCGCGCCCCTTGCAGCGTTGGAGGCTGCGGGCGGCGGAGCCTTCAAGGTGGATGGATGAGTCGAAGAAGCAGGCTTCTTCTTGGGTGCCATGGTCGATGACGCCGTCGAAGATGTAGATGGCGATGAAGGTGACGTGCTACTCACGTCTTCAGGTTCGCGCAAGCGCTCCCCCTACCTGGCGCACCAAAGATGTCACGGAAAAACCGCGGCCACCTATGGGACCAGGATGGCCCCTTGCTGGTTCGGCAGGGGGACCTTGCATTGCACAAAGGGCAGACCAATGTGGGGCAGGTCGGCAGAGATCACACGGGCAGTTTTACCCAGGTTCGGGCCGCCGGGAGGCATAAACCCCTAATCTTGCTTTGGTGGATTGATGGTGGAAATATGGTGGTGGAGCACAGTACACTTGCCCGGCAAGGGTTTCCTCAGGGCGGCAGCGACTACGCGCGTATGGGGCTGTGGGTTGCCCAAGCTTCTAACCTCTCGAACCCCTTCTACCATTGCCATGGGCCTACTTTTATAGGTTAAGCGGGTCACCACACTGGCAAATCAGTCATTAGACACTAATAAGATAGGAAATAGTGCTATCATACCTAACTCTGCAGGATGACAATGAGCATTTAATGCACCGCTCAACGTCACGTTGTTGGTTGCCCGGCAAGGCTTGTCGGGTTATCCTGCCAGATCCACGCCTGCTCGTTTGACACGCCATAGGACGAGTGTCATCTGTGGGTTTTCTGGTAGAAAGGGGCTACCATGTCGCGAATGGCTGCCACTTAATCACTCTGCGGCCTGACACTACACTGATCGACGAGGTGAGTCGTGGTGGAGTGCATGGTGAGGTGTTTTAGCCTCCGCAAGCCCTGGCAGGCCCTGCCGGGACGCCTTGGTCATCTTCTTCTTGGGGTGGCCTTGCCCCTTGCCGGGCTCGCCTGCCCGGCAAGGGAGGCCTTTCTCTTGATGATAACTTGCCTCCTTGGCTTGGTCTTGGTCCCTCTAATCTACTTGTTGGTTCTTCGAATCTCTTACTTTCTTGTACTCTGTCTTGGGTTGGTGCTTCAATCTTGATCCCATGCATGTGCACAGTCAGGGCAACAGAGCCAGGATTTGTTGTACCGACAGTTGACATCACCCTCGAGGTGAGTATGTTGGGAGGCAAAACTATACGCCCCTATCTTTCTATGTGTCCGGTTGAAACATTTTGCTCATGTGTATGCGGTGATTGTTAGCAATCATAGAAGATTATATGATGGTTGAGTATGTGGACTTGCCAAAAAGGCTCCGGTATGTGACCCTTCCCGAAAAGATGAATTGTAGTTGCAAAGTTGACTGAGAACATAGTTTGTTGGTTTTCAATAGAGTTTATGCTTTATTCTTTGATGCTGTGATGAATTGTTACTTGTTCATGAGAAGTCTATGACAAAATTTTATGTTAAAGTTTGTTCCTGTTATAATAATTCACATGATGCTTCTATGTCCGTATTTTGTTTTTATCGACACCTCTTTCTCTAAGCATGTGGACATGTTTTTCGATTTCTGTTTTTGCTTGTGGACAAGCGAGGTCTAAGCTTGGTGGAGTTGATACATCAATTTTGCATCATGTTTACCTACTATTATTTATGATGCTTTTATGCATAATAATGCTTTTTGGAGTAATTCTAATGCATTTTCTCTCATAATTTGCAAGGTTCACGCAAAGAGGGAGAATTCCGGCAGCTGCAAATCTGGACCTGAAAAAGCTATGTCAGGCCACCTATTCTGCAGAACTCCAAATGAGCTGAAACTTCATGAGGAATTTATATGGAATAAATAAGAAATAATGGAGCAAATAACTACCAGAGGGGGGCCACATGGTGAGCACAAGACACCAGGGCGCGCCAGGGCCGCCAGGCACGCCCTGGTGGGTTGTGCTCAGCCTACCACCTCCGTTGCCCCTCTTATGGTATTTAAGTCATTTTGACCTAGAAAAATAAGGAAAGGACTTTCGGAATGAAGCGCCGCCATCTCGAGGCGGAACTTGGGCAGGAGCACTTCCTTCCCGGAGGGGGAAATCATCGTCATCATCATCACTAACAACTCTGCCATCTTGGGGAGGGCAATCTCCATCAACATCTTCAACAGCACCATCTCCTCTCCAACCCTAGTTCAACTCTTGTGTTCAATCTTTGTACCGGAACTATAGATTGGTGCTTCTGGGTGACTAGTAGTGTTGACTACATCTTGTAGTTGATTACTATATGGTTTATTTGGTGGAAGATTAAATGTTCAGATCCATTATGCTATTTAATACCCCTCTGATCTTGAGCATGATTATCATTTGTGAGTATTTACTTTTGTTCTTGACGTCACGGGAGAAATCTTGTTGCAAGTAATCATGTGAATTTTATATGTGTTTGATATTTTGATAATATGTATGTTGTGATTCCCTTAGTGGTGTCATGTGAACGTCGACTACAGGACACTTCACCATACTTGGGCCTAAGGGAATGCACCGTCGAGTATTTATTAGATGATGGGTTGCTAGAGTGACAGAAGCTTAAACCCTAGTTTATGCGCTATTCCGTAAGGGGCTGATTTGGATCCAAAAGTTTAATGGTATGGTTAGAATTTATTCTTAATACTTTTCTTGTAGTTGCGGATGCTTGCGAGGGGGCTAACCATAAGTAGGAGGTTGTTCAAGTAATAATAGCACCTAAGCACCGATCCACCCACATATCAAATTATCAAAGTAGTGAACACAAATCAAACCAACATGATGAAACTGACTAGCTGAAATTCCCGTGTACCCTCAAGAACACTTTGCTTATCAAACCGTTTTGGCCTGTCCTTTGCCTCAAAAGGATTGGGATACCTTGCTGCACTTTTATTATCGTTACCATTACTTTCTCGCTACAAATTACCTTTCTATCAACCTACTCGTTACTTATAATTGCAGTGCTTGCTGACATTACCTTGCTGAAGACCGTCCTTCCGCTCCTCGTTGGGTTCGACACTCTTACTTATTGAAAGGACTCAATTGATCCCCTATACTTGTGGGTCATCAAGGCTCTTTTCTGGCGCCATTGCTGTCAGTGTCAAAACTGGCAGATCTCGGGTAGGGGGTCCCGGGTTGTGCGTCTAAGGATCGAAGGTAACAAGGAGGCTGGGGACATGATGTTTACCCGGGTTTGGGTCCTCTTAATGGAGGTAATACCCTACTTTCTGCTTGATTGACTATGATGAATACAGGGGTTACAAGAGTTGATCTACCTCGAGATCGTAATGGCTAAACCCTAGGTGTCTAACCTGTATGATTGTGTTCCTGCCCTACGGACTAAACCTCTGGTTTATATAGACACTGGAGGGATCTAGGATTGTACAGAGTTGGTTATAGAAGAAGGAAAATGCATGATCCGAATGCCAGGCTTGCCATCCACGCAAAGGAGAGTCCCATCCGGACACGGTGAAGGTTATTCTTTCTTGTATCTTCATGGCCCATCAGTTCGGTCGACATCACATAGCCCGGACGCCCGAGGACCCCTTAGTATAGGACTCCCTCAGTAGCCCCTGAACCAGGCTTCAATGATCATGTATCCGGTGCGCAGATTGTCTTCGGCATTGCAAGGCGGGTTCCCTTCTCTGAATACTCCAACATTGTTTTCCGTACACAAAAGTCGTGTCCGGCCTTGCTTAACACGTACAACCCTAAGCTGTAAAAAGCAATAATTTTAAAATAAGTCACGTCTGTGGGCCACTTTTTATAGCGAGACATTATGTTCTGGCCTCATTATCATTCTAAATGGTTTTACAATCTCGTTTCGTATTTCGAGGTACGGCTAGTGACACGTCTTGTCAAAGCACAAATCATGTTCCCTTATTACAGGATTCTCATCAATAGGGTTTTGGGTTATCCAACCGTGTCGTTCACACGTCCCCTTGGGAATAGGCGAGATTTAAGGCTTATGAGGGGGCGCTTGATATTCGCTGCCTTTATAAGAGGATAAGGATCCGTCTTTTTATCCCACGCCTTCTTCCTCCTCTACCCATCCTTCGTTTCAAGCTCCAGCACCCAAGTCTCAATCCTCCCCCTCGCCACCAAGCACTCCTAGCAATGTCCGGATCGGGAGCGCAGGGCAAGTGGATGGCCTCCTCTGTCATAGAGAAGAACATCAAGGAGCTCCGAGAAGCTGGGTACCTAGCCACGGACATAGTCCACTGGCTTCCTGCCAAAAAGCAGATCATCCCCACTCTAGAGCCTAACAAAAGGGTAGTGTTCATCCCCCATTTCCTTCGCAGACTAGGGTTTCCCCTTCATCCTTTTGTCCGTGGCCTCATTTTCTACTATGGGCTAGATTTTCATGACCTAGCCCCAAACTCTTTCCTCAACCTCTCGGCGTTCATCCTTATGTGTGAGGCATTCCTCCGCATCCCTCCCCACTTCGGCCTGTGGCTCAAGGTCTTCAACGTGAAGCCAAAGGTGGTCGACGGCCAACGCGCAGAGTGCGGTGGCGCCATGGTAAGCAAACTCCCTAACGTCGCCTGGCCAATGGGAACATTTGTGGAGAGCGTCAAAGGATGGCAGCAGGGGTGGTTTTATATCACGGAACCCCGTGATGCCACATGGGCTGCAGCACCCGAGTTCAAATCTGGGCCACTGATGCGGCTTACATCCTGGTTTAATAAGGGCCTAAATTGGGCATCACCTGACGAGGTGACAGCGCTGGAGAGCCGCATCAAGGGCGTGGTTAACAAGAAGACTAGCCTCCCCAGCATGATCCAGGTGATGCTTTTTCGCCGGATTCTTCCTTGTTAGCACCGGACTCAATACATGTGGGAGTTTGACCCAGCCGGTCCCCGGACCCTGCAGCGATTCTTCGGCATGACGCACGAAGACATAAGGAAACTACTATTCAAAACCCAAAAGTCGTGTCCAGAGACAACCGAAGATCGCGGCTATAACATCGCACGTTCGGCCACTCCCGTAAGTTTTTATGATAACTTTTATTTACAAATGCAAGGGGGATATTGAACTTTTCTGGTTCCCACAGGGCTGGACAAAGAAGGCGGAGCAGATCAAATGTCTGGTTCCGCTGCCCGAGGACCAGGCCACTCCCTTGCTGGCCAGGATGCTGGTTCCGGCGCCATATTAGGCACCGGAGAAGAAGGCCAAAAAGAAGGGCAAGGAGACCAGAGGTTGTCTCCGTCGTAAGGGTACTTCGTACGCTATGTCCAAAGACTCCGAAGCCTCCTCCTCCCAGGACGAAGATGTAGAGGAGGAAGAGAGTAACTCTCCGCGAAGGGGGGAAAATAAAAGGGGGGCTCCTGCGGATCTGGAGGCTGAGGCGGCCAAGAAGGGAAAACCCTCCTTTTTGGACGATTCCGAAGCGGATGCCGATGCCACCCCAAAGTGGCACCCCAGGTCGAAGCCCTCGGCTGAATTGTAAGTATCCGAAGATACCATATACATAACCGATTTCATACCTTATTATTTTACAATACTTAAGTCCGCATTTATAGCCCGGCTTGCTATCTCCCCCAACGATCATCGTCATTTGGGAACTCGCTAGGGACGAATGTGATGGAGAGCGAGTCGTCTCCGCAGATCTCTCCACCCACTGCCCAGGATAACACAGAGGTGTTGTCTCGGGAGGCCGTGAAGGTGGCGGTAGAGGGTAATACCTCTGTTGCCGAAGAGAGGGGGATCCACCCCCACAGAAGCCGGTGGTGGGGGCAACGCTCAATTCGGCCCCCAACCAAATATTATTCCGGAGACTCGTACAACTCCAGAATTGGAGCAGCAGCCTTCTTCAAGAGAAGGGGGCGCGCTGACTCCACCGGCGTCCTCTGTCAATCCAGAGGTGCCGGACACTCTGATGGAAGCGCTTCAAAGTGCTTCCATTGTGCAGGAACACTATACCCTTATGGTACGATGGTTGACAAGGTTCGGTCCACGAAAAGCGGATTGAACCAAGCTTACACCAGCCTTCTAACAGGCTTTGAGATATGTGAAGTAATGTATTCTTGGTTATTTGCAAAAGGAATAACTGTGTGTAGATAGTAGCCCCTGAGACTCTCTTTGGAGTTTCCCGAAGAAAGGCCGAGCAGAGGATTGAATAATATACCACAGAAGCTAACATATATGTCTATGTTGATGAGCAGTCTGCAAGCTGGCAGCAGCCTCTCATGCAGCCGAAGTCTCTGAACTAAAGAGGAGGCTGGAGGCAAAAAAGGGTATGTTATACAGCAGCACATCTGAACTAACATGAGTTCCCATTTTTTTTATCTAACTGAGCTTTATGTTTATGCTCATAGCTGACACGTCTGAGGTCGAAGCCCTCAAGAGTGCGCTGGACGCAGCCAAGACGGAGGTGGAAGAAGAACAAATCACCCGCCAAAAGCAAGCATGAGGCAAGGTTGGATGAAGTCCAACAAGAGCTCACAGACGCTATAAAGAAATGTGAGTCTTTGGAGCGCAAGGTGTCGGATCAAGAATCTGATCTTACTGCGGTGCTCCAAAGTGCAAAGGAGGCCCGGGTTGAAGCCCAAGGTGCCTATCGAGAGATCCGTAAGGCCAAGAAGATCGCGGCTGGTAAGACTTTTAATACGCTGAGCAAATATGTAAGGAGAAAGTATACCTTCTTGACATGCATTTGGAGTTCTCCAGGAGCATTTGCGGATTTGCCCCGAAATGTTGCAGATGCTGTGGATTTCTTTCGAGCCGAAGAGGGGAGCTCCACAGAGAAACTGTTCTGGTCACAATACCGTGAGCCAGAGTAGCCTTTGCCCCTCAGCGATCAGCTGAAACTGCTGACCGAGATGCATAGGATGGCTGAGCTGGCCATGAAGGATGTCATAATCCTTCTTTGGCCAGCCGAACCAATACCTAATAGCTACTTTGGCCTTGTGAAGCGGCTAGTCGATGCTTGCACAAGGCTAGATGCTATAAAGCGGTCGGTATGTATTGAAGGTGCCCGGATGGCCTTCGCCCGTGTCAAGGTACAATGGGCGAAGATGAATGCCACTAGTCTTGCAACCGAAGGACCGCCCGCAGGCAAGGAGCATCGTAGGCCGGAGAAGTACTTCAACGACGTCCTTGAAGGATCCCGTATTACAGAGGGCCTATGTTCAAAGGATGTGATGTTTGAATGAATGTATCTGCAATGCCCAAACTGTGTAATGAAAACAAAGCATTCGTATAATGTTAGTCTTGTTTCCTCTGAATTTATTTATCCTCCATTGCGGTTGTTTATTAAATCTGAGAGTTGCACAGTCGTCGGTTTCAGCCCCTCACCTAGATACTACGGGGGTGTTTGGAATGGCACAGAAGCACACTTGACCCAACAATTTGGTCCTTGAAGGAGGTGCAAGTGCGGCGAACCAGGCAATCAGACTATATGGCTTTATCACTCTCACTTAGCCATAGGAGTTTGACGATAGAATTATAGGCACAACTCCTGGTATTGGTCGGCAATCCGAACTCGGGCGTTGTAAACACCTGACCAGGTTAAAACTAGTCCTTCGTATAACATGGAAAAAATCGCAAGAGATTTATACTGAGTCACTGAATAGCTGACCAGATTTCGCCGCATCATGACAGTCAGTTTTGGACTTTCTATACTGAGGTGTTTGTCCGGCCAACCAGAAACACAATCGCAGTAGTTCTGCCTTTACTTCCTTAGCCGAACAACTGGAACGTAAGGTAGTAACCACTGGATCGGGGCAACCCAACTATTGACCCAAGACATGATTCACAGCTGATGCATATAATGCTAAATTCGGGATGTCAAATGGCACTTGTGAAAGTGTTCGGACTTATAATAAATTTAATACATGCATGCGGCTGAATGGAGCACCTGGCAATTTAGGCCAGGCTGAGGTGTGCGTGATGATCAAATGATAGAAAAGAATACGGAAGAAGGAATAAGTCAAATAATTTGGGCCAAAAACTGCTTCCATTATAGTCTGATTGATACGTCAAAATGTATTTGTATAGATAATGCTATAAGCATCGAGGCTATTTTACATGCCGAGCGCATGGGAAAGCTATGTACAAGTATTTAAGAACATTGGGGGAGGTGATCTTGAAAGATCCTTTGGGTACTCCATCGTACATCTGAGCTTCATTTCGCCTTGGTGTGTGATCCTTTGAGAGGATTAATGAATAAGTTTTCATAAGGGGCCGGAAAAGGGGCCCTTTGACACAATAAAAAGGGCGATGTAGCTTGTAACGATCCTGAAAAGGAAAATGAAGTTAAGAAAAAGATAGATGGGGGTCCGGACACGGTTGAGCCGCACTGTGGACCTCATCTTCTGTATGCCTCCATCATCGCCCATGGTATTTTTAGTGCGTAATTATGAGCACGCGGCACATACGCCGCTGTTTGGTTGGGGCAAAGACAGAGGCCGGATTGCTAGTCGAGCTCCTAATGAGATGAACTATCCTTCTGCTGTGTAGTCCGGACTCATTTGGCAGGGTCTGGTGGCTTAAATGTCGATGTGGAGCTCGGCTTGATAAGGCCGACCTGTACTTCCGCTGCTAGGGCCGCGGTGTGTTCCTTAGTACGGAGGGAACGATCCATGTTTCCATGAACTGTTATAACACCATGTGGGCCTGGCATTTTAAGTTTAAGATAAGCATAGTGCAGAACTGCATTGAAGCGGGCAAACGCGGTTCGTCCGAGCAGTGCGTGATAGCCACTGCAGAAAGCGACGATATCGAAGATTAAGTCTTTGCTTCGGAAGTTGTCCGGCGAACCGAATACGACCTCCAATATGATTGAGCCCGTGCAGCGGGCCTCTACACCTGGTATGACTCCTTTAAAGGTAGTTTTAGTGGGTTTGATTCTTGACGAGTCAATAACCAGTTTATGGGCTGTGTCGTGATAGAGCAGATTAAGACTGCTGCCACCGTCCATGAGGACTCTTGTGAGGTGGAATCCATTGATAATTGGATCGAGGACTAATGTGGCTAAACCTCCATGACAGATACTGGTTGGATTGTCCCTACGATCGAAGGTGATAGGGCATGCTGACCACGGGTTGAATTTTGGGGCGACTGGCTCTATCGCATAAATGTCCCTTAACGCGCGTTTGCACTCCCTTTGGGGATGTGGGTGTGTAGCGTATATCATGTTCACTGTCTTGACTTCGGGGGAAAATTTCTTTTGTCCCCCTGTGTTCGGTGGGCGAGGATCCTCATCGTCGTCCTCGTAGGGCGACCCTTTCCCCTTGTGTTCCACGTTTAACTAGCCGGCCTGTTTGAAGACCCAACAGCTTCTGTTGGTATGGTTAGCAGGCTTGTCAGGGGTGCCGTGAATCTGGCAAGGTCCATCGAGTATTCGGTCCAGGCTAGATGACTCGTCCTTGTTTCTTTTGAATGGCCTCTTCTGTTGACCGGGCTTGGAGCCACTGAATCCGGCGTTGACCGTCGTGTCTTCGGTATTGTCAGTATTGCTTTGACGCTTGTTTTTGTTGCGTTGGGGCCTGCCGTTTCTGTTCTTTGCTTTGGAAGTGCCAGGATCACTGGTACTATTGCTGCTACGTGCAAGCCAGCTATCTTCGTCAATGCAAAAGTGGGTCATGAGTGATGTGAGGGCTGCCATAGACTTTGGCTTTTCTTGGCCGAGGTGTCGGGCAAGGCATCGTCACCGATGCTATATTTGAAGGCTGCTAGAGCATCAGCGTCTGGACAGTCAACAATTTGGTTCTTTTTGACTAGGAACCGGGTCCAGAATTTTCTGGCTGACTCTCCGGGCTGCTGGACTATGTGACTAAGGTCATCGGCGTCCGGGGGCCGAATATAGGTGCCCTGGAAGTTGTCTCTAAAGGCATCCCCTAGGTCTTCCCAACTCCCAATAGAGTTTTCTGGGAGGCTATTTAACCAGTGCCGATCTGGTCCCTTAAGCTTGAGAGGGAGGTATTTGATGGCATGTAGATCATCACCGCGAGCCATGTGGATGTGGAGAAGGAAATCTTCGATCCACACTACAGGATCCGTCATGCCATTGTATGATTCAATGTTCACGGGTTTAAACCCTTCTGGGAACATGTGTTCCATCACCTCATCAGTGAAGCATAGGGGTTGCGTGGTGCCTCTATATCGGGCCAAGTCACGGCATGGTTTGGATGGAGTCCGTATGCAGTTTTTAGCCCGGGTGAAGTTATGCTTGTCGCGCCAGGCTTGATGGTCGTCTTCTCGCACTGGGGCTCGGCCCCTTGATCTATATATTGATCCGGTCTGACTAGCTCTATTATCCAGCTCCTGTCGTAGGTCGTAAGTGTATCCTGCGGCTGTTGTCTCTTTACCTTTATAGCGGGGTGGTGCAGTCGGGTGTTCGGCTTGAGTTGCCGCTCTGTCTCGGCCATGTGGTGGTTGGTCAGGTCCGTCAATATCATTATGCTTGGGCGGTATAGGCTCTGGGGCCTCGTCGTCGAGTTGGGGTTGCAACTTGTGCTTCGGGTAACTCTTGGTTGGGCATCCGAGGTAGTATTCCTCGGCTGCCACGACATCAGTCCATCTGTCATTGAGCAGATCCTGATCAGCTTGAAGCTGCTGCTGCTTCTTTTTCAAGCTTCTTGCAGTGGCTATTAGCCGGCGCTTAAAGCGCTCTTGTTCGAAGGGTTCCTCTAGCATGATGAATTCTTCATTGCCGAGGCTCTCGTCTTCTTTGGGGATTGGTATGTAATCATCATCCTCCGAACCCTCGTCCTCGATGGGATTGTCGGGGTTGACTTGCCCCTCCTCCCAATCATCATGTTTGGATGTTGGTTCTACCGGGGCCTCTTAGTCTTCGGTGTTATACGGAGTATTGTTGTCTTCAGTGCTGATATTGCTGTCTTTTTCTCAGCGCGGTTTAGAGCGGCGCCACTGACGATGATGATTTGCTGGTGCCTCGGGAGAATTATTCTCGACTGGGTCCTTCCCACCTTCGTCGTCATCTTCTTTGTGTGTATCCACCATATACACATCATACATAGAGGTAGCCGTCCAGCATCCAGTAAGCGGCGGCTTCTGGCCTTGTTCTTCTACGGCATCGTCGTCCATGTCGTCGATGTCCTCGAAAGCGTAATCAAGCATGTCAGTTAAGTCCTCGACAGTGGCTATGAAGTGGTTGGTGGATGGGACGTAAAAGTCCCTGCTCTCAGCCCCTAGTGCGGGCTGGGCATAGTTCGGCAGCGATTCTTCCGTAATGGCGAGAGATCGCATTAGGTCCAGAGCCTCGTTTTAAGGGCGAGGTATGGACAAGGAAGCGAGAATCCGTGGAGTGGGGCGAGACAAGAGGTCCCCGACCGAGCTCGTGCAACACAGACCTCGAGAGTTCGGAGCTGGTGCATGGAGGTGAGTCCGGCTCGGTGAGGATAAAGGGAGCCAGGAGTGATTGCGGGCCGGCCTGTGAAGCGATTCCCTCCATATCTCTGGTGTTGAGCTCTATGGCTGCGAAGAGCCCGGCGGGTTGTAAACTCCCGTCTTTGGACTCGGTGAGGAGTTCCAGATCTGAGGTCGGAGCAGCGGTTGAGGCCGTGAGCCCTTGGAAGATCAAGTCTGCTCGGACATTAGCGATGTAGTTTAGGTTTCTGAAACTGATGTGATGACCAGGGACGTAGCTGTCGATCTGCTCGAGATGGCCAATCGAATTGCCGCGCAGTGCAAAGCCGCCGAATACGAAGATTTTGCCGGGGAGAAAAGTCTTCCTCAGGGCGGTGTTGACATGGATGGTTGATGGAGCCATCAATCCTTCTGGTGACGACATAGTGGAACTCCCAATGAAAGCACCAATGTCGGTGTCAAAACCGGCAGATATTGGGTAGGGGTTCCCGGACTATGCATCTAAGGATCAGAGGTAACAAGGAGGCTGGGGACACGATGTTTACCCAGGTTTGGGCCCTCTTAATGGAGGTAATACCCTTCTTCTTGCTTGATTGACTATGATGAATATAGGGGTTACAAGACTTGATCTACCTCGAGATCGTAATGGCTAAACCCTAGATGTCTATCCTGTATGATTGTGTTCCTGCCCTACGGACTAAACCCTCCGGTTTATATAGACACCGGAGGGATCTAGGGTTGTATAGATTCGGTTACAAAAGAAGGAATTACATGATCTGAACACCAGGCTTGCCATCCATGCAAAGGAAAGTCACATCCGGACACGGTGAAGGTTCTTCTATCTCGTATCTTCATGGCCCATCAGTCCGGCCCACATCACATACCCCGAACACCCGAGGACCCCTTCGTATAGGACTCCCTCAGTTGCCGGGGAGTGAAGCGCTCTTGGTAAGTGGAAATCGGTAAGGAAAATTTATTACTATGTGCTGAAATTTATTGTCACTTGCTACTATGGAGAACAATGCTTTGAGGGGTTTGTTCGGGGTATCTTCACCTCGACTGAACCATAATTTGTTACCCCTCAACCTACTACACCTACTTAAAATATTCAATCTGAAATTCTTCAGGTATGATAGAACAACTGCTGGCTAATCCTTATACAGGAGATGGAACCGAACATCCTGATATGAACTTAATATATGTGGATGAAATTTGTGGATTCTTTAAGCTTGCAGGTTTACCTAGAGATGAAGCTAAGAAGAAGGTTTTCCCTTTATCTTTGAAGGTAAAACATTGGCATGGTATTGGCTATGCCATGATATTGGATCTTGGAATTGGAATCGATTGAAATTGGAATTTCACCAAAAAAAATATCCTATGCTTCTAGTTCATCATGATCGGAATTATATATATAATTTTTGGTCTCGTGAAGGAGAAAGTATCACTCTAGGTTGGGGGAGGCTTAATTCAATGTTATATTCATGCCCCAATCATGAGCTCTCAAGAGAAATTATTATTCGGAATCTTTATGCTCGACTTTCTCATAATGATCGATCCATGCTCGATACTTCTTGTACAGGTTCCTTTATGAAGAAGACTATTGAATTCCGGTGGGATTTTTTGGAAAGAATTAAATGCAACTCTGAAGATTGGGAACTCGATGAAGGTAAAGATGTTGGATGCCAATGACACAGTGTATGCCAAGTACTTTACTCATGGGCATAGTTGAAAGAGCGGTTCATTAAGAATTTTCAAGGGACATGCAAACAACCTCTAACGATCATTGATCTAGATAACTGCGTGCAATGTGAGGATGAGTCAGCCCATCATTGAGTCTGGCAGGTCTCTGCAATTATTAACCCATCAGATAGTATTGCGGAGAACCAAGCGGTCCTGGTCTTGGAGAAGAACTGTCATTTCACCCCACCTTAAGAAGAAGGTTGGGCGGCTTAAGCATTATTGTAATGACATGGGTGAGCTCATGGTGGCTCTCATTAAATATGCCGACTCTGACAGCACCAAGGACCCTGGATCTGATGAGGAGAAATCAAAAAAAGGCAAGAAGTGTGGCAATGGTAAGGGTCAGTAGTAGAATGTGGCAGAAGACAATGGAAATAACCAAGGCAATGGTGGTAAGCGAAGAGGCCCGGATGGCGGGTCAGATCTAGTAGCTAATACCAATGCCAGGTCTAAAAACCAGGACCACAACGGTAATGGTAAGCCGTCCTTTGGGGGGGACTTTAATATTGAGGCAATGATGAATGAACCTTCCCCAAAACACAGTCTACCTAATAAGTCGGCCACTTATGCTTGAAAGGATTGTTTTGTAATGCGAGAATATAGAAATTATAGCTTTAATCAGAATCATGGTAATAACAATGGGCCGCCTGGCGGGTCAGGATCTGGTTCCCAAGGGTCCGGGTTTGGGGGTGGCAGCTCAAATTCTGGTTATCAAGGTCAAGGTAACCATGGTGGGTACAATCAACAGTCTGGTCAGAACAACCAGCAGCAGAGTAATCAATCAGGGTGTCAGAGTAACCCGAAGCAGCTCAATGGAGGTCAATATCATGTTTTCACCACAAATATGTACAAGCATGTTCAAAAGGTTCATAAGCGCGCAGTCAATGTTGTTGAGCCGGTAGTGCCATAGTACTTGCGATGGTCAGAATATCCGATCACATGGAGTCGGAAGGATCACCCACCCCGGGTCAAAAATCCGGGTCATCTGGCATTTGTGGTAGCCCCTCAAGTGGGTGGTTATAAGTTTACTAAGGTGCACCAACATCCTGTATTATGACATGTTTCGATGGACGAATTTAACTGACAATGATCTTAAGCCGTCTTCCACAGTTTTCCATGGTGTGGTGCCTGGTAAGTCTGTGTATTCTGTGGGAAAAATTCCCTTAGAGGTGGCCTTTGGTGATTACTATGACTACAGGGCAGAGACACTATGGTTTGAGGTGGTTAAAATCAAGAGTCCGTATCATGCTTTGTTCGGGCGGCCGGCTTATGCCAACTTCATGGCTCACCCTTGCTATGTTTATTTTACAGCTTAAGATGCCAGGGCGAAAACGTACAATGACGGTCCATGGTGATCGAAAAAATGCTTTGGAATGTGAAGAAGGAGATGTTGCTTACGCTAAGTCGGCCTACGCTATAAAAGAGCTTAAATTTTATAAGGACAATGTTGACCCGGCTGATATGACTCCTATGAAGAAGCCCACCACTGAGCAGGACCCTCTATTGAAGTTTAAAGCTAATGATACTAAGAAAGTGGATTTTGTCCCTGGTGACTCATCTCAGCAATTTATAGTAGGGGATAATATGGATCCTAAATAGGAAAGTGCGCTCATCGAGTTCATCCGTGACAATTGGGATATCTTTGCATGGAAACCTTCTGACATGCCAGGTGTACCGAGAGAATTCGCTGAGCACACTCTTAATGTGGATCTTAAGTTTAAGCCAGTTAAGCAATTCCTCCTCCGTTTCAATGAAGGGCGACGTAAGGCGATTGGAGAAGAGGTGGCCCAGCTCTTAGTAGTTGGGTTTATCGTGGAAGTTTTTCACCCTGAGTGGTTGGCCAACCCTGTGCTTGTACTTGAGAAAAATGGCACATGGCGTATGTGTGTTGATTACAAAGATCTTAGTAAGTCTTGTCCAACTAATCCGTTTGCTCTCCCCCGCATCGACCAGCTCATTGATGCAACGGTGGGTTGTGAGAGTTTACATTTCTTGGATGCTTATTCTGGTTATCATCAGATTAAGATGGCAATTAAAGACCAAGAGAAGACGGCCTTCATCACCCCTTTTGGATCTTTCTGCTATGTTTCAATGCCTTTTTGGCTCAAGAGTGCTAGGCGACTTGTCAGCATTGTGTTTAGAATTTTTTTCACAATTAGATTAGACGCAATGTTCATGCTTATGTGATACGTCTCCGTCATATCTATGATTTTTGATTGTTTCATGCCAATATTATACAACTTTCACATATTTTTGGCAACTTTGTATATGATTTATTGGACTAACCTATTGATCTAGTTCCCAGTGCCAGTTCCTATTTTTTACATGTTTTTTGTATCACGGAAAATCCACATCAAATGAAGTCCAAACGCAATAAAAATTTATGGAGAATTATGTTGGAATTTATGTGATTTTTAGGAGGTGAAATCAACGCAAACGGGGGCCCACGTGCCCACAACCCACCAGGGCGCACCCCAGGCCCCAGGTGCGCACTGGTATCTTATGCCCTCCTCAAACATCGGTTGGAGCCCTTCTTTTGGCGAAAGAAAGATAATTTATGGGGAAAAATCGTGTAAAAATTTCAGCGCAATTGGAGTTAGGGATCTCCGGGAATTTAAGAAACCGTGAAGTGTCAGATCTGGGGAACGCGAAACAAAAGAGAATAGAGAGGGATATCCAATCTTGAAGGGGCTCCCGCCCCTCCTCTTCCATGGAGGCCATGGACCAGAGGGAGAACTCTCCTCCCATCTAGGGGGGGGGCAAGGAATAAGGACGGGGGCTCTCTCCCCATCTCTCCCAGTGGCGCCGGAGTGCCGCCAGGGCAAGGATCGTGACAGCTATCTACATCAACAATCTTGCTACCGTCAACACCAGTTCTCTCCCCCTCTATGCAGCGGTGTAACACCTCTTCTCCCTGCTGTAATCTCTACTTAAACATGGTGCTCAACTCCATATATTATTTTCCAATGATATTTGGCTATCCTATGATGTTTGAGTTTATCCGTTTTGTCATGTGGGTTAGTCGTGATCTTGGTTGGTATGATTGTATATTTTATTTATGGTGTTGTCCTACGGTACCCTCCGTTCTCGCACAAATGTGAGAGGCCCCCGCGGTAGGGTGTTGCAATATGTTCATGATTCGCTTATGGTGGGTTGCGAGAATGACAGAAGCTTAAACTCGAGTAGGTGGGTTGTTGCATATGGGATAAAGAGGACTTGATACTTAATGCTATGGTTGGGTTTCATGACCTTAATGATCTTTAGTAGTTGTGGATGCTTGCTAGGGGTCCAATCATAAGTGCATATGATCCAAGTAGAGAAAGTATTTTAGCTCATGCCTCTCCCTCGTATAGAACTACAAGAATGATTACCTATACTTGTTATTGATTGCCTAGGGACAAATGACTTTCTTATTGACAAAAGCTATCCACTTTTATTGCCTTGCAATTTATTCATAGTTTTATTCTCACAAAGTACTCGTAGTTTTATTCTTGCAAAACAGTTTCATACTTGTTTTAGGTAAAGCAAACGTCAAGTGTGCATAGAGTTGTATCGGTGGTCGATAGAACTTGAGGTAATATTTGTTCTACCTTTAGCTCCTCTTTGGGTTTGACACTCTTATATATCGAGGAAGGCTACAAACGATCCCCTACACTTGTGGGTTATCATTATGTGGATGATATTGTGGTTAAGACTATGAAGAAGGAAACTCACCTGGATGATTTGAAAGAAACTTTTCACAAGCTCCGGGTCTATAAAATGATGCTTAACCCGACCAAGTTCGTCTTTGGTGTACCTGCAGGTAAACTGCTGGGTTTTCTGGTCTGAGAAAGGGGCATCGAAGCTAACTCGGAGAAGATCAAGGCTATCACCTCGCTTTCTAAGCTGGCGTGTGTCAATGACATCCAGCGTTTGGCTGGTGGTATTGCGGCTTTGAGCCGGTTCGTAAGCCGCCTGGGAGAGAAGGCAATTCCCCTCTACCAGATGATGATGAAGACAGATCAATTTGCATGGAGTGATGCTGCCAATAAGGTGTTTGACGCGCTAAAAAAACTATTGGCTAAGGTGCCCATTCTTGCTACTCCAATTGACAAAGAGCCTTTGCTCCTGTACGTGGCAGCTAATAACAAAGCAGTCAGTGTGACAGTTGTTGTGGATTGCAAGGAGGAAGGCAAATAATACCCAGTCCAGCGGCCGGCTTATTATGTCAGTGAGGCGCTGACTGAGTCCAAGCAATGATATCCACATTGGCAGAAGTTGGTCTTTGGGGTGTTCATGGCAAGTTGCAAGCTGAAGCATTATTTTCTTGGTCATCCTACCATTGTGGTAAGCTCCGCTCCTTTAGGAGATATTATTCAAAATAGAGAAGCCACGGGATGGATTGCTAAGTGGGCAATTGATCTTAGGCCTCATAATCTAAAATATGTCCAAGAACAGCCATCAAGTCTCAAGCCTTGGTGGATTTCATCAATGATTAAACGGAGTTGCAAAACCCAGAGGACAAACCTGACAACACATATTGGACAATCTAGTTTGATGGGTCCAGATAGTTGGAAGGCTTGGGGCTGGAGTTATTTTGACTTCCCCACGAGGTGACAAATTTTGTTATGTTTTAAGGCTAATGTTTACTTGTACTAACAATGCAGCTGAGTATGAGGCATTGCTCCATGGTTTTTGTCGATGTCAAAACCGGCAGATCTCGGGTAGGGGGTCCCGAACTGTGTGTTTGAGGATCAAAGGTAACAGGAGGCAGGGGCACGACGTTTACCCAGGTTCGGGCCCTCTTAATGGAGGTAATACCGTACTTCCTGCTTGATTGACTTTGATGTGTATAGGGGTTACAAGAGTTGATCTACCTCAAGATCGTAATAGCTAAACCCTAGATGTCTAGCCTATATGATTGTGATCACCCCTAAGGACTGAACCCTCCGGTTTATATATGCACCGGAGGGGACTAGGGTTATACAAAGTCGGTTTATAGAGGAAGGAAACTACACATCCGAACGCCAAGCTTGCGGTCCACGCAAAGGAGAGTCCCATCTGGACACGGGGGAAGACCTTCTATCTCGTATCTTCACGGCCCATCAGTCCGGCCCATGTCACATAGGTCGGCTCCCCGAGGACCCCACAGTCCATGAATTCCTCAGCAGCCCCTAAACCGGGCTTCAATGACGATGTATTCGACGTGCGGATTGTCTTCGGCATAGCAAGGCAGGTTCCTTTTCCGAATACTCCAATGTTGTCCTCCACGCAAGGCAACCGGTTCTGCTAAATAATTACAGCCTTAAGCTATAAGGGCAAAAAATATTCGAAACGAAATAAGTCATGTCCATAGCCGATTTTTTCGGCGAGGCGTTATGTCCTGGCCTTGTTATTATGCTGAACCATTTCACGGCCCTCGCTTCGTGCTTTGGGGCATGGTCATAGGCACGTTTTGTCAAAGCAGGGATCGTGTACCCTTATCACGGGATTCTCATCAATAGGGGTTTGGGTAATCCAACCATGTCGTTCACACGTCCCCTTGGGAACAGGCGAGATTTAAGGCTTATGAGGGAGCGCTTGATATTCACTACCCCTATAAGAAGATAAGGATCCATCTTTTTACCCCACGCCTTCTTCCTCCTCAGCCCATCCGTCGTTCGAGCTCCAGCGCCCAAGTCCCAATCTTTTCCATTGCCACCAAACACCCCAGCCATGTCCAGATCTAGAGTGCAGGGCAAGTGGATGGATTCCTCTGTTACAGAGGAGAACATCAAGGAGCTTCGGGAAGCTGGGTACCTGGCGGCGGATATAATCCACCGACTCCCTTCCAAAAAGCAGATCATTCCCACTCCGAAGCCTAATGAGAGGGTAGTGTTCATCCCCCATTTCCTTCGCGGACTAGGGTTTCCCCTTCATCCTTTCGTCTGCGGTCTCATGCTTTACTATGGGTTAAACTTTCATGATCTAGCCCCAAATTCCTTCCTCAACCTTTCGGCGTTTATCGTCGTGTGTGAGGCATTCTTCCGCATACCTCCCCACTTCGTCCTACGGCTCAAGGTCTTCAATGTGAAGCCTAAGGTCGTCGAAGGCCAACACATGGAGTGTGGCGGCGCCATGGTGAGCAAACTCCTCAATGTCACCTGGCCAAAGGGTTGTGGAATCCATCAAGGGATGGCAGCAGGGGTGGTTCTATATCACGGAACCCCGTGACACCACATGGGCTGCCGCACCCGAGTTCAGATGTGGGCCTCTGATGCGGCTTACATCCTGGTTTAATAAGGGCCTAGATTGGGAATCACCTGACGAGGTGATGACGCTGGAGAGCCCCGTCAAGGGCATGACAAACAAGAACACCAGCCTTGCCGGCGTGATCTAGGTGATGCTTTTTTGCCAGATTCTCCCTTGTGGGAATTCGACCCGCCCGGTCCTCGGACCCTACAGCGGTTCTGCGGCACAATGCACAAAGACATATGGAAGCTGCTCTTCAAGGCTCAAAAGTCGTGGATGGAGACAACCGAAGACCGCGGCCTAGACTGCGCACATCCGTCACTCCTGTAAGGGAGGAAGAGAGCAACTCTCCTCCTAAGGGGGCAAGAAGAAAAGGGCGACTTTCGCAGATCTGGAGGCGGAGGCGAACAAGAACGGAAAACCCTCCCTTTCGGACGATTCCGAAGCGGATGCCGATGCTATCCCCGTGTGGCACCCTAGGCTGAAGCCCTTGGCTAGATTGTAAGTATCCGAAGACACCGTACACATATCCGAATTTATGCCTTATTATTTCAACATACTGAATTGCGCATTGTAGCCCGACTCACGATCTCTCCCAACGATCATCGTCATCTAGGAATTCGCTAGGGCTGAACGCGATGGAGAGCGAGTCGCCACCACAGATCTCTCCACCCACCGCTATGGATAACACCAAAGTGTTGTCCCGAAAAACCTCTCCAGGTCACGGGGAAGTGCAGGAGGCCGTGAAGGTGGCGATGGAGGGTAATACCTCTGTTGCCGAAGAGAGGGGGAAATCCACCCCCATGGATACCAGCGACGGGGGCCGTGCTCAATTCGGCCCCCACCCGAATATTATTCCGGAGACTCATACAGCTTCGGAATCGGACCAGAAGCCATCTTGGAGGGAAGGGGGTGTGCCATCTCCGCCGGTGTCCTCTATCAATCCGGAGGCGCCGGACACTTTGGTGGAAGCGCTTCACAGTGCTTCCATTGTGTAGGAACACCGTACCCTTATGGGTACAGTGGTTGAAAAGGTTCGCTCCTCTCAAAGCGGATTGAACCAAGCCTATACCAGCCTTCTAATAGGCTTTGAGGTATGTGATGTAATATATTTTTGGCTATTTGCAAAAGGAATACCTGTATATAGATAGTAGCCCCTGAGGCTCTATTCGGCGTTCGTGAAGAAAAACCGAACAGAGGATCGAATAATTCTTCACAATAGCTAACATATATGTCTCCTTGGATGAACAGGCTGTGAAGCTAG
Organism: Triticum dicoccoides; assembly: GCF_002162155.2. Classification (NCBI taxonomy): domain Eukaryota; kingdom Viridiplantae; phylum Streptophyta; class Magnoliopsida; order Poales; family Poaceae; genus Triticum; species Triticum dicoccoides. The sequence goes on from NC_041393.1 coordinate 264,620,799, forward strand.
CAGCAACCTCACATGCTGCTGAAGTCTCCGAACTAAAGCGGAAGTTGGAGGCAAAACAAGGTATGTGATACCGAAGCATATCTGAAATGATATGAGTTCCAATTTGTTATCCAAATGTGCTGTATGATTACGCTCATAGGTGACACGTCTGAGGTCGAGGCCCTCAAGAGTGCTCTGGCCGAGGCCAAGAAGGAGGCGGATGAGGAGCGAACCGCCCGCCAAAAACATGAAGCGAGCTTGGAGGAATTCCAACAAGAGCTCACTGATGCTATAAGCAAATGTGAGTCCTTGGAGCGCAAGGTGTCGGATCGAGACTCCAAACTTGCTACGGCACTCCAAAGTGCAAAGCAGGCCCGGATTGAAGCTCAAGGCGCCTATCGGGAGATCCGAGAGCCCAAGAAGATCGTGGCGGGTAAGGCCTTTAACATGCAGAGCAAAATTGTGAGGAGAAAGTACACGATACTGATAAGCATTTCTAGTTCTCTAGGAGCATTTGCAAATCTTCCCCGAAGTATTGCTGATGCTACGGATTTCTTTTGAGCCGAAGAGGGGAGCTCAACAGAGAAGCTATTCTGGTCGCAGTACCTTGCACCAGAGCATCCTATGCCCCTCAGTGATCAGTTGAAACAGCTGACTGAGCTACATAGGCTGGCCGAACTAGCCATGGAGGATGTTATAGTCCGTCTTTGGCTAGCCGAACCCATACCCAGTAGCTATTTTGGGCTTATGAAGCGGCTAGTCGATGGTTGCCCATGACTTGACGCTATAAAGCGGCCAGTCTATATAGAAGATGCCTGGATAGCCTTTGCCCGTGTCAAGGTGTAGTGGCCGAAGATGAATGCCACCCGAGGGA
>NC_041393.1:264621723-264664107 GCF_002162155.2 Triticum dicoccoides
AGGAGCATCATAGGCCAGAGTGATACTTCAACGACGTCCTTGAGCGATCCCGCATTATAAAGGGCCTGTGTTCGAAAGACATCATTTTTGAATAAATGTATCTGCGATGCCCAAACTTTGTGTAATGAAAACAAGGCGTTCGTATAATTTTAGTATTGTTTCCTCTGAAATTATTTTTCCTCAGTTGTGACCGTTTACTGAATCTGAGAGTTGGCCAGTCGTTGGCTTCAGCCCCTCACGTAGATACTACGGGGGTGCTCGGAACAGCACAAAAACACACTTAACCCAATGACTTGGTCCTTTAAGAAGGTACTAGTGCGGCAAACCAGGGAATCAGACTATGCGGCTTTATAACTCTCACTTAGCCATAGGAGTTTGACAATAAGATTGTAGGCGCAGCCCCTGGTATTATTCGGTGATCCGAACTTGGGTGCTATAGACACCTGACCAGGGAAAAACCAGTCCTTTGTGTGGTACGGAAAAAATCGCAAGAGATTTATACTGAGTCACTGAATAGCTAACCAGCTCTCGCCGCATCATGACAGTCAGTTTTCGGCATTCTCTACCGAGGTGATTATCCAGCTAACCAGAAACACAATCGTAGTGGTTCTCCCTTTACTTCCTTAGCCGAACAATTGGAACGTAAGGTAGTAACCACAGGAGTCGGGCAACCCAACTATTGACCCAAGACATGATTCGGAGCCGATGCATATAATGCTAGATTCGGGACGCCGAATTGCACTGTAAAAGTGTTCGGACTTATGTTATTTTCATAAATGTACGTGGCTGAATGGAGCCCCTAGCGATTTAGGTCGTGCCGAGGTGTACATGACGATCATACAAAAAAAGAAGAAGGAATACAGATTAGGAAATAAGCCAGTACCGAATAGTTTGGGCGAAAAATTGTTTCCGTTATAATCTGATTGATACGTTAAAACATATTTGTATAGATAATGTTATAAGCATCAAGGCTATTTTACATGCCGAGCAAAAGAGAAAGCTGCGTACAGGTGCTAAAAAGGGGAGTAGGTGATCTATGAAGATCCTTTATGTACTCTGCCGTACATTTGTGCTACCTTTCGCCTTGGTGTGTGATCCTTTGAGAGGATTAATGTGTAGGATTTCCTCAGGGGCTGGGAAAAGGGCCCTTGGCACCATAAAAAGGTGATGTGGGTTGTAGGGAACCTGAAAAAAACAAAGTTTAAGAAAAGGGTAGATATTGGGGTCCAGGTACGGTCAAGGCGTATTGTGGACTTCATCCTTGATATGCCTCCATCGTCGCCCATGGTATCTTTAGTGCGTACTTATGTGCACACGATACATATGTCGTAGTTCGGTTGGAGAGAAGACAGAGGCTGAATTGCTAATCAAGCTCCTGACGAGCGGGACTATCATTTTGCAGGGTAGTCCGAACTCGTTTGACAAGGTACGGTGGCTTGACTGCCGATGTGGAGTTCTGCTTGATAAGGCTGACCTGCACTTCCGCTGCGAGGGCCGTGGTGTGTTCCTCAGTACGGAGGGAACGATCCATGTTTCCATGGACTGTTATAACACCGCATGGTCTAGGCATTTTGAGTTTTAGATAAGCATAGTGCGGGACCGCATTGAAGCGGGCAAACGCAGTTCGTCCGAGCAATGCATGATAGCCACTGTGGAAAGGGACAATGTAGAAGATCAAGTCTTCGCTTTGGAAGTTGTCCGGCGAACCGAAGACGACCTCCAATGTGATTGAGCCCGTTCAGCGGGCCTCTACACCATGTATTACTCCTTTAAAGGTAGTTTTGGTGGGTTTGATTCTTGACGAGTCAATACCCATTTTCCGGACTGTGTCCTGATAGAGCAGGTTAAGACTGCTGTCGCCATCCATGAGGACTCTCGTGAGGTGGAATCCATCGATAATTGGGTCGAGGAGCAATGCGGCTGAACCTCCATGATGGATACTGGTCGGATGGTCCCTACGATCAAAAGTGATTAGGCATGCTGACCATGAGTTGAATTTTGGGGCGACTGGCTCTATCGCATAGACGTCCCTTAACGTGCACTTGTGCTCCCTTTTGGGGATGTGAGTAACGTAAATCATGTTCACCGTCTTGACCTCGGGCGTAAATTTCTTTTGTTCTCCTGAGTTTAGTGGGCGAGGCTCCTCGTCGTCATCCTCGCCGGGCGACCCTTTCCCCGTGTGCTCGGTGTTTAACTTACCGGCATGTTTAAGGACCCAACAGCTTCTGTTGGTATGGTTGGCAGGCTTGTCAGGGGTGCCATGAATCTGGCAAGGTTGATTGAGTATTCGGTCCAGGCTAGATGAACCATCTTTGTTTCTTTTGAATGGTCTCTTCCGCTGACCGGGCTTGGAGCCACTGAATCCGGCATTGACAGCCGTGTCTTCGGCATTGTCAGTGTTGCTCTAACACTTGTTTTTTTTGCATCGGGGCCTACCGTTTCTGTTCCTTGCTTCGGAAGTGCCAGGATCGCTGGTACTGGTGCTGCTACGGGCAAGCCAGCTATCTTCGCCTACACAAAAGCGGGTCATGAGTGATGTGAGGGCTGCCATGGACTTCGGCTTTTCTTGGCCGAGGGGTCAAGCAAGCCATTCGTCACGGATGATGTGTTTAAAGGCTGCTAGAGCCTCGGCATCCGGACAATCAGCAATTTGGTTCTTTTTTGTTAGGAACCGGGTCTAGAATTTGCTAGCTGACTCTTCGGGCTACTGGACTATGTGACTGAGGTCATCGGTTTGGAGGCCAGATATAAGTGCCCTGGAAGTTGTTTCTAAAGGCATCCTCCAGGCCGTCCTAGCTTCCAATAGAGTTTTCTGGGAGGCTATTTAACCAGTGCTGAGCTGGTCCCTTAAGTTTGCGGGGGAGGTATTTGATGGCATGTAGATCGTCACCGCGATCCATGTGAGTGTGGAGAAGAAAATCTTTGATCCATATTGCGGGATCTGTTGTGCCATCGGATGATTCTATGTCACAGGTTTAAACCCTTCTGGAAACTGGTGCTCCATTACGTCATCAGTGAAGCATAGGGGGTGTTCGGCGCCTCTATATCGGGTAACGTCACGATGCAGTTCGGATGGAGTCCCTATGCGGTTCTCGGCCCGGGTGAGGTTGTGCTTGTCGCGCAAGGCCTGACGGCCATCCTCTCGCGTTGGGGCACGCCCCTTGATCCATAGATTGATTTGATCTGGCCGGCTCTATTAGCCAGGTCCTGTCGTAGGTCATAAGTGTATCATGCAGCTGTTGTCTGCCTTTATGGCGGGGTGGTGCAGACTGGTGTTCGGCTTGAGTTGCCGTTCTGTCCCGGCCACGTGGTGGTCGGTCAGGTCCGTCAGCAGCGTTACGCGTGGGCAGTATAGGCTCTGGGGCCTCATCTCTAAATTGGGGTAGCAGCTTGCGCTTTAGGTAACTCTTGGTTGGACGTTCGAGGCAGTATCCTCGGCTGCCAGGACATCAGTCCATCTGTCATTGAGCAGACCTGATCAGCTTGAAGCTGCTACTGCATCTTTTTTAGGCTTCGTGTAGTGGCTATTAGCCATCGCTTAAAGCGCTCTTGTTCGAGGGGTTCCTCTGGCACGATGAATTCTTCGTTGCCGAGGCTCTCGTCCTCTTCGGAGGTTGGTAAGTAGTTACTATCCTCTGAGCCCTCGTTCCCGATGGGGTCGTCAGGGTTGACTTGCGCATCCTCCCAATCGTCATGTTCGGATGTTGGTTCGGTAGGGGCTTCTTGGTCTTCGGTGTTATCCGGAGTAGGTATTGCTGTCTTTTTTGTGACGCGATTTAGAGCGGCACCGCTGACATCGACGCTTTGGTGGTGCCACGGAAGGCTTGTCCTTGACTGGATCCTTCCCACCTTGGCCATCATCCTCTTTGGGTATGTCCACCATGTACACGTCATATGTGCAAGTAGTCGTCTAGCACCCGGTGAACGGAGGGATCTGGCTTTGTTCTTCTTTGGCATTGTCGTCCATGTCGTCGATGTCTTCGAAAGCGTAATCGAGCATGTCGGTTAAGTCCTCGAGAGTGGCTATGAAGTGGGTGGTGGGTGGGACATAAAATTCCCCACTCTCAGCCCCTAGTGCGGGCCGGGCGTAGTTCGGCTGCGATCCTTCTGTAATGGCAAGAGATCGCATTAAGTCCATGGCCTCTTTTAAGAGTGAGGTTTGGACCGGGAAGCGACAATCCATGGAGCAGGGCAGGACGGGAGTTCCCTGGCCGAGCTCGTATAACACGGACCTCGACAGTTTGGATCTAGTGTTTGGGGAGGAGTCCGACTTCGTGTTGATGAAGGGAGCCTGGTATAACTCTGTGCCTGCCGGTGTTGAGTTCTATGGCTGCGGAGAGTCTAGCGGGCTCTAAATTCCCGTCTTCGGGCTCGGTGAGGTGTTCCGGATCTAAGGCCGGAGCTGCGGTTGAGGCCGCGAACTCTTGGAAGATCAAGTCTCCCCGGGTATCAGCGGCATAGTTTAGGTTTCCAAAACTGATTTGATGACCAGGGGCGTAGCTGTCGATCTGCTCCAGATGGCCAATCGAATTGGCGCGCAGTGCAAAGCCGCCGAATATAAAGATTTGGTCGGGGAGAAAAGTCTCCCTCATGGCGGTGTTGACGTGGATGGTTGATGGAGCCATCGAGCCTTGTGGTGACGACACAGTGGAACTCTCAATGAAAGCACCAATGTCGGTGTCAAAACTGGCAGATCTCGGGTAGGGGGTCCCGGACTATGCATCTAAGGATCGGAGGTAACAAGGAGGCTAGGGACATGATGTTTACCCAGGTTCGAGCCCTCTTAATGGAGGTAATACCCTACTTCCTTCTTGATTGACTATGATGAATATAGGGGTTACAAGAGTTGATCTATCTCGAGATCATAATGGCTAAACCCTAGATGTCTAGCATGTATGATTGTGTTCCTGCCCTACGGACTAAACCCTCCGGTTTATATAGACACCGGAGGGATCTAGGGTTGTACAGAGTCATTTACAAAAGAAGGAAACTACACATCCAAACGCCAGGCTTGCCATCCACGCAAAGGACAGTCCCATTCGGGCACGGGGGAAGACCTTCTATCTCGTATCTTGACAACCCATCAGTCCGGGCCATGTCACATAGGTCGGCTCCCGGAGGACCCCACAATCCAGGACTCCCTCAGTCTTCGTATGGCTAAGGAGGTGAATTTAAGCCGGGTCAGGTGCTTGGGCGACTCAGACCTTGTGGCACAACAACTTTCTGGCAAGTGGGACTCTAAAGACCCGCTCATGGCGGCTTATCAGCGGGCGGCTGATAACATTGCTGGTCAATTTAAAGGTTACCATGTGGATCACCTTGATCGGCAGAAAAACAAGGCGGCTGACGCGTTGTCCCGGCTTGGGTCTCAGCGTAAGCCGATGCCTCCCAACGTGTTCCTTAATATATTACATAGCCCTTCGGTCAACCTACCATCTAAGGAGGATATTGCTGTCGCTGACCCGGAGGCGCACCTAATGGCGGCTCTCCATGCTATTCTGATTGGACACTCCCCTACTTGGCTTATATGACCCAGGGCGAGTTACCAGAGGATGAAACTTTGGCAAGACAGATCACCAGGAGGTCTAAGTCTATGACTATTGTCCATGACGAGTTACACCGATGCAGTGTGACAGGCGTGTTCCAACGATTTGTTTCTCCTGCGGAGGGTCGTGAAATTTTACGAGAGATTAATGAAGGTGATTGTGGTCATCATGATGGCTCTAAATTTGGTGGCTAAAGCTTTTCGTCATGGGTTTTACTGGTTGACAGCTCATGCTGATGCAGAGGATATTATTAGCAAGTGTGATGGGTGTCAAAAGTTTGCAAGGCAAGCTCATGTGCTAGCTGAGGAATTGCGGATGATCCCCATAACTTGGCCATTTGCAGTCTGGGGGATTAACATGGTGGGACCATTCAAGTGGTCTAAGGATAAGAAGACCCACCTTTTGGTGGCGGTTGAAAAGTTTACCAAATGGGTTGAAGCAGAGCCTGTTAGTAATTGTGAAGCAGCAACTGCAGTTCAGTTTGTGAAAAAGCTAATCTTTCACTTTGGTTATCCTCATAGTATCATCACTGATAATGGTAATAATCTCTCTAAGGGTGCCATAAAGGAGTTCTACAATAGAGAGCATATTCGTCTTGATGTTGCCTCAGCGACTCATCCACAGTCCAATGGTCAAGCAGAACGAGCTAACCAAGAAATTTTAAGAGGCATCAAGCCCCGGCTTATAGTTGCTTTGAAAAGAACTCAAGTTGTTGGGTTGAAGAGCTACCTTCAGTGCGTTGGAGTATCAATACCACCCCCAATAGGTCAACAGGCTATACGCCTTTCTTCATGGTTTATGGGGCCGAGGCAGTTCTCCCAACTGATATCTGTCATGACTCGCCTAGAGTGGCGGCTTATGTTGAAGCTGATAATGAGATGGCACGTCAGAATGCACTTGATGCTCTGGATGAAGAGTGTGACCTTGCGGCCACTCGTTCAGCAATATATCGGCAATACCTATGTCACTATCATAGCCATAGAGTTCGAAGTTGTAGCTTTCAGGAGGGTGACTTAGTGCTCCGTTTGCTTCAAGATCAGACAGGATGCATAAGATTTCACCTCCTTGGGAAGGACCCTTTGTGATCAGTAGAAGTTTCAATAATGGGTCTTACTACCTCATTGACATACGAGAGAACAAGGAGTCTCGCACCTCTGAGCAGGAGACCAACAGGCCATGGAACATCGCCCATCTTCGGCCTTACTATACTTGAGCCACCGGCTCTCGTCCTTGTACATACATTTGTCAATGTATATATCTTTTATGACCAATATAATAAAGCCGGCATCCCTAAAATTCAGGGCTTCTGTCCTTTCATTTCTGTGCATCTGAGTCTTTGTTAATTGATCATAATTAAGGTCACTTGGGGGCTTCCAATCCACCAGGTTTAGCTTTCATACCCTCTTGACCGACATGAAACACCACTTTATGGGTTATACCTAACTGTTTCCAACTTGCTACTCCGCCAAGTGACCGACCAAACTCTTGGCAAGTCAATCTTTTTAAGACCCTGAACTTGCTAAGGTTAAAACGGCGGTTTTGTGTCACGTGAGAGCCAGCTTACAGTGAGATAGGATAAACTCACATATCTGTTTGGTGCTACTCCGCTATATGACCCGTTGTACTCTAAACAGTCAATCTTTTTTAAGACCCTGAACTTGTTAAGGTTAAAAACGACGGATTTATTTCATGGGAGGCTGGCTTATAGGGTAAAAACGGCTATGCGGCCTTGAAGGCAAATATGAGGCCCGTGGGCCAACTTTTTTAGTTGAGTTTTAAAAGTTGGTTGACATTATTTGAGATTGGCATATTGTATGTTTTGATTCTTATATGCTTTCAAGTTTTTTGCTTTTGTGCAAATTCTGAATACCCGGGTCATGAGGCTCCGGGTTATGTTGCTCATGTTTGAGTATTTCAGGTTGTCACCCGCCCTGGCTTTTTGACTTTAAATCGCCGGTATGTTTTGGCTCAACATCCACGTTCTTGGATTGTCACCCGCACTGGTTTTTTGACTTTAAGTCACCAATGTGTTTTTTGACTAACAACCACTGGCATAATTTCTTCTACTATATGAGATTCTGAGTCTTTGGGGTTTTTTAGCCCGCTACATGCTCTTGGATATCAGTCGCCTATGCGCATATTGATGGGTCTTTATAGAACATACAAGACATCACATGAAGAGCAGAATCATTACACGACTCATGCATATGATCAAATCGAAGCATGCAATAAAGTTTAGCTGCTGGATCACAAGCGGGGGACAAGCATGGACAAAGGCATGGCAGGACAGTTAACTATTTTCTACTACAGCTATTACATGGCTACAGTTGAGCCCATAAATGTTAACAAATTTTTAGGAGTCACATTACTCCCTTAAGCCTGCTTCAGCATCATCTAGGTTATGATCAGGCAGGTTAATCTTCTTCCTGGCGCCTTGAAGATTCCGGGTCATCCCACGCCGGCTCTTTCTCATCGACCATATGGAGGTCAGTCGATGCCAGTTAAAGCCTCGAATGTGGCTTCATCGTTAAGCCTAACAGAAGGATCAATATCAGGGGCGAAGGTATGCTTACGCCTTGGAGGAATAAGGTCCATAACATCATGCGAGGTGTTTTCATCGTAAGCCGGCATGTACCTATTCAAATCCAGATCTTCTATGAGTTCGCATGCCATGGGCCGCATTTCTCTGACACAGTTGTTGAAGTCTTTCTCTTCAAAGATCGACTCATCATCCTCGAACTTTGGGCATCTGGTAGCTATTTCTTCCTGGTCAAGTTCTGAGTGCCATTCCTTGGCCTGGCCGAGACCAACAATGGCTCATGTGCGGGCGGCTGATAATTTGTGCTCTTCAATTTGAGTCGGCACAGTTGAAAGTTGCTCCAGCACAGTCTTGATAAGGGTTGGAGGTTTTTTGCTGCTTGATAAAGCTACAAGGGTGCATAGTGTTCCAGTGTACAACTGCTTAGTCAGGGAATAAACCGCCTTCAATTTCAGCAGCATGTACTGACCAAGACTGACGCTTCTGAGGTAGTTTTTGCACAAGAGTCGCCAGGCAGGTTAGACGTTATGCATTATGAATCATCAGGCGAGTTAAAGAAATATCAAAACAAATGATAGATTGCACATTAAGCTTACCAAAGATGGCGGTTTTCATGTGGGTTATATGTTGTTTTAAGCCGGCAAGCTCATCAGTCACCGGCTTAAGTTGCTTTTCAGCCTCTTCGGCTCTCTTCAGCAACGGAACCCTGTCAGATTCCGAGGTGGTCCTTTCAGCATCAAAACCTGTTTTGATATTCTCATTTTCTTCCAAGGCAGTTTTAGGTTTTAACTCGGCCTTGGTGGTCTCGCCCTGCTGCAGTTCTATATTCTTTTTCAAGTCGCCAAGCTGCGACTCTTTCAAGTTGAAAGCCTCCTAAAATAAGATATTGAGGCAGTGGTTATCACACAATAAACATTTTTTCATTATCATACAGTTATTCAAGTCCCAAGCACATTGCAAGCAATATACTTGGCACTTGGGGGCTAATATAGATCATTTCAATTTCTATTTAGACCCGTCTCATCTATTTAAATTAAGCTGGCCTTTGGGGGCTACATATTTGGTTCTCTTTAGATGATCAAAACCCCGATCATCTTATTAAGTTAAGCCGGCCCTTGGGGGCTATGGGTTAGATTTTTCGCAATGGTTATAAGACCCGACTCATCTTATCAAGTTAAGCCGGCCCTTGGAGGCTACACTTTGGAAATTTTCACAAGTCTCAAGCATACTAAATATTGTTCCTATACTTCAGACTTGGGGGCTAGTATGGATATATATATATATGTGTGTGTGTGTGTGTGTGTGTGTGTGTGTGTGTGTGTGTGTGTGTGTGTGTGTAAGTGCAAAGCTAAAGAGGAGTTGGATATCTTCATACCTCATATTTTTCCTTCATTAGCTGGACTAACCCGGCCTCCATGTCCCGGCTTGTGCGAAGGCGGCTCAGATAGCCCACATACACATCACCTGCGCTAAAGGAGCTCTCCAGATCCAGTTTGGCCTTGCCTTTTTCCAAGGAAGGTGATTCTTCTTTGGTACTATGCTTTGTTATCACAGTTGAGGCCCCTGGCGCTGTATAAGCCATCCCGATGATAGTAATATCATCGGAATTCTTCTCAAGAGAGATCTCTTTAGTTAGCTTGGCAGGACTGGGTAGTTTAGGACTAGGCGGTTTAGGACTTGGCGGATCATGACTAGCAGCCGGGTTAACCTTAGTGTTCATTGCCTCAGAGATGGTAGCATCATTTTGCGGTGGCAGATCATTGGCAAGGTCTTCAGGATTTTGGATTGAAGCCTCAGGGGTCTCTAGCACCTGCTTCTCCAGCTCAGCAGCTTTGGGGTCCTTCGAAGACACCCCCACCTTCTATTTCTTGCCCCCTTAGCTACGCCTCTGTGACAAGAATACAAGAGTTCATGAATATATCACTACATGTCATTTATGAACAAGTGAAAGTACTGACACATGGGACACCTTGAAAGCGGGTATTTGAGTTCCACTAGAGTCGCCAGATGATGGCGGCATTCCCTGATATTTTGAGTCAGAAGAATTAAGAGGTTGACGTATGAGACCGGCTTGTGGAAGAGATAGAATCGGGCTATGTGGCACCTCGTTGCGATGCTTTCGAGGAGCCAGGGTGTTGGGTAAGCTAGACATGAGATCTTTAGTGCCATCACTCCGGGTCTTATGCCTCAATTCATGTTGTTGTTTCTTCAAAAGAAAGTTGGGACCCAAATGAACAAGAGGGTGAGAAAACCTTACTTTATGGGTGACCCGCCGAATTTACTTTCTTGGCAAGGGTTCTGAGTCGGAGGATATTATAGTTACCTATATCGCGTCTGCATGGCTAGTCTCTGCCTCTTCCTGAGATAAATCAGCATCAATAAGTTGCATGAAAAGAAAGCCAAGGGAATCGAGTTCTACCTCCGACTCGTCATCAAGATTGAGCAGTTCTTCGGCTGATGGCATCTTGTGACGAGCTGGACCTCGAGTCTTTGTTTTAGGCTTCTTGGGCGGTGGCTGGCAGCTTCTTCTTCCAAAAGGGAGAGTTGGCCTGTTTAAATATGAACAAGAAGGTTAACGAATATGATGAGCAAGAAATAGACAAATAAGACGAAGGATTGTTTAAGTCACTTACAGGAGGAGCCAGGTTAAGAGTGCAGAAGGGGTTTAGTCCCACTTTGCTGCAATTTTCTAGAGACTCATGAAGAAGTGTCTTCATGGAGTCATTGACCTCTTTATCACTCAAGCATATTGATTTGAAACATTGTGAGTCCTTTGGGTCACCAGTATATTGGCACATTAGGAAGGGGTGTCGGATCAATGGCAAAATTCCCCATGCAACCCAGCAACAGACCAGTTCAACGCCAGTTAAGCCATTGGCGATCAGAGACCTTATCTTTGAAAAAGTGGGGGCATATGGGATGCGCTCTGCAGCAGTCAGTCGGCCTGGAAGCTGGACGGAGGTGGTGAGCCGGTAGGGACTGAAACCCAGCAGAGGGTTCTCTCTAGCTAGGGAAGTGTCTCTACAGTAGAACCAGGTATAATTCCATTCTTTGGGATGACTGGGCAGGTCGGCTGAAGGAAAATGCACATTTCTTCGTCTTTGGATGGAAACACCTCCGAGTTCAAGACTAGGCCCATCTGACATATCTGTCTAGCGGTTGATATAAAAATAGTCTCTAAACAGATCAACATAGGGTTCTTCCCCAAGGTACACTTCACAGAGCACTTGGAAATTGCATATGTTGGAGACAGAATTGGGACCAATATCTTGTGGATGAAGATTATAGAAATGCAGAACATCCCAGAAGAATTTAGACGCGGGCAGCGAGAAGCCACGTTGGAGGTGGTCTGAGAAAACCACAACTTCGCCCTCTTGGGGCTGAGGGGGGGGGAATTCGAGGCCTGGAACCCGCCAATGGATGACCTCTTTGGCAGGAAAAACCCCTATGGCCACAAAATGATTGAGTGTTCTCTTTGTGACATGAGGTGGGAGTTTTTGTCATGATTGGCGAGTTAAAAAGCTGCAACCAAGGAATAAAAAGTATGGCGGGTTAAAATTACAATGATAAGTCACCCTAGAGGTTGCAATGATATTTCAGCAGTAGTAAAGCCGGCCATGACTATAAGACAGATTATTATGGCAAATCATGGAAACACTATAAGTCACCCCTGTCGGCGTTCTGGGAACGAGGGTCCCCAGACTTGCCTGCCTGTGGCCTGCGGCGTGGCTCAAGGAGAGGCCCAGTACGGCCCATCTTCATCAACTCAAGCTCAAGACCCTCGCGAGGGGCCAAGCCTCGCGGGGCGGACGACGCAAGGCTTCCTCAGGAACGGCCTCACCAGGCAGGCTCGCGACGAGGCGGAGAGATCGAGGCAGGGGTGCCTCGCGAGGTGCTCGTGACGCAAGCCGTGACGATCGAGACCAGGTGGGCGCCAGGCGGGCGCCGGCCTATGCAGTGTCCTTGTTTCCTCTTTGGTGCAAAGGGGGCAGGCGCAGGCGCGGAGTATCGAGGCATCGAGCAAAGGTTACCATTTTGGTCCAATGAGACCAAGACCAGCAGAGCGGCAGGACGAAGGCCACCGTGGAGCCCAAGACGGCATCATCGCCAGTGCCTTTGGCAGCCGAAGACCAACTTTAGTCAGGATAACTTGTACTAGATGTTCCCCTTCAAAATGGCCATTGTTGGCTCCCTTCCCGCTCAATATTTGGGAAGAGGACCAGGGCCTCTTTATATAGAGATAGCCACCACAGTAGAGGGCATCTCATCAACATCTCATAGAGTTCTAATCAGATCCAGAGGCGACAGAACTCACCCAAGTAGTTCACCGCACCAGCCCAAGAACACCTCTCGCGAGGTTGTTCTTCCTCTATACTGTTCATCATCAGCCCCTGAGGCAATCCACCACACCACACACTGGATTAGGGTATTACACCACAATGGTGGACCGAACCAGTATATACCTTGTGTCCCTTATGTTGCTCATCGTGTAGCTTAGATTCATAGCGAGGCGTTGGGACGTGGATCAGTAGGGGGAAGATCTTCGCGCGCACCCCAGAGTTCGAACCGTAAGGGTTTTGCCGGAACCCGATATCCGACATTTGGCGCGCTAGGTAGGGGTGCGCCAGAATCTTTCTTCCGTTGTTCCGCGTTCGATCGTTCGTCGCATCCATGGCTGACGCTCGCCAAGATCGCGCCAAGCGTCGAGCTGCTCTCGCCGCCTGCGCCGCCTAGACGGCTCCCGTCGGTGGGCCTCCCCGCCGTTCTCCGTCGCCTGCCGCCAACGCCACCAGCGGCCCAATGGGGAACGAGCAGCAAGTGTTGTTGTTGCATCCCTCTGTGCGGCGGGAAGGCTGCACCGCCACTCTGTCGCTGTCTCCAGCCGGTTCGTCATCTCACGCCCGTCATGCTCCCACGGACGCGCATGCCGCATTGCTCCTGGCACGCGAACTCCTGCACTACCGCCCTGTCGATGACCTCTACGAGGAGTGGCTCGCTCGCATCACCGAGCTCGTCAGCACTGCAGGGGGCTCTCCTGCACCGTCCCTCTTGCTGCCTCACCCTCCGTCTTGCATGGACGATGCAGCTCCGGAGGTGCCTCCACCACCTCCTCCCTAAGAAGGTGCCCTGGCTCCAAGGCGCGCGGCCCCTTGATGAGACCCACCACGTCCAGCGCCCGCGCTACTAGAAAGGAGCTGCCAAGAAATCCCTCATCCCCAAGAAGGTGCTCGCGTGCTCCCTGCTCCGGCACGTCATGACCGCATCCCTGCGCCAGCACATCAAGACCCCGCACTGCCCCTAGCGGCGGCGCGAGGGAATCCCCAGGAGCAAGCCCCGCATCTGCAAAGGGCTCTGGTGGCCACCGCAGGCTGCCGCGCCTTCACCACCGAGCTACGCAGTGTCGCCTGGCCGGGCAAGTTCAAGCCGGATCTGCCTCCTCGCTATGATGGCACTGCCGACCCCGCAGAGTTCCTGCAGCTCTACGAGCTGGGCATCGAAGCGGCCAATGGAGACGAAAAGGTCATGGCGAATTGGTTTCCCATTGAGCTCAAAGACGGTGCCCGCACCTAGCTCCTAAACCTGCCTCCCAGCACGATCTCCTCTTGGGACGAGATGCGCGCCCGCTTCATCGCCAACTTCCAGGGCACCCGCGACCGTCCTCCAGTCGTGGGTGACCTGCGCCGCATCAAGCAGCAACCTGGAGAGACCCTGCAAAAGTACATCCAGCACTTCAACAGCGCTCGCCTAAAGATTCCAAAGGTGACCAAGGAGGCCATCATCTCAGCATTCTCTGACGGTGTCCGCAACGTCAAGATGAAGGAGGAGCTGGCAATCCACGAGGATCTATGCACATCTCTGGAGCTGTTCAACCTAGCGACCAAGTGTGCAAGGGCTAAGGAGGGCGCCTCTCCCTTCTCGAGCTACCAGCTGCTGACCCAGAACAGAAGAAAGCCAAGGCCAAGGATGTGAAGCGCAAAGGAGAAGTCGTGCTCGCAGCAGAGCCAGACACGAAGTGTGGCAGGGACCAGCCGGAGTCGTCCAAGGGCAGCCGGTACTACGTGTACCACGACCTCCACACTCACAACACAAAAAATGCCAAGAGCTCAGGGCCGTGCGAGAACGACGTATCGGTCGACGCCCCGAGCGCAACGATCAGGGCTACGGCCGAGGAGGAGGAAGAGGTGGAGGACGATGGGACGACCGAGGCCCTCGCCAAGGGTGGCGTGACCGACCTCATGAGGACCGCTGGCAGGACCAGCCTTGCGAGGGGGCTTGGAGCGATCAGCCTCGAGAGGATCACCCGCAGGGCAATGCAGGCCTTCCTCCTCTGCCGCCACCGCCAAGAAGGAATGACGACCATCATCAAGACGAGGGGGCTGGGGGCTCCTAGGAGCTGCGTGCTATCGCTAGCATCCTAGGCGGTGCCCAGGCCCCAGGCTCTCAGCGCATCTTCAAGCAGTTTGCTCGTGAGGTGAACGCAGTCCTCCCCAAGCTCGAGGCCACACGCCCTCTCAGGTGGTCCATGTGCGCCATCACGTTCAGCTCAGCGGACCAGCTCAAGTGTGCGGCTACAGCCGGTGTCCTCCCAATGCCTTGTTCCCCAGTCATCAGCAATGTACAAGTTACCAGGATACTCATCGATGGCAGCGCAGGACTCAACGTTCTGTCCATCGAGACATTCAACAACCTCCAAGTGCCATATGACCAGCTTCAGCCAACCAAGCCTTTCTCAGGGGTCACTAACGGCTCCACCACCCCGATAGGGCAGGTTCGCCTCCCTGTCACCTTCGGGCAGCGCAAGAACTACCGTACCAAGCTCAACTTCGACGTTGCCCACATTCGCCTGCCATACAATGCCATCCTCGGGTATCTAGCCCTGGCCAAGTTCATGGCAGTAACTCACCATGGTTACAATGTCCTCAAGTTGTCGGGAAGCGACAGAGTCATCACAGTCCCCTGCGAAGAGAAATACGCGGTGTGCTCTCTCGAGCGTGCCTTCCAAGCTGCATCAGTTGAGGACCCAGACAACAAGAGTGGGAACCTTCCCGAGGCAGTTCCTAAGAAGAAGAAGACATCTCCCAGCTCAAGGCCTCAGGAGGCAGGCGTCTCCGGAGGCGCCGCGTCAGGATCTGCGCCCGTGCAAGGGGCGCCTCCCTCCATCGCATAGGAAGGCGTGCCCGGCACCCTCCTCGGGCAAGGCTCGGGGGCTCTCTCCTGGAGGGCCTCTGACTTTTCCAAGATCACGAGGGAGGCGCTCGGGCACCACTTGGAGGCGTGCTTTGTGGAACGTTTCCCTCAGGAAGGCATGAGGCAAGGAGGGCCCAACCCTCAGGAGTTCATCACCAAGGTCATCCAGGAGCTGCAGGAATCCAGAGTCATGTGCGGTGATCGTCGCCTACCTGGCGTAGCTCCCCATCCAGGCAAGGATGGTGGGCTGCGCATCTGCATCAACTACCCAGGGATCAACCGAGCCACGTCTCAGGAGCGTTTCTGGCCTTTGCGCGTGGGATGTTGTAAGGGTCCACCACGGAGCTACGTTTGGATGCCTTTCGGTCTGCCGAAAGGGGCTACTGGTCACCAGCGCCTGATGCAGAGCATTCTAGAAGCTCAGGAGGCCAGGCACCGCGTGTTCCTGGCGGAGATGGAGATGGACCTTGAGGAGCCGCCCGGACCCCCAGAGCCTCCCGAGGCTCAGGGCTCCGATGGCTCATGAGGATCGGCTGCTTCACCATGCATCGGCAGCTACTCCAACACCCGCTCTGCAATGGTATCAGGTGACATCTTTCGAGTTTCATTTCAGCTAGGAGCGCCCTCAGGGCTGCATTATTCCCAGGTCGCGTGGGTCCGTCCCCGCGGCATGTATCCATTTTGATTATGTCTTTAGTTTACCTTGCTGGGGCGCCCCTCGGGCTGCATCATCCCCAAGCCGCGTGGGCCTGACCCAGTGGCGTGTATCCTTCCTGCATCTATCTAAGTCGGTTTGCTTTTCATGCTTAACCTGCCAGTGATAATTGCCTGCTCGATTGACATCTGCCCTTGGATTCACTCGCACTGGCACGGTGCTTGCACATGGGTCCGTCCCTGCAACGTCGACAAATCTGAGTGGTCGAGCTCTGGCTCGCGGCAGCCCCGTAAAGTGCTACCTCACCAGGCCCTAAGTGCCCTCATCACTCTCCCGGAGCAACCAATGGCTGGCCGGCAATCGTAATGGCAATCCTTACTTCCCTCGTGTTGGTTTACAGGGTCCACCTAAGGAATAACATGGGGGGTGTCGTGAGCTCACTCTCTCTCTTACCCATATGATCCGCTCGCGCGTTAAAAGGGGGGCTCCTGAGCATCGCGACTCAGGAGCTCTTACTGGCTCTCCAGCCCTCACCCCCAGGCCTTGTCCACTGAATCATGACCTGGCATACCAGCGGCGGCTAAGCTCGCTCGAGGGCCGGGACCTGAGGACGTAGAGCACGAAGGAGAATGCACGGAGGGGAGGAGAAGCTCGCGAAGGCCTGACCGAGCTACATCCCTGTTGCCGACACGCAAGTCTGGCACCTCGCGAAGGAACGACTCCGTGCTTTCAAGATAAGTCTTACTCCAGGAATAGCTAATCGATGCGACCCCAAACCCTCCACTCATTGCGGCTCTGTAACGGCGATGTTGCCTTCCTTTCTTGCCTTTCGACGGCTGCTTGAGCGCTAAAGGGGACCTCCTGAGCATCGCGCCTCAGGGGCTCTTACTGGACCTCGGGCGCTCACCTCCTCGCCTTGACCACGGCATATCAACCTGGCATACCAGCGACGGTTGAAGCCTGCCTGGGATCGAGACCTGTCAGCGTAGAGCACCAAGTCATCGCTGGGTTAGAAAGGGGGAACCAAGCCGAGACAGGACAGGCATTTCGCGCAACTTCATGATAGGGATAATATCAACAAAAGACACGGCAGACGCCTTACATGCCCCCACGGGGTACTTCCTTGATTCCTCGCAGGAAACAAAAGATGCAAATCCTAAGGAGCCCTAACTACATGTGCCTCCATGGCCGACGCCATCATTAACAGTGGGCCACCAAGCGCCGGCGCCAACCCCATCCAGATCAGCCGCGTCGGCGGCCTGATGCAGCTGCCTTGCTCCGGGCACGGCGCGAGCTCGGGGGCTCGTAGCTGTCATCGCTCGTCTCCGGAGTCATGAGAAGCTCGGGAGAGTCGCTGGACTCCCCAGCACCTCCACTGCTGCCAGAGGAGCCGCTGAGGAAGCGGAGGGCAGGGCTAGCCCTTGCCACACCGACGTCCTGGCTGCCTCCTCTAGGGCAGCACTCCACCTGGCGTCCTTCCACGTCGAAGACCTTGAAGAACATCGGGAGGCGCCGTCGTATTCAAGATGAATCACGAGGGCACCTCCTGTTCGGCAGACCCGGGCGATCTCGCCCTAGCCCCGGGTCATGTAGACCTTGCCCGGAGCGGTGACCTCGACCTCCGCTCCGGTCGCGGGGGTACCGTAGTCGGCGTGCTGCTGCCAGAGCTCAAGAGGCAAAGGAAGGAGGAAGGCGTATCTAGGAGCTTGGAGGCATGGCGGCGTGAAGTACGAGCTCGTGAGAGGAGTCTGCGGCATGGACTCCAGGAGCGATGGCGCGCACCGCCACAACTCCTTGTCGTCGCCGACGGCGCGGTCGGTGCCGCTCGGCATCTTCTTCTCTAAGGCCCTCAGCCCGGGCGTACAGAGGTAGCGGAAACCTAGGGGGTGGCTGCTCGTACCAAGGCCTCAACGTCTCCGGCCGAGCAACCTCGTCACGGCGGCCGGGGACCGGCCGTTTCTTTGGCGGGAGCGGGTCGGGCCCCTCTCGGGGGTCCTTCCCTTTCTCCTCGGCTGAGAACAGGCAGATCGGTGCCATTGGCGAAAAGATGGAGGAGGAGCAAGGAAGAAGAAGCGGGCGGAGCGCAAAGAGATGGACTGCGGGGGCTCGCGCCTCGCCGTACTTATAGTCTCGAGGAGGCCAACTGCCGGCCTCCGCGATCGCAGGTAATCATGACTCATTTTTGCATGCAGGGACTCGTCAAATCGGGCAGTTGCCGAGGCAGCGTGGGGAAGCGGAGACGCCCACGTCCAATCAACCGCCACGCGGCGACCAAGGCCGCGGGCTGTTGGGGCCCGCGGTGCTCTGCACTTGCCCTTTCACTTTGCTGCTAAGCCAAGTCCGAGCGCGCCTTGGCTCCGGGGCAACTATCGGAGTTCTGGGAATGGGGGTCCCCAGACTTGCCTGCCTGCGGCCTGCAGCGTGGATCAAGGAGAGGCCTAGTAGGCCCATCTTCATCAACTCAAGCTCAAGACCCTCGCGAGGGGCCAAGCCTCGCGGGGCAGACGACACAAGGCTTCCTCAGGAATGGCCTACCAGGTAGGCTCGCGAGGGGGCGGAGAGATCAAGGCAGGGGTGCCTCACGAGGTGCTCGTGACGCAAGCCATGACGATCGAGACCAGGCGGGCGCCGGCCTGCGCAGTGTCCTTGTTTCCTCTTTGGTGCAAAGGGGGCAGGCATAGGCGTGGAGTACCGAGGCATCAAGCAAAGGTTACCATTTCGGTGCAATGAGACCAAGACTAGCAGAGCGGCAGGACGGAGGTCACCGTGGAGCCCAAGACGGCATCATCGCCAGTGCCTTTTGCAGCCAAAGACCAACTTTAGTCAGGATAACTTGTACTAGATGTTCCCCTTCAAAATGGCCGTTGTTGGCTCCCTTCCCGCTCAATATTTGGGAAGAGGACCAGGGCCTCTATATATAGAGATAGCCACCACAGTAGAGGGCATCTCAACAACATCTCATAGAGTTCTCATCAGATCCAGAGGCGACCGAACTCACCCAAGTAGTTCACCGCACCAGCCCAAGAACACCTCTCGCGAGGCTGTTCTTCCTCTGTACTGTTCATCATCAGCCCCTGAGGCAATCCACCACACCACACACTGGATTAGGGTATTACACCACAACGGTGGCCCGAACCAGTATATACCTTGTGTCCCTTGTGTTGCTCATCGTGTAGCTTAGATTCATAGCGAGGCGTTGGGACGTGGATCGGTAGGGGGAAGATCTCCGCGCACACCCCAGAGTTCGAAACTTAAGGGTTTTGCCGGAACCCGATATCTGACAACCCCATCTAAGAGGGTAAGTCGGTTAGAAGCTGGCGGGTTACAAATTTATTATTGAGCCGGCTAGATGCTGGCGAGTTACAAAGTCATTATAAGCCACCCAAATAACATCGGCGAGTCGGTTATCTACAGATCCGAGATCGATGAAATTTTGTTAAGTGTAGGGCAAACAAGTTTCACAAGGTTACAACTATGTTTTCAGATCTGTGAATGGCGCGAAAAAGAAAATAATTGCTAGATTCTGAAGGAGGAAGGAATCTATTGATTCTGAAGGAGAAGAGAATCTATCCAGATGCAAAGCAAGGGCTAAAACAGCTACCGCTCTAGTTCTATTCTGTTTTCGGATTGAGATACAACCTCTAGGTAGGGAATGAATGAGCTCGGATGAGCTTGGACGAACACTGACGAACTCTATGAACTAAGGCATCCTAATGTGGATTTGACTAAGGAGAAGAGTGATACCTGATACATCTCCAACGTATCTATACTTTTTGATTGTTCCATGCTATTATATTACCCGTTTTGGATGTTTATGGGCTTTACTATATGCTTTTATATCATTTTTGAGACTGACCTACTAACCGGAGGCCTAGCCCGAATTGCTGTTTTTTTGCCTATTTCAGTGTTTCGAAGAAAAGGAATATCAAACGGAGTCCAAACGGAACGAAACCTTCAGGAGAGATCTTTTTGGAACAAACGCAATCCAGAAGACTTGGAGTGGACGTCAAGAAGTAGCCGAGGCGGCCACAAGGGTGCAAGGCGCGCCCTAGGGGGGTAGGCGCCCCCCCCCCCACCCTCGTGGGCCCCTTGTGGCTCGCCTGACCGACCTCCTTCGCCTATATATACTTCCATACCCTAAAAACATCCAGGAGCACCACGAAAACCTATTTCCAATGTCGCAACCTTCTGTACCCCTGAGATCCCATCTTGGAGCCTTTTTCGGTGCTCCGCCGGAGGGGGAATCGATCACGAAGGGCTTCTACATCATCGCCAAGGCCTCTCCGATGAGTTGTGAGTAGTTTACCACAGACCTTCGGGTCCATAGTTATTAGCTAGATGGCTTCTTCTCTCTCTTTGAATCTCAATACAATGTTCTCCTCGATCTTCTTCGAGATCTATTCGATGTAACTCTTTTTGCAGTGTGTTTGTCGAGATTCGATGAATTGTGTGGGTTTATGATCAAGTTTATCTATGAGAAATATTTGAATTTCCTCTGAATTCTTTTATGTATGATTGGTTATCTTTGGAAGTCTCTTCGAATTATCAGTTTGGTTTGGCCTACTAGATTGATCTTTCTTGCAATGGGAGAAGTGCTTAGCTTTGGGTTCAACCTTGCGGTGCCCTTTCCCAGTGACAGCAGGGGCAGCAAGGCACGTATTGTATTGTTTCCATCGAGGATAAAAAGATGGGGTTTATATCATATTGCTTGAGTTTATCCCTCTACATCATGTCATCTTGCCTAATGTGTTACTCTGTTCTTATGAATTTAATACTCTAGATGCATGCTGGATTGCAGTCGATGTGTGGAGTAATAGTAGTAGATGCAGAATCGTTTCGATCTACTTATCGCGGACGTGATGCCTATATACATGATCATGCCTAGATATTCTCATAACTATGCACTTTTCTATCAATTGCTCGACAGTAATTTGTTCACCCACCGTAATACTTATGCTATCTTGAGAGAAGCCTCTAGTGAAACCTATGGCCCCCGAGTCTATCTTCCATCATATAAGTTTCTGATCTACTTTATTTTGCAATCTTTACTTTCCTATCTATATCATAAAAATACCAAAAATATTTACAACCCCTTTATGGAGTTGGTTGCGAGGTTCTTGTTTGTTTGTGTAGGTACGAGGGACTTGCGTGGAGCCTGCTACTGGACTGATACCTTGGTTCTCAAAAACTGAGGGAAATACTTACGCTACTTTGCTGCATCACCCTTTACTCTTCAAGGGAAAACCAACGCAGTGCTCAAGAGGTAGCAAGAAGGATTTCTGGTGCCGTTGCCGGGGAGGCCTTCGCTCAAGTCAAGACATACCAAGTACCCATCACAAACTCATCTCCCTCGCATTACATTATTTTCCATTTGCCTCTCGCTCTCCTCTCCCCCACTTCACCATAGCCGTTTATTCGCCCTCTCTTTTACGTTCGCCTCTTTTTCGCTTGCCTCTTGTGTGCTTGTGTGTTGGATTGCTTGTCACGATGGCTCAAGATACTACTCCCTCCGTCCCAAAATAAGTGTCTCAACTTTGTAGTAACTCTAGTACAAAATTGCACTAAGTTTAAGACATTTATTTTGGGACAGAGGGGGTACTAAATTGTGTGACTTTTCCAATACCAATAATAATGATTTCCTTAGCACTTCGATTGCCCCTCTTAATGATGTTGAATCTTGTGAAATCAATGCTGCTTTGTTGAATCTTGTCATGAAAGATCAATTCTCCTGCCTTCCTAGTGAAGATGCTGCTATTCATCTAAACAATTTTGTTGATTTGTGTGATATGCAAAATAAGAAAGACATGGATAATGATATTGTTAAACTGAAGTTATTTCTGTTTTCACTTAGAGATCGTGCTAAAACTTGGTTTTCGTCTTTGCCTAAAAATAGTATTGATTCATGGAATAAGTGCAAAGATGCTTTTATCTCTAAGTATTTTCCTCCCGCTAAGATAATGTCTCTTAGAAACAATATTATGAATTTTAAACAACTTGATCATGAACTTGTTGCACAATCTTGGGAGAGGATGAAATTTTAATGATTCGCAATTGCCCTACTCATGGATTGAATTTATGGATGATCATACAAAAGTTTTATGCCTGATTGAATTTGCTTCTAGAAATCTTTTAGATTCGGCCGCGGGAGGCACTTTTATGGAAATCACTTTAGGAGAAGCTACTGAACTCCTAGATAATATTACAGTTAATTATTCTCAATGGCACACCGAAAGATCTCCTAGTAAAAAAGTTCATGCGATAGAAGAGATTAATGTTTTGAGTGGAAAGATGGATGAACTTATGAAGTTGTTTGCTAGTAAGAGTGCTCCTATTGATCCTAATGATATGCCTTTGTCTACTTTGATTGAGAATAATAATGAATCTATGGATGTGAATTTTGTTGATAGGAATAATTTTGGTAACAATGTGTATAGAGGAAACTTTAATCCTAGGCCGTTCCCTAGTAATTAGTCTAATAATTATGGTAATTTCTACAACAACTCTTATGGAAATTTTAATAAGATGCCCTCTGATTTTGAGAATAGTGTTAAAGAATTTATGATCTCTCAAAAGAATTTCAATGCTTTGCTTGAAGAAAAGTTGCTTAAAGTTGATTAATTGGCTAGGAACATGGATAGAATTTCTCTTGATGTTGATTCTTTGAAACTTAGATCTATTCCACCTAAGCATGATATCAATGAGTCTCTCAAAGCCATGATAATTTCCATTGATGAGTGCAAAGAAAGAACCTCTAGGATGCGTGCTAAGAAAGAGTGCTTTGTAAAACCGTGTTCTTCTAGTTTCCATGATAATAATGATGAAGATCTAAAAGTGATTGGTGTGTCTACTATTAAATCTTTGTTTTACAATATGAATCTTGATAATGATGGGACTGGAGATGAGTCAACTTTAGTTAAAAGGCGTCCCAATGATTCGGAATTTTTAGATCTTGATGCTAAAATTGGTAAAAGTGGGATTGGAGAGGTCAAAACTTTACATAGCAATGAACTTACTATTTTGGATTTCAAGGAATTTAATTATGATAATTGTTCTTTAATAGATTGTATTTACTTGTTGCAATCCGTGTTGAATTCTCCTCATGCTTATAGTCAAAATAAAGCTTTTACTAAACATATCGTTGATGCTTTGATGTAATCTTATGAAGAAAAACTTGAATTGGAAGTTTATATCCCTAGAAAACTTTATGATGAGTGGGAACCTACTATTAAAATTCAAATTAAAGATCATGAATGCTATGCTTTGTGTGATTTGGGTCCTAGTGTTTCCACGATTCCAAAAACTTTATGTGATGTGCTAGGTTCCCGTGAACTTGATGATTGCTCTTTAAACTTGCACCTTGCGGATTCCACGAAGGATAAATGATGTTCTTATTGTTGCAAATAGGAATTATGTGCTCGTAGATTTTATTTTCCTTCATATAGATTGCAATCTTTCATGTCCTATTATTCTTGGTAGACCTTTCCTTAGAACGATTGGTGCAATTATTGATATGAAGGAAGGAAATATTAGATTCCAATTTCCATTAAGGAAAGGCATGGAACACTTTCCTAAAAAGAAAATCAAATTACCTTATGAATCTATTATGAGAGCCACTTATGAATTGAATACTAAAGATGGCAATGTTTAGATCTATTCTCGCTTTTATGCCTAGCTAGGGGCGTTAAACGTTAGCGTTGTTGGGAGGCAACCCAATTTTATTTTTGTTCCTTGATCTTTGTTCATGTCTAGTAATAAATAATTCATCTAGCCTATGTTTAGATGTGGTTTTATGTTTTAATTAGTGTTTCTGCCAAGTAGAACCTATAGGGTCATCTTGGGTGATAGTTAATTTGATCTTGCTAAAAACAGAAACTTTTTCACGCGCGAGAATAATTTTAATAAATCAGAGAAACATGCTTTTTAGTTGATTCTTCTTGAAGTAGATCATTAGACAAATTTCCTAGGACTTCATATTTTGGTAGGATTTTTAGAGTTCCATAAGTATTCGAAAGTTACAGATTGCTACAGACTGTTCTGTTTTTGACAGATTCTGTTTTTCGTGTGTTGTTTGCTTATTTTGATGAATCTATGGCTAGTATCGGGGGGTATGAACCATAGAGAAGTTGGAATACAGCAGTTTTAACACCAATATAAATAAAGAATGTGTTAATTACAGTACCTTAAGTGGTGGTTTTTCTTTCTTGCACTAACGGAGCTTATGAGATTTCCTGTTGAGTTTTGTGTTGTGAAGTTTTCAAGTTTTGGGTAAAGATTTGATGGACTATGGAATAAGGAGTGGCAAGATACTAAGCTTGGGTATGACCATGGAACGCCAAGATAATTCAAGGACAACCAAAAGCCTAAGCTTGGGGATGCCCCGGAAGGCATCCCCTCTTTCGTCTTCGTCTATCGGTAACTTTACTTGGAGCTATATTTTTATTCAGCACGTGATATGTGTTTTGCTTGGAGCGTCTTGTATGATATGAGCCTTTGCTTTTTAGTTTACCAAAATCATCCTTGCTGTACACAACTTTTGGGAGAGACACACATGATTCGGAATTTATTAAAATACTCTATGTGCTTCACTTATATCTTTTGAGCTAGACAAATTTGCTCTAGTGCTTCACTTATATCTTTTTAGAGCACGGTGGTGGTTTTATTTTGTAGAAATTATTGGTCTCTCATGCTTCACTTATATTATTTTGAGAGTCTTTTAGAACAACATTGTATTTTCTATGGTTATAAAGTTGGTCCTAATATGATGGGCATCCAAGTTGGGTATAATAAAAAACTATCATAGAAAGTGCATTGAATACTATGAGAAGTTTGATGCTTGATGATTGTTTTGAGATATGAGGATGCTAATATTAGAGTCATGCTAGTTGAGTAGTTGTGAATTTGAGAAATACTTGTGTTAAAGTTTGTGATTCCCGTAGCATGCACGTATGGTGAACCGTTATGTGATGAAGTTGGAGCATGATTTATTTATTGATTGTCTTCCTCATGTGTGGAGGTCGGGATCGCGCGATGATTAACTCCTACCAACCCTTCCCCTAGGAGCATGCATGTAGTACTTTGTTTTGATTACTTTTTGATTTTTGCAATAAGTATATGGGTTCTTTATGACTAATGTTGAGTCCATGGATTATACGCACTCTCACCCTTCCACCATTGCTAGCCTATCTTGTGCCGTGCAACTTTCACCGGTACCATACACCCACCATATACCTTCCTCAAAACAGCCACCATACCTACCTATTATGGCATTTCCATAGCCATTCCAAGATATATTGCCATGCAACTTTCCACTGTTCCGTTTATTATGACACTCTCCATCATTGTCATATTTCTTTTGCATGATCATGTAGTTGACATCGTATTTGTGGCAAGGCCACCTTCATAATTCTTCATACATGTCACTCTTGATTCATTGCATATCCCGGTACACCGCTAGAGGCATTCACATAGAGTCATATTTTGTTCTAAGTATTGAGTTGTAATTATTGAGTTGTAAGTAAATAAAAGTGTGATGATGTTCATTATTAGAGCATTGTCCCAAGTGAGGAAAGGATGATGGAGACTATGATTCCCCCACAAGTTGGGATGAGACTCCGGACTTTATGAAAAATAAAAGAGGCCAAAGAAGCCCAAATAAAAAGAGAGGCCAAAGAAGCCCACCAAAATAAATAAAGAAAATGAGAGAAAATGAGAGAAGGGACAATGTTACTATCCTTTTTCCACACTTGTGCTTCAAAGTAGCACCATGATCTTCATGATAGAGAGTCTCCTATGTTGTCACTTTCATATACTAGTGGGAATTTTTTATTATAGAACTTGGCTTGTATATTCCAATGATGGGCTTCCTCAAAATGCCCTAGGTCTTCGTGAGCAAGCAAGTTGGATGCACACCCACTTAGTTTCTTTTTGAGCTTTCATACACTTATAGCTCTGGTGCATCCATTGCATGGCAATCCCTACTCACTCACGTTGATATCTATTAATGGGCATGTCCATAGCCCGTTGATACGCCTAGTTGATGTGAGACTATCTTCTCCTTTTTTGTCTTCTCCACAACCACCATTCTATTCCACGTATAGTGTTATATCCATGGCTCACGCTCATGTATTGCGTGAAGATTGAAAAAGTTTGAAAATACTAAAGTATGAAACAATTGCTTGGCTAAAACCGGGGTTGTACATAATTTAAATATTTTGTGTGATGAAGATAGAGCATAGCCAGACTATATGATTTTGTAGGGATAACTTTCTTTGGCCATGTTATTTTGAGAAGACATGATTACTTTGTTAGTATGCTTGAAGTATTATTACTCTTATGTCAATATGAACTTTTATCTTGAATCATTTGGATCTGAAAATTCGTGCCACAATAAAGAAAATTACATTGAGAATTATGCTAGGTAGCTTTCCACATCAAAAATTCTGTTTTTATCATTTACCTACTCGAGGACGAGCAGGAATTAAGCTTGGGGATGCTTGATACGTCTCCAACGTATCTATAATTTTTTATTATTCCATGCTATTATATTACCCGTTTTGGATGTTTATGGGCTTTACTATACGCTTTTATATCATTTTTGGGACTAACCTACTAACCAGAGGCCCAGCCCGAATTGCTGTTTTTTTGCCTATTTCAGTGTTTCGAAAAAGAGGAATATCAAACGCAGTCCAAACGGAATGAAACCTTCGGGAGAGACCTTTTTGGAACAAATGCAATCCAGAAGACTTGGAGTGGACGTCAAGAAGCAGCCAAGGCGGCCACGAGGGTGCAGGGCGCGCCCTAGGGGGTGGGCACTCCCCCCACCCTCGTGGGCCCCTCGTGGCTCCCATGACTGACCTCCTTCGCCTATATATACTTCCATACCCTGGAAACATCCAGGAGCACCACGAAAACCTATTTCCACTGCCGCAACCTTCTATACCCGCGAGATCCCATCTTGGAGCCTTTTTCGGCGCTCTACCAGAGGGGGACTCGATCACAGAGGGTTTCTACATCATCGCCAAGGCCTCTCTGACGAGTTGTGAGTAGTTTACCACGGACCTTCGGGTCCATAGTTATTACCTAGATGGCTTCTTCTCTCTCTTTGAATCTCAATACAATGTTCTCTTCGATCTTCTTGGAGATCTATTTGATGTAACTCTTTTTACGGTGTGTTTGTTGAGATCCGATGAATTGTGGGTTTATGATCAAGTTTATCTCTGAGAAATATTTGAATTTCCTCTTAATTCTTTTATGTATGATTTGTTATCTTTGCAAGTCTCTTCGAATTATCAGTTTGGTTTTGCCTAATAGATTGATCTTTCTTGCAATGGGATAAGTGCTTAGCTTTGGGTTCAATCTTGCGGTGTCCTTTCCCAGTGACAGTAGGGCCAGCAAGGCACGTATTGTATTGTTGCCATCGAGGATAAAAAGATGGGGTTTATATCATATTGCTTGACTTTATCCCTCTACATCATGTCATCTTGCCTAATGCGTTACTCTGTTCTTATGAACTTAATACTCTAGATGCATGCTGGATATCGGTCGATGTGTGGAGTAATAGTAGTAGATGCAGAATCGTTTCGATCTACTTGTCGCGGACGTGATGCCTATATACATGATCATGCTTAGATATTCTCATAACTATGCACTTTTCTATCAATTGCTCGACAGTAATTTGTTCACCCACTGTAATACTTATGCTATCTTGAGAGAAGACACTAGTGAAACCTATGGCCCCCGGGTCTATCTTCCATCATATAAGTTTCTGATCTACTTTATTTTGTAATCTTTACTTTCCAATCTATATCATAAAAATACCAAAAATATTTATCTTATCTTATTATCTCTATCAGATCTCACTTTCGCAAGTGGCCGTGAAGGGATTGACAACCCCTTTATCGCGTTGGTTGCGAGGTTCTTATTTGTTTGTCTAGGTACGAGGGACTTGCGTGGAGCCTCCTACTGGATTGATACCTTGGTTCTCAAAAACTGAGGGAAATACTTACACTACTTTGCTGTATCAACCTTTCCTCTTCAAGGGAAAACCAATGCAGTGCTCAAGAGGTAGCAATACCTGATGGTCTAGAGGAGTAGTGGATGAACACCATCAATTTCTGATCTCAGCAGGTTGATGCAGCAGCCTCGATGAGGTGGTCGGCGTGGTTTAGCGGCGGCGGCAGAGCTCCGGTCGTAGCGGATATCATGAGGAGGAGGGAGAAGAACAGGCGACGGGGGTAAGAGTGAAAAAGGGGACCCCCATCCTATTTATAAGGGAAAGTGGAATGATAAAATGGTACGCGCGGAAATCATGGAGGCATCATGATTATCTTAACAGAGGAGGTGCCTCGATTCTGGGACGACTGGTTCAATGTAAAAAGATTCGTTGTGATATCATAAGTTTTTTCTGGATTTATTTTGCATGATGTCATGGCGGGTTACAAGAATCCGTTTCAAGTTACGCGTTGGAAGGAATCAAAGAAGACTCACCAACCGGCAAGTGAAGATCGACATGAATGAGTTCAAATCAATCTGGGGCCTAATGTTGGGGATATAACCCCACGGTGTGACCCGGTCAGGAGGGGCCGGGTTACACTGTTGGTGACTCAATAGAGAAAGCCTAAGTAGGCCCAAGAAGAGGAGATATGAAGACTAGAGGTGGCTCACAAGGCGGGCATGTTGATGGCCCAAGATCAAGCGATGGTGCTGTAACCCGGAGATGTGAGCCGCCCGATGGCGACTTGCCTAGCAAGGCAAGGCGATCTATAAGGTGCCTAAAAACTACTTTTAGTTGGAACCCTAATAATCTATATCATTCTAATCTAATTTGGATCGCTCTACTGGGTCAAAAAACAAGGGATCGCCTACTTATATACCAAACTGGAAGGGCCACTGTCTAAGCTATTAGTGGGATGGTTTGAACTATTGATTTACTGAATCGAGTGAAGTTGTGTTGCATAACATATAGGTCGCCAAGGCCCAGAAGTACAACTGGTCGCCCTAACAGTCACTCTCAAGCTTACTTGAGTGACAAAAGTCACTTAGCTTCTTTAATAGGGCTTGCCAAAGAACCCCTCCGGGGCCCCGGGAAGAGGAAGAAGGATGTAGAGCCAAGGTCTCCTCTTTTTGTTCGCTCTTCCCGGCATGTAGAGATCCGATTGGGCTTATAGTTTAATTGGTTGAAATGTACCGCTCATAACGGTGATATTGTAGGTTCGAGCCCTACTAAGCCCATCTGACCTGCTTAATCAATGACTCCGATAGTCACCCGAACCACTCTCTTGGATAGCCCACAACCTCTCTTCTAAATGCGAATGAAGACTCGATCAACATACAAGGTTTGCCTTCTTATGAGAAGGAGGGTTCTGAATTGTGTTCTCAGTGCAAAGGGAGTCTTTGGGAAGGTCCCGTTTTTCTAAAGAGAGAGAAGATCAGTAGAGAAGTCTGGCAGCTATTCGGGGGTCAGCTTTGGGATTTGCCTGATCGACCCCTACCAGTGTATTAATCTACCAAATTGAAGATTGGAAAATTAACTGCTCCGTTATGTGGGCTTCTTTCGCAGCTCTCTTCATGTTGCAAAGTTGGATCCCGGTGGAAAGAAAGACGCAATGAAGGAGGAGCTTGGTGCACTTCAGAAGAACAAGACGTGGGATCTTCTTCCACTCCTAGCAGGAAAAAGAGCAGTTGGATGCAAATGGGTGTTCACCATAAAACAGACTCCAGAGGGTAAGGTGGATAGATAGAAGGCAAGTCCGCTGGATAAACACCAGAATTGCTATCAGCTTCTTTTGTTTGTAATGAACAAGCAACTGATTCGGGATTGCCAATAGAAAAGGATAGAACCAACTAGCAGCTTTTGGAAACCAGGACCCGGGTTGGTCACGTTGTGTGATCTGACTTGGATTCTTGTAAGCCCAGGGCCTCAACCTGTGTATATAAAGGAAAGACCCTGAGGCGGTTTAACTCAAGTAACAATCAATCTGCAAACATTTTATTCAAAAGGAGAAGACATGTAATATGGGCTCTTTGTTACATCACTAGCAATGCATATGAGAGCCACTCAACATTTTCATCGTGGTCTTCTCCTTGGTACGACTCAATAAAAAGAAAATAATTTCAGAGAAACACACTGAAATATTTTTGGAGTTTTTAGTTTTTTGTTGAAGAAAGCAAATTAAAGAAAAACAAAAACAAAAACGATAAAAACTATTTACACGGGAAAGCTCCCAAGAAGCAAAAGAAGAACAAGGAAATCTTTTTGGGTTTTATTTCAATAGTACAACTAATTAAGCTAGAAAAAAAACTGAAAAGAAGCAAGAAACATTTTTTTTGGATTTTCTCAAAGTTTTTCAAACACACAAGAAGAAAGCGAGAAAATAAATCTAGCATGGATAATACAATGAAAAAGTGTGAAAATCGACAACTGGAATTAAATGTGTGAACATGAATGTAATGTTGGTGGAAATACGTACTCCCCCAAGTTTAGGCTTTTGGCCTAGCTTGGTGATCACCGTCCGCGGCCAGCATAATAGTCAGAGTGGTAGCTCACAGAGGCTCTTGGTGCAGCCTCCTCAGCCCGCCGAGCAGCCACGACCTCTGCGTTGTGCGCGCATGCCTCGCTCTTAAGAACATAATACCTTCCTTTGATGTGATAATCAAAGAGAGCAGGCGCAGGCAAAATAACTAGCACAATACATTTTTTGTCGAACATCAAGTTATAAGTATAATCAGTGATTGTGCCTATAAGGAACTTATGACGTTTCATGGCATCAAAGTCCAAGTACTGAGCAGGCAAGATGGGGTCATAAGGCAGAGGTGTAACACCAACCTCTTTAGCTAAAAGAGAAGCATAAATCCCACCATAAAAAAACAACTACCAGAGTTCGGTTGCAAGCTGCGTGCAACAATCGCTCCAAGGTCATAACGTTTAATACCGGTAAGAGCAGTGTGTATGAGGCTCAAGTCAGGAGCACATAGTCTACTACAATCTTGCTTGCCTACGATGCATTTGCCATTAAATAGTGCAAAGTAATGAATTGATGGGAAATGAATACTTTTTATTCTACCTTGTGTCACTCCTCTATCCTCACTGTAGCAAAGGCTAGTTAAAAATGACTCATATTCAGATCTTGGTGGCTCGTCTAGCGAACCCCAATGTGGGATTTTTTAGGCAGTACAAAACATCTCTAGAGGCATGGTAAATGGATGATCATAAAGACTAAATGAAACTCTAAGCTCACATGGATGAAATTTAAATTTCTTAGTGAACGTTTCTGTGAGGTTGAGATGATGAATGCACTTATCTTCGATGTAGGGGCCGAGCTCGGTGTTGTGAACATACTGCTCAAATTCTTCTTTCATACATGCGCTCACCATGAAATTGTTACACAGCCATAAGCATGATTTGATAGCCTCATCCCGCATTTTTCTTGCGCTTGGTTCAACATAAGACCGACGTATTGAGCCACTACTAGATGATGCCTCCATAGACCTCTTCCTCGAAGAACTGCTAAAGAATTGCATTTTTATTTGTGAACAATTTCTGGAAAAAATTGGGACACAAAATTTTTGTCAACAAAACTTCACAAGATTAATAACAACTACTCATAAGGAGACATAGAGGCCATACTAAGCATTCAAACTACTTAGAACTCGAAGAATTCAACATGCAAGCTCATCTACAGCAGCACAAAGGGTAGCTAATTATTCAAAATACAAACCACTAAAGAAAAAACTAATTGGAGCAATGGAGGAGTCACATACCAAGTAGCAATCCCCCAAAACAGTTTCGAAAATGGAGCTTCGAGCAAAGAGATCGAAATCTATGGGAATGAGAGCAAGAACACGAGAGAGAGCTATGGTGATTTTTTCTGGAGATAGGACATGGCATGGGCTAAAGTAGTAAGTGAGGGGACCCACGTGGGGACCACAACCCACCAGGGTGCGCTTGGGGGTGCTGGCGCGCCCTGGTGTCTTGTGGTCATCAGGTGCACCCCCCCCCTGATGTTATTCGCACCAAAAATTCATAAATATTTAGAAAAAAATCGTATTAAATTTTCAGGGCATTCTGAGAACTTTTATTTTTGGGTCATTTTTTATTGCACGGGAAATTGAGAAAACAGACAAAACATGGTATTTATTTTATTTAACTAAGAAAAAAAGAAAACAAAAGTTGGGAGTAGAAAGTTGTGCTTACTAAATTCATCAACTTCATACCTCTCAAAATTGATCCATTAATAAGGTTCATCAAGTCTTATTAACAACCACCTTCAATTAGCATGAAACCAAAGAACTTTCGTAAAACACTAAGTTACCTCAAAAGGGATATGCATGTCCCCAACAATATGCATTTCATATTTCTTTTTGGCAGTAGGTAGAGGCAGTTGAAAACTTCCAATAGTGAGTGTTGGGGATATAACCCCGCGGTGTGACCCGCCCAGGAGGGGCCGGGTTACACTGTTGGTGACTCAATAGAGAAAGCCTAAGTAGGCCCAAGAAGAGGAGATATAAGACTAGAGGTGGCTCACAAGGTGGGCACATTGATGGCCCAAGATCAGGCGATGGTGCTGTAACCCGGAGATGTGAGCCGCCCGATGGTGACTTGCCTAGCAAGGCAAGGCGATCTAGAACTTGAGTTGGTCACATTGTGTGATCTGACTTAGATTCTTGTTAGCCTAGGGCCTCGACCTGTGTTTATAAAGGTGAGACCCTGCGGCAGGTTAACTCAAATAACAATCAATCGATAGCTAGGTCAAGCAATTCCGCTGCCTTGTAACCGATACCCAATCAATACAACACAAAGTAGGACATAGGCTTTTACCTCGTTGGTGAGGGGACGAACCTGGAAAAACTCATGTCTCTCGTCCCATTCAACCCCATTAAGCTAACATGCGTTGCAATAGCTCGCATCTGCTGTGACAAAACAAAGACAGTGAGTGTTGGATATTTTTCAATAACATTAATACCATTCACTTGGAATTGTTTCTTTGGAAAGTGCACCATATGCTCATTACCATTGATATGAAAAGATACCTTCCTTTTATTGCAATCAATAACAGCCCCAGCAGTATTCAAGAAGGGTCTACCAAGGATAATCGACATGTTGTCATCCTCGGGCATCTCAAGTATAACAAAGTCAGTTAAGGTAGTAACATTTGCAACAACAACGGGCACATCCTCACAAATACGAATAGGTATGCAGTTGATTTATCAGCCATTTGTAAAGATATATTAGTAGGTGTGAGCTTATTCAAATCAAGTCTTTTATATAAGGAGAAAGGCATAACACTAACACCAGCTTCTAAATCACGCAAAGCAGTTTTTACATAATTTCTTTTGATGGAGCAAGGTATAGTTGGTATTCCCGGGTCTTAAAGCTTTTTAGGTACTCCATCCTTCAAAGAACAATTAGCAAGCATGGTGGAGATTTCATCTTCCGGTATCATTCGCTTATTAGTGATGATGCCTTTCATGTATTTTTCATAAGGTGACATATTTAAAATATGAGTCAAGCGAGTGCGCAAAAAGACTGGCCTAAGCATTTTAGCAAAGCGTTCAAATTCTTCATCATCTTTTTTCTTAGTTGATTTAGGTGGAAAGGGCATAGGTTTTTGAACCCATGGTTCTCTTTCTCTTCCATGTTTTCTAGCAACAAAGTCTCTTTTATTCTATCTTTTATTTTTAGGTTGTGGGTTATCAAGATCAATAGTTGGTTCTATTGTCCGATGGTCTGTTGGGGAAGAAGAGGTGAGGAAGAAGGGTATAGCATGAAACATATGGATCCAACCTCCCTCCTCCCACCCTCCCATGGCAACTCCCACCTCCTTAACGCCATCACCGCCGATGCATCCCTCCATGGACTCTTCTAGCCGATCTAAGTTATGGCCAACATCCTCCACTGGGATTTTGCCCCTGGGCTCAAGGTGGAGGATCAGATTCGGTGCAGGTTTGGATCCTCGGTTCACTATATTCATGCTACCTCTTGAGCATTGTGTTGGTTTTCCTTTGAAGAGGAAAGGGTGATGCAGCAAAGTAGCGTAAGTATTTCCCTCAGTTTTTGAGAACCAAGGTATGAATCCAGTAGGAGGCTCCACGCAAGTCCCTCGTACCTACACAAACAAACAAGAAC
The DNA here is from genome assembly GCF_002162155.2 of Triticum dicoccoides. NCBI lineage: Eukaryota > Viridiplantae > Streptophyta > Magnoliopsida > Poales > Poaceae > Triticum > Triticum dicoccoides. The sequence continues at coordinate 264,655,776 of NC_041393.1, forward strand.
CTCGCAACCAACGCGATAAAAGGGTTGTCAATCCCTTCACGGCCACTTGCGAAAGTGAGATCTGATAGAGATAATAAGATAAGATAAATATATTTGGTATTTTTATGATATAGATTGGAAAGTAAAGATTGCAAAATAAAGTAGATTGGAAACTTATATAATGGAAGATAGACCCGGGGGCCATAGGTTTCACTAGTGGCTTCTCTCAAGATAGCATAAGTATTATGGTGGGCGAACAAATTACTGTCGAGCAATTGATAGAAAAGTGCATAGTTATGAGAGTATCTAGGCATGATCATGTATATAGGCATCACGTCCGCGACAACTAGACCAAAACGATTCTGCATCAACTACCATTACTCCACACATCGATCGCTATCCAGCATGCATCTAGAGTATTAAGTTCATAAGAACACAGTAACGCATTAGGCAAGATGACATGATGTAGAGGGATAAACTCAAGCACTACGATATAAACCCCATCTTTTTATCCTCAATGGCAACAATACAATACGTGCCTTGCTGCCCCTGCTATCACTGGGAAAGGACACCGCAAGATTGAACCCAAAGCTAAGCACTTCTCCCATTGCAAGAAAGATTAATCTAGTAGGCCAAACCAAACTCATAATTCGAAGAGACTTGCAAAGATAACCAATCATACATAAAAGAATTCAGAGGAGATTCAAATATTTCTCATAGATAAACATGATCATAAACCCACAATTCATCGAATCTCGACAAACACACCGTAAAAAGAGTTACATCGAATAGATCTCCAAGAAGATCGAGGAGAACATTGTATTGAGATTCAAAGAGAGAGAAGAAGCCATCTAGATAATAACTATGGACACGATGGTCTGTGGTAAACTACTCACAACTCGTCGGAGAGGCCTTGGCGATGATGTAGAAGCCCTCCGTGATCGATTCCCCCTCCTATAGAGCGCCGGAAAAGGCCCCAAGATGGGATCTCACGGGTACAGAAGGTTGCGACGGTGGAAATAGGGTTTCATGGTGCTCCTGGATGCTTTCGGGGTACGTAGATATATATAGGCGAAGGAGGTCGGTCAGGGGAGCCACGAGGGGTCCACGAGGGTGGGGGGCGCGCCCACCCCCCTAGGGCGTGCTCTGCACCCTCGTGGCCGCCTCGGCTGCTTCTTGACGTCCACTCCAAGTCTCCTAGATTGCGTTTGTTCCAAAAAGATCTCTCCCGAAGGTTTCATTCCATTTGGACTCCGTTTGATATTCCTTTTCTTTGAAACACTGAAATAGGAAACAGCAATTCAGGTTGGGCCTCCGGTTAGTAGGTTAGTCCCAAAAATGATATAAAACTGTATAGTAAAGCCCAAAAACATCCAAAACGGGTAATATAATAGCATGGAACAATCAAAAATTATAGATACATTGGAGACGTATCAAGCATCCCCAAGCTTAATTCCTGCTCATCCTCGATTAGGTAAATGATAAAAATAGAATTTTTGATGTGGAATGCTACCTAGCATATTTCTCAATGTAATTTTCTTTATTGTGGCATGAATGTTCAGATCCAAATGATTCAAGATAAAAGTTCATATTGACATAAGAATAGTAATACTTCAAGCATACTAAGAAGTAATCATGTCTTGTCAAAATAACATAGCGAAAGAAAGCTTATCCCTACAAAATCATATAGTTAGGCTATGTTTCATTTTTGTCACACAAAATACTCCCATCATGCACAACCCCGGTTTCAGCCAAGCAATTGGTTCATACTTTTTAACGCGCTTCAGCTTTTTTAACTCTCACGCAATACATGAGCGTAAGCCTTGGATATAGCACTATGGGTGGAATAGAATATGATGATGGAGGTTGTGTGGAGAAGACAAAAAAGGAGAAAGTCTCGCGTTGACGAGGCTAATCAATGGGCTATGGAGATGCCCATAAATTGATGTCAACATGAGGAGTAGGGATTGCCATGCAACGGATGCACTAGAGCTATAAATGTATGAAAGCTCAACAAAAGAAACTAAGTGGGTGTGCATCCAACTTGCTTGCTCACGAAGACCTAGAGCATTTTGAGGAAGTCCGTCATTGGAATATACAAGCCAATTTCTATAATGAAAAATTCCCACTAGTATATGAAAGTGACAAAATAAGAGACTCTCTATCATAAAGATCATGGTGCTACTTTGAAGCACAAGTGTGGAAAAGGATAGTAACATTGTCCCCCCTTTTTTTGGCCTTCCCCTTTTTTTGGCCTTTCTCTTTTTTTTAATTTGGACTTTCTCTTTTTTTATTAAGGGACAATGATCTAATAATGATGATCATCACACTTCTATTTACTTACAACTCATGGATTACAACTCGATACTAGAACAAAATATGACTCTATATGAAGACTTCGGCGGTGTACCGAGATATGCAATGAATCAAGAGTGACATGTATGAAAATTATGCATGGTGGCTTTGCCACAAATACGTTGTCAACTACATGATCATGCAAAAGCAATACGACAATAATGGAGCGTGTCATAGTAAACAGAACACTGGAAAGTTGCATGCTAATATATCTCGGAATGGGTATGGAAATGCCATAATAGGTAGGTATGGTGGCTGTTTTGAGGAAGATATAAGGAGGTTTATGTGTGATAGAGCATATCGTATCACGGGGTTTGGATGCACCGGCGAAGTTTGCACCAACTCTCAAGGTGAGAAAGGGCAATGCACGGTACTGTAGAGGCTAGCAATGATGGAAGGGTAAGGGTGTGTATAATCCATGGACTCGCATTAGTCATAAAGAACTCATATACTTATTGCAAAATTTTATTAGCCCTCGAAGCAAAGTACTACTATGCATGCTCCTTGGGGAAGGGTTGGTAGGAGTTAACCATCGCGTGATCCCGACCTCCACTCATAAGGAAGGCAATCAAAAGAGCACCCCATGCTACAAATTTGTTACACAACTTTTTCCATACGTGCATGCTACGAGACTTGCCAACTTTAACACAAGTATTTATCAATTTCATAATTACCCAACTAGCATGACTCTAACATTACCACCTTTATATATCAAAACAATTATCAAGCATCAAGTTGATCATAGTATTCAATGCACTTTCTATGATAGTTTTTATTATACCCAACTTGGATGCCCATCATATTAGGACCAATTTTATAACCATAGCAAATACCATGCTGTTATAAAAGACTCTCAAAATAATATAATAATATAAGTGAAGCATGAGAGATCAATAATTTCTACAAAATAAAACCACCGCCGTGCTCTAAAAATATATAAGTGAAGCACTAGAGCAAAATTGTCTAGCTCAAAAGATATAAGTGAAGCACATAAAGTATTCTAATAAATTCCGAATCATGTGTGTCTCTCCCAAAAGGTGTGTACAAAAAGGATTATTGTGGTAAACTAAAAAGCAAAGACTCATATCATACAAGACGCTCCAAGCAAAACACATATCATCTGGTGAATAAAAATGTAGCTCCAAGTAAAGTTACCGATAGACGAAGACGAAAGAGGAGATGCCTTCCAGGGCATCCCCAAGCTTAGGCTTTTGGTTGTACTTGAATTATCTTGGGGTGCCATGGGCATCCCTAAGATTAGGCTCTTCACTCCTTATTCCATAGTCCATCAAATCTTTACCCAAAACTTGAAAACTTCACAACACAAAACTCAACAGAAAATCTCATGAGCTCCGTTAGTGCAAGAAAGAAAAAACCACCACTTAAGTTACTGTAATGACCTCATTATTTATTTATATTGGTGTTAAACCTACTGTATTACAACTTATATATGGTTCATACCCCCCGATACTAGCCATAAATTCATCAAAATAAGCAAACAACACACGAAAAACAGAATCTGTCAAAAACAGAACAGTCTGTAGAAATCTGTAACTTTCAAATACTTCTGGAACACTGAAAATCCTACAAAACTAGGAATTCCTAGGCAATTTGTCTATTGATCTACTGAAAAAATAATCAACTCAAAATTACGTTTCTGTGATTTATTAAAATTATTCTCGTGTGCGCAAAAGTTTCTGTTTCTCAGCAAGATCAAATTAACTATCACCCAAGATGATCCTATAGGTTCTACTTGGCACAAACACTAATTAAAACATAAAACCACATCTAAAAAGAAGCTAGATGAATTATTTATTTAATAACATCAAGGAAAAATATTGGGTTGTCTCCCAACAAGCGCTTTTCTTTAAAGCCTTTTAGCTAGGCATTGATAAATTTAATGATGCTCACATGAAAGACAAGAATTGAAGCGCAAAGAGAGCATAATGAAACACGTGACAAACACATCTAAGTCTAACATACTTCCTATGAATAGGCATATTATAATCAAACAAATTTGCAAGGCAAGCAAAAACTAGCAGATGCAAGGAAGAAGAAAGAGACGAGAGCAATCTCAACATGACGAGAGGTAATTTAGTAAGATAAAAATTTCTACGACCATATTTTCCTCTCTCATAATAATTACATGTAGGATCATAGGAAAATTCAACAAAATAGCTATCACATAACATATTCTCAACACGATCCACATGCATGTGAAGTTGACACTCTTCCAAAATAGTGGGATTATCATTAACAAAAGTCATGACCTCTCCAAACCCACTTTTATCAAAAATACCATAAAATTGAACATTCTTCAAATATGTGGGATCTAAAGTTGACACTCTTCCAAACCAACTTTCAATATTATTGCAAACACTATTATCAATCTCATATTCATCATGGGGCTTGAATAAATTTTCAAGACCATAAGAAGAATCACCCCAATCATGATCATTGCAACAAGTAGTAGACATAGCAAAACTAGCATCCCCAAGCGTAGGGTTTTGCATATTATTAGCACAATTTACATCAATGGAATTTATAATAAAATCATTGCAATCATGCTTTTTATTCAAAGATCTATCATGAATTGCTTCATAAAGTACTTCATCACAATTTTCAGATTCACGAATTTCAAGCAAAACCTCATAAAGATAATCTAGTGCACTCAACTCACCAGCAATAGGTTCATCATAATTGGATATCTTAAAGAGATTAGCAAGTGGATGAGGATCCATAAACTTTTAGCAAGCGAAGATGCAAGCAAAAATAAGGCACATGGTAACATAAGATCGGATGGAAGAAGGGCGAATAAAACGGCAAGGGTGAAGTGGGGGAGAGGAAAATGAGAGGCAAATGGCAAATAATGTAATGCGAGGCAGAAGAGTTTGTGATGGGTACTTGGTATGTCTTGACTTGAGTGAAGACCTCTCCGGCAATGGCGCCAGAAATCCTTATTGCTACCTCTTGAGCACTGCGTGGGTTTTCCCTTCAAGAGGAAAGGGTGATGCAGGAAAGTAGCATAAGTATTTCCCTTAGTTTTTTAGAACCAAGGTATCAATCCAGTAGGAGGCTCCACGCAAGTCCCTCGTACCTACACAAACAAACAAGAACCTCGCAACCAACGCGATAAAGGGTTTGTCAATCCCTTCATGGCCACTTGCGAAAGTGAGATCTAATAGAGAAAATAAGATAAGATAAATATTTTTTGGTATTTTTATGATATAGATTGGAAAGTAAAGATTGCAAAATAAAGTAGATTGGAAACTTATATAATGGAAGATAGACCCGGGGGCCATAGGTTTCACTAGTGGCTTCTCTCAAGATAGCATAAGTATTACGGTGGGTGAACAAATTATTGTCGAGCAATTGATAGAAAAGTGCATAGTTATGAGAATATCTAGGCATGATCATGTATATAGGCATCACGTCCGCGACAAGTAGACCGAAACGATTCTGCATCTACTACTATTACTCCACACATCGACCGCTATCCAGCATGCATCTAGAGTATTAAGTTCATAAGAACAGAGTAACGCATTAGGCAAGATGACATGATGTAGAGGGATAAGCTCAAGCAATATGATATAAACCCCATCTTTTTATCCTCGATGGCAACAATTCAATACATGCCTTGCTGCCCCTGCTATCACTGGGAAAGGACACCGCAAGATTGAACCCAAAGCTAAGCACTTCTCCCGTTGCAAGAAAGATCAATCTAGTAGGCCAAACCAAACTGATAATTCGAAGAGACTTGCAAAGATAACCAATCATACATAAAAGAATTCAGAGGAGATTCAAATATTTCTCATAGATAAACTTGATCGTAAACTCACAATTCATCAGATCTCGTCAAACACACCGCAAAAAGAGTTACATCGAATAGATCTCCAAGAAGATCGAGGAGAACATTGTATTGAGATTCAAAGAGAGAGAAGAGGCCATCTAGCTAGTAACTATGGACCCGAAGGTCTGTGGTAAACTACTCACAACTCATCGGAGAGGCCTTGGCGATGATGTAGAAGCCCTCCGTGATCGATTCCCCCTCTGGCAGAGCGTCGGAAAAGGCCCCAAGATGGGATCTCACGGGTACAGAAGGTTGCGGTGGTGGAAATAGGGTTTCGTGATGCTCTTGGATGTCTTTGGGGTACGTAGATATATATAGGCGAAGGAGGTCGGTCAGGGGAGCCACGAGGGGCCCACGAGGGTGGGGGCATGCCCACCCCCCTAGGGCGCGCCCTGCACCCTCGTGGCCGCCTCCGCTGCTTCTTGACGTCCACTCCAAGTCTCCTGGATTGCGTTTGTTCCAAAAGATCTCTCCCGAAGGTTTCATTCCGTTTGGACTCCGTTTGATATTCCTTTTCTTCGAAACACTAAAATAGCCAAAAAAACAACAATTCGGGCTGGGCCTCCGGTTAGTAGGTTAGTCCCAAAAATGATATAAAAGTGTATAGTAAAGCCCATAAACATCCAAAACGGGTAATATAATAGCATGGAACAATCAAAAAATATAGATACGTTGGAGACGTATCAGTTCACGATCTGAGAACCAAGGAATTTTTCTTGGTGGTTTCTTTCTCTTCTGCCTCCTTCCCTCTTTCCATTGAATCGGTGGGTTTGGTGTTACAATGATACATTGGTGGATCGGCGCTAGGGTTTAACGTGATCCAGTTGGAGCCTGGCAATTTTCAGTTCTCGGTGGCTTCTAATAGAGTTGGGCATTTCATATATGCTTTGAAAGATCGCATCTGGCCAAATTTTGTTTGTCACTTCTGTTTGTTTAAGGAAAATGTGGATTACTCTTATGATGAGGGGTTTTGGCATCTGGATCAAGAAATCCCAGAGATCGTGGCTCGCCAACCAATGGCAATTAAATCTTCTCTTGATTTCCTTCATAGTAGTGCTCAAAGGGATCACTCTAGTGCTCGTGAGTTGGCAAAATTTGGATTGGTCAATGTCTCAATGCCACCACGTACTCTTAACTTTGAGGATGATCTGTAGGAGAATCATGTGGCAATCAAGGAAGCGGTATCAAATATTTTGTTCGGTGATTTTAAGTGCAATTTGGCAACCTTTGATGAGATCGTCGACAAGCTCAAGTTCTTGGGCTCTGGATTTAGACACAATTATTGGTATTCAATTCCTTTTGCAACTCTTGAGGAAATCTTGGATCTTTGGCAGGCGGGGTATTCTAATATTGAAATTATGACATCGTTATCTATTAAAGATGTACCGGAAAGGGAATTCATTTTTGAAAGATTGAACAGATGTGATATTTGCTTTCGGTTGAGACATCCAGGTATTGATTGCCCTCCTAAATCTTGTGTAAGTTGCATTGATCTGGGATATACTTGGGTAATCATATTGATATGGTGAGGACATCTATGTCCTTATCGAAGTGCTTTTCTCAAAATCATGTGCGTAATACATGCACTATTGGGCTTCGGTGTCGAATTTGCTTCCACTGGGCCATATGGGCTGGCAATGTTTTAGTAAAAAGGATTCACAGGTCTGAGGTGTGTGGAAAAAGAAAAAATCTCAAAAGGTGGATAGCTTATCTACAAAACTGTTACCGCTCCAGAAGAGTCAACAAAAAGTCTGGCGTAGAAAATCACAGAAACTGAATATGTGAGATAATCACAGCAAACAAGTTTGGATTCCCAAATAGAGGGAGAGAGAGACTCTAGTATATCCTAATCTAGACCAAAATGCCCCGGACGCTCCGCATTCTACACAACGAATCGCAACTACTCTAGTTCCCCAAAACCACCTCCTGCTCTCGTCTGCTCCGCCACCCTGCAATATAGCTCCCCTCTCCCCTGCTCTCCCTGCGTCCAATGCCATGGCGAATCTCCCCATGCTGTTGTACCAGTTTGTTCCTGGTGTGATGAACATCCAGCGTGGACCTGATGGAAGGCTGCAGAGGAATATGATGGTCGTTGACGACCCGCCGCTCGACCATGCAAGGTTTGCTCTGGTGTTTGTCGTCCCTCCC